>NC_140780.1:519415-826915 GCF_044657685.1 Stegodyphus dumicola | reverse complement strand
CCAGGCCCGGAAGAGGTAAGAACAATTTTCCCTCCCTCAACATTTCTCTAAAGCATGTCTTTAAAAAAAATCATGAATTTTGATGTATTTTTATTTTAAACATTCAAAATATATTTTTATTGTTACAGCAGTATTTTTAGCAGTGGAAAACATAGTATTTTTCTTGAGTATTGTGTTTAGGAAATTCCTAGCAGATTTATTATTCTTTTTAGTATGGAGATTTAAAACTCAGAAAAGTTTCTATTTTTATTAAACAGGAATATTATCAATGGTTATTGAACAACATAATACTATCTAATCAGTTTCTCTTTTCAAATTTTAAACAAAATTTACTGTATATGCTTGTGTAATGCCTGCACCCAAACTTTTCAGATAAAATTTATGTTAAAAAAGTGACTCCACAATGTCTGCACCCCAAAAATTAAAAGAATTTCTTACTTTAAAATATCTTTTTTAACATTCCAATTTTCTCTTCAGTCAATATCATTAGTCGATAAACATCTTTAGAGAAATAATATGCATTTGTTTTGTCTTTGGTTGGTGCCAGGATGGAAAGCAGAGACTTTCCTGGCTTTATGGTATCCAGTCATAACATGAGTGCAGACAGAGTAATAAATGAAGGCAGTCCAAACAGGTTTAGTAATACTTTGTAGTTGTGATACTAAAGGTTTTCAATTTTTGTTTAGATGGCACAATTAAGTCAAGAGGTTGAGAACCTCTGCTCTAGATATTTGACATCTAATTGTAAATTTAAGAACTATTTGAATATGTGCACTAATCTAAATATATTTGTTTCTTTTACAGAGCCTATCTCCTTCACCACCACCCCCAACACCCAAAGTAAGTTTTGTATATTATACTTCATATATATTATAATGAGAATAAGTATCTCTCAAGTAAGAGTTTTAATGTAAAATTTTATTTAACTTGGTTATTAGCTTTTTTTATCGGTAGTCAACTTAGTGTAGGAGCTTTTATTAGACATCTGTCCTCAGTTTTAACTTCCCAGTTGAAGTTAAATCTTGCTTTTTGAGAGCATTATTTATGTTAATGTTTAAATAATGTCCTTTATGATTATTGCAAGAAATCTTCTTTTTTTTTTTAATAGAAGATAATTTTGAGGTGTGTATGGATAAGTTCTTCATAGTATATCGAAATGAAGTAGTAAAGAAACATAAAATAATAGCCTAAGATTTTGCTATAAAGCTGTGTAAGAAAGTCAGTTCAAAGATCTTAAAATATCTTACTCTGTTGTAAAGCTGTGAGCAGCTTGGAAAATGGTTTACTTTATTCTGTATCCTAACATGGTTTATGCCCCATCTGAGATTTTAAGTAATGACCGACATAATGTGTCGTTTGTGCAACTGCCTTTCTCATCCTCTACAGCTATAACATCTAAAGCGTAGAAAGATTAAGCACAAAAGGCATGAAAGTTATTTGTCTTGATTATTTACTGTTACTAAGATCTTTGTAGGTTTTTTTAAGTAATATCTTGGCGGCACATTATTGCTGCACTGATCTCATAAAAGCTCTCATATGTATTGTATTGAAAGTTGAGTACGTATAGTATTGTATGAAATTGTCTCTCTCATATGTATAGTATTGAAAGATTCTATGTTTGTTGCTTTTACAGTGGGTGGCATGTCCTCCACCTCCACCACCCCCACCATCTGCACCATCTGCTTCGCCTAAGCCTCCACCTCCCCCACCATCTACTTCTCCTAAGCCACCACCTTGCCCACCTAAGGTAAGTTTTATGCATCTTCATATATATTATAAGGAGTATGATTAAGTATCTATCAATTAAGATTTTGAATGTTTTTAATTCATAATTTAACTAAAGTTCTTGAGATTTGATATCAGTAGACATTTTTTATCAGTAGTCAGCTTAGTGTAGGAGCTTTTAGAAGATGTCTGTGCTTAGTTTTAATTTCTCATCACAAGTCAAGTCTCGTTTATTGGGAGTATTGTTTTGTTAGGTGAATGTTTAAATAACATTAAGTATAGTAACTTTTTTTTATATTTCATATAACTTCGTTACTAGAATTTTCATTAGACTTTGTTTTGAAGCTTTTATTAGACATCAGTTGTTTGTCTTAATTTCCCAGTTGAAGTTAAGTCTTGTTTGTAAGAGCATTGTTTTGTTGTGTACATGTTTAAATAATGTAATTATAAACAATTTGTAATCATTTGCTTGCAATTTCTATTTGTAGTAATTAAATATCGAGAAATTTAATGTTTCTTCATGTGTCGTATACTTACCAAAGATAAATTAGTTTTGAAATTTCAGTTGTTTGTGTAAGGCAAGAATTTTTAATGTATTGTTTGTTATGATGTTGCTTCTATTCTGTACACAAATTCAATATGATTTGCAAATAATTTGAGCACAAAGGGTATATTTGAGGTTAACCATTTGAAAAATGTCTTCATTTTTTTATTTAACTCTAAACTACATAAAAGTCATATTTCTTATTACGAGTGTCTGATTCAGAATCTGTTAAGAATTCCCCAAAGAAGGATTCAAAAATTTTTTTTTCTTTCATATTAACATTATACTGCAAATCCTCAGCTAGATGGGAAAACCAGCAAAAAAGGCAGTAGGGCTGGAAGAGTGGCAGGGGCCGAGTCCCCTTCGTAGTATAGATGTCATTAATGTTAAGAATATGATTATGCTTAGTTGATTTTCCTATGAAATATATATAATTATTTAGGAAGCAGCATTTCGTTCAGCGGATAATCTCTTGATATATGGTACTTCCATACTTCCTTACTTTGTTAATGATATGGGAAATGTTTAAAATGTTATATTTTGAAATTTATAATCTTTCAGATTTATAAATGGCTAATTAAAAATTTTTTTTCCAGCACCGGCCAGTTACACGGTCGATGACGAAAGGTCGGGCAGGCATGTCATTTCTGGTAAGACAAATGAAATTTATGTTTTTTCATATTTAATTTTAATGAAGGAATTTTGAGTTTTTACATATTTTTCTCTTGTCACAAAGTGAGAACTGAATTAAATGAATGAAAAATGTATCTTAAATTTGAGGAATTAAGTATAAATTCAAATGCATTAAAAATGTGTATAAATGCTCCATACAAGAAAGTCATATTGTGTTCACATCAAGATTTTTTATTAATAAGGAATGCATAATTTTCCTAAACACAAATATACGATAGCCAAAGAAATGTATAAAATGTTATATTTTGAAATTTATAATCTTTCGGATTTAAAAATGGCAAAACATGAATACTTGCGTCATTTAAAACACTTTTTTAAGTGGAAGACAGACAAACAATCGTGCAAATAAAGGCCAGAAGAAGGAACTTGGCTGGATTTTCAATATAACTGGACTTTTGATGCAATTTGCACATGAGTGTCTTCAATTTTAACTGAATTTTTGAAACAAAGTCTTGAATTGTATGCAGGTCGGCTTATATTTGGAAATGTCTGGTACTCTCTTAAATGATTTCTGCTGTTCCTTTAAGTATTGTTTTCTTGCTTTTATTTCAGTGTTGCAATAGCAATTATATTTTCTCATTTATTTTTATCTAGTAAATGTTTCAAATATCATATAATCTGTGTTTTGTACAGTATTTCATAATTTCATTTCTTGTAGTATTGTCATGGAATTGTATTGTTGAAATGTGCCTGATCTTAAAAATTTCCGTCAAAAAAAAGCTCTTAATAACATTAAAAGAACATAAAAGCAGTGTCTTTAGTGCAGTAATCCACCTAAATCCATGATTTTATGCCAATATTTTGGTAGTTTTTCAAACAAAACCTTTGGCCCAGAAACTTGGTGGCTGTGAGTCTAAAATCATATCAACTTCATTTTGACCACCTGTGTGGAATGGAAAGCAGCACCAGCAAGATGTAGCTGCAGTTGTAAAATGTCCGGGAAAGCTCGAAAATTCACATCCAGCAAAACAACTGCTTGATAATTTATATTAGTTTTTTATCTGATTTCAGTATCTCATAAAAGCTCTCATATGTATTGAAAGTTGAGTATGTATAGTTATTGTATGAAATTGTATCTGTCATATGTTATAGTATTAAAAGTTTGTAAGTATGTTTGTGTCTTTTACAGGGGGCGGCATCTCCTCCACCTCCACCACCCCCACCATCTGCTCCTAGGCCGTCACCTCCACGATCTGCTCCTAGTCCACCACCTCCACCTCCTCCACCACCTAAGGTAAGTTTTATGCATCTTCATATATATTATAAGGAGTATGATTAAGTATCTGTCAATTAAGATTTTGAATGTTTTTAATTCATAATTTAACTAAAGTTCTTGAGATTTGATATCAGTAGAGATTTTTTATCAGTAGTCAGCTTAGTGTAGGAGCTTTTAGAAGACGTCTGTGCTTAGTTTTAATTTCCTATCTGAAGTCAAGTCTCGTTTATTGGGAGTATTGTTTTGTTAGGTTAATGTTTAAATAACATAAAGTATAGTAACTTTTTTTTATAGTTATTGCAAGGAATCATTCGTTTCATAGACATAATGAGTCATTCGTGGAAATTGACTTTCTCATCCTCTACAACTGTAATATCTAAAGATTAAAAAGATTAAACACGAAAGACACAAGGGATATTTTTCTTGATTATTTACTATAGAAAGATCTGTAGGTCTTTTGTTGTAATATCATAGTGAAACATTATTGCTACACTGATCTAATGGATATATATCTGGTACCTCTTTAACACAATATATTTCAATTTTAAGCATTTTTGAAATCCAGATGTGTTTCCTATTTGAATGCTTCATGCTTAATTTGAGTGGTTTAGTAATATAGAATGAGTATCAAAAACAGTATCAAAGTAATGTCCCATCCATCAGACTCCAGTTTTCATTCCCCTGTCAAACTTCGACATACGCAGTTCAAGAAAAATGCACACAGATTTGTTTGAAAAAGCTTAGAAATTTACATCGAACAACTCGTAGTTTTTTATAATTTATATTAATTCTACTTGATGTCCGTACCTCCTAAAAACTGGCATACAGTTATCTCAAGATTTTTCATACCTGATTTTGAATGTAAGAAATATTTGTAATATGTGCACTAACTATTAAAAGCTCCTAAATACATTTGTTTCTCTTACAGGAGATGATGACTTCCAGGCGGCGGCGGCGGCTCCCAACTCGGGTCAAACCGCCCGTAAGTTTTATTGTTTTAACATAATTATTTAGTTTCAGTGGTTTTAGTAGACATCAGTACTTAGCTGTAATTTTCTAAAAGTTAAGTCTCATTTTTTTGGAGTGTGGAGATATTGATTTTTGTTACTCGCAAACTGCATGCCCAAATTTCTAGCTGTAACTGTAGTGGATATTTTCAAGATGCGTGAAAAACACTTAACGCTCTGTCGCTGCCGTGCTTGGTCCGATTTATTCTCCAACTCAAATATCTTCAGTGTTGATTAAACGAGTAGTTATGAAGAGTAATTGTTGTGATTAAAGGTTTATTATTTAAAATCGATCATCTGTATGTGTTTATTCAGTGGTTCTCAACCTTTTCACCAACGTGTACCATCCAAACAAAAACTGAAAAACTTATGTACCACCACTACATTTTACAATGATTATTTTTCAGTTTCTCAATAGAGATATTAAGAAATATATTTTGTCATTTTCACAACCTATTGGCTGTATGTATTTAATATGCACACATAAAAATGTTAGATTAAAAATTGGTTACGATTTTAATAATCAAAATGTCCTCTAAATAGCTTTAATTTTACAATTTAGGCAGAAATTTGGCTGTGCTTAAGATATTTGAATCTCTTTATGTTTGGTCTTATTTCACTTAGTTTTTAACCATAAATTAGGATCCACTTTTGATTTTATTGTGTATCTATTTTCAAATCTAACATGGAAGAAAATCCTTGTTCACACAAATAGGTTGTGAAAATAGGGCAATAAATTTAATATCTTTATTTGAAAATGCATTCTTTTTTTTTGGGGGGGGGCGGGTTCAGCCAGAAGTTAACAAATGTGCTATTTTTTAAATCTTCAGTTAGAGTTTGACCACAGAAAATTTCTCTCAATTGTTCTTTTTCCAAACGAGATAAAATTTCAGGTACATTTGAGCAAAATTTTCTTTTTCGTAATCCTTTCGAAAATACATGTTGAGATTATTTATTAATGAAAAACAATGAATTTTATTGTTGTACGTTAATTTTTTTTATTTCAAATTATTTTAAAATTATTTTTCTAAAAGGTGGTAAAATGTTGAAAATATTATTACATAATTCTTTAATTATTAGCTCGAGTTTTTTAACAGAACATTTATTGGTAAATAAATTAACACATTATCCTTGCAATCCTAAAATTTATTCATTTAATTTTCCCAAAATATCAGCTAAATATGTTAAACATGCCAACCAGAATTCACTAAATAAATATTTTTATAATTCTAATTTTTAATCATGCAGGAAAATTTTAATTTCTGATCGAAGTTTATACAGAAGATTTAAAACTTTGCTTCTGGATAACCACCTTACTTCAGAGTATAGCAAAAGCGTTTCATGTTCGTTGCCCATCTCTTGGCATAAAATCATAAATATTCTCCAATTTAAATTTTATTCTTCAATTCTTCATTTTTAATAAAAGTAATAGTTTTCACTGCTTGATTCAAAACAATTTCCAGGTTTTTGGGGATTGTTTTAGCTATCAAAGCTTCACAATGAATGAAGCAGTGAGTAAATTTAGTTTCAGGTGCGACATTTTTTATTTGAGAAATAACACCCGAATGTTTCCTGTTAAAGCCTGAGCTCCATCACTGCATACAGCAATGCACATATTCCAAGAAATATCATTATCAGACATAAAATTGTCAGTTACAGTACAAAGTCTTTAATCCGGACTCGTCGGGACTTTGGCGGTTCCAGATTTGGGATTTTTCTGGATAATAAATCATCAATTTAAATCTGGTAAGATGGCATGCAGATATTATACAATTTAAAATATGAAATCATAATTTATGAAATAAAGAATAATTATGATCTAAAGGGTATCAAAACTTACAAAAAAAGCTTAATATATATTTCTTTACTTTATTAAAAATTTCTTTTAACGCACGCATGCATAAAGTATACTGTCCGCTATACATTGAACGCGCATGCATAGAGTGTTTGTAGATTTGAGGTCCGAATTATAGATCATTCTGGATTATGGACGTCCGGATTAAAGACTTTGTACTGTACTTTGAAAATATCATTTACAGTTAGTTGTTCTGTAATGAAGACATTCTTAAAATAAATACTGTTCGGGAATTCACTTATCTTCTTCAAAACGTATTTAAACTAATAATTGAACAGAGTACGTTATATCAGTACTTTCATCCAACTGTAATGCGAAATACTTGCTGTGTTTTATTTTTTGAACAAGTGTCTCTGTTATGAATTTACTGGATCATTTGATAACGTAATATTATTAAGTTCATTAGTTTCTTTTTCGTTTAATAATGTTAAAACGATATCTTTAGCTGCTGGTAATGTAAGGTTTTCTCCAATAATGTGAACCTGCCCCCATTCTTAACAATTCTAAGTTCCGAAGGTTTTTTACTTGAAATAATGAAAACTTTCATTACTTGTTTACTATTTTTGAACTACGAAAATTCGAAAATTTCCTCTTAAAATATTCTTTAGATTTATCCTTTAAATTAGCATGCTTAGGCTCAACTTTCATAACACTTCACTGCATAATTTCATAACAGTTCACTGCAAACAAAAGATCAAGGCTGAGATTCCATTTTCATTTCCATTCCAAGGAAACTGAAATGATAGCTTTCATTACATTTTCCATAAACAATTTGTCATTTCTATTCGATATTATTAGTGCTAGTAGATTGTCCTGGCTCCATTGCACGCGAATCCACACTTTTCACTTACTCAATCCTAGCCATATACACTGGTGTGCAAAAATTAAGGACGAGACGGTTTTTTCAATATAACTTTGTACAAAAGCTTTCGAAATCAACACATTTAATACCGTAAGATCCCCAATACGTAAGGACATGGGTAATGTAAGCAACGCTTACTAAAAGAGAAATCAGAGGGATAAAAAGAAGCTTTATTGAAAAAGTAGCATGGAGCGCAATGCGGCTGAAGGCCGAAACATCCCTGTGATGGGTGTCCAGCAAGAAACATCCGGTCTTTAATAGGGGATATGATCTCCCCTGACTGCTAGGCAGGTTTCACAGCGTTTGCCCATGCTGAGAATGAGGGTGTCAATGAGTTGTTGAGGCATTGCTGCCCATTCATCTTGCAGCGCCAATCGAAGCTCCGGAATCGTTACTGGTGGTAAGGTACGAGCTGCCAAGTGTCTGCCTAGAAAATCCCATACATGCTCGATGGGATTGAGATACGGAGATCGTGCCGGCCAATCCATACGTTCAATATCCTCAATCTCTAAGAGCTGTTCGGCAGCTACTGTGCGATGACATGGTGCATTGTCGTCCATGAAAAGGAACTGCGGACCCATAGCGCCTCTAAAAAGACGCACATATGGAAGAAGAATCTCGTTACAATAACGGGTCCCGTTAACTGAACCTGCGTTGAAGATGTGAAGGTCTGTACGACTACCAAGCATGATGTCTCTCCAAACGAGAACACCGCCACCTCCATACCTGTCCCTTTCAATGATGTTCGAGGGATGATTGCGGCTTCCCCGCTCTCTCCAGATGAGTATGCGATGAGAATCGCTACTCAGACTGAATCTGCTCTCATCTGTAAAGAGTACTTGTCCCCATTCATTGTCTCTTCAATTCCGGTGTTCCCGGCACCACAGAGAACGCCTTCTCCGATGGGCAGGCATTAGAGGTACACACTGTACAGGGCGTCGTGGAAACAGACCACCACCGTGCAGTCTTCTGGCCACGGTAAAACGTGATATCGGTCGTCCAGTTGCCTGAGTCGTGTGTCTAGCGATTTCTCCCACTGTCTGCCGCCTGTTTCTTCTGGCCTGTAAGGCAATATACCGGTCATCTGCGGGTGTGGTTCCTTGTGGACGACCACTAGTAAAGCCCCGGATAGCTGTTCCTGTAGTTTGAAATTGTCTCCATAGTCGTGAAACGATGCTGTGAGCAATTCCGAACTCTGCAGCCACACTTGTCACACTGCGGCCTTCCTTCAACTTCCCAATGATTCGACCTCGGGTAAAAGCATCCAGATGTCGTCTAACAGATTGATTATTCGCCATTTCTCGCTGAGGCAGCAACTCGGTGTGATTTTAACTGCTATACGGCGTGCAATCTCTTTGCCAGAAATACTGATCTTACACCGACAACATGCTTTATACTACTCAGACACTCCCCCATTACGTCTACCTGCATATCTGCGCATGTGCTACCGTACATCACGTTACTTAATCTCCTGATTGGTTTTTCTGTCCGCTCTGCCTCTTTGTTCAGCTGATATATGTTAGTTTTTCGACTTCGTCCTTAATTTTTGCACACCAGTGTATTGTTTCTTACTGATTCTGATTCTGTTCTGTACGCAAATTCAATATGATTTGCACATTTTGAATCAACCATTTGAGAAATATTTTTATTTAATTCTAAACTACATATAAGTCATATTTCTTTTTATTAGTGTCTGATTCAGAATATTTTAGGAATTCCCCAAAGAATGATTTTTTAAAATTCTATTCATATTAACGTCATACTGCAAATCATCAGCTAGATGGAAAAACCAGCAAGAGTGCTTATTTAAATCAATTGAAGGTGGTAGGGCTGGAAGAGTGGCAGGGGCTGAGTCCCCTTGGTAGTAGTGATGTCATTAATGTTAAGAATACGATTATTGTTAGTTGATTTTCCTATGAAATATTTATGGTTACTGAAAGTTAGGAAAATTTTCGAAGCACCATTTCATTCAGTGGGTATCAGTGGTCAGTCTCATATGTGGCACTTTGTTAATAATGATATGGGCTGCTTTGGACTTTTTGTACTTAAATTTTGCAAGGAAGAAAATGTAAATGAATGTAATGCAAAGAAATGAATGAAATGTTAGATTTTGTAATTTATAATCTCTTAAATTTAAAAATACCAAAATAAAAGTATTTGGGTCAATTAAAACATTTTTGTAACTGGAAGTATGTATATCTGTGATAAACAGACAAACAGTTGTGCAGGTAAAGGCCGGGGAAGGAATTTTGCTGGATTTGTGTTATAAAAAAGGCTGACAGAACATATCAAAAACGCTGAGATACATGACCATTATCTACGGAATCACATCCAAAACGAACACCTCCATCTGATGGGCGAAGTGGTTCTCGAGAAAATAATTGCAGATGCTCAGACTGCCAAATATTAATCCACCATTATTGGACTCCTGACGCAAGTCATCAGGAGCAAATGTCTATGATAATACGAATTGTCAATGTTTATGTGACAACAGTTGAGATTTGTGAACATTTTGTAGTAGTAGCACAGGTTTGAGTTTGACAGAAGCATGCTTAAATAAGCTTGATAAATGATATTTTCAAATACAAAACTGCAGAAGGCAAGGATATGATAAGGGATCCAGTATGTAGGGACAGAACAGTGGTGTACGCATACAGTGGAAAACGCATACTCGAGCTAAATCCGAAAGCATTTTACGTTCCATGCGGTTATCACAGCTTTGTGCACAGCGATATGGCAAATTGTTTGACTGCGGCTATCAACCAGGGATTTTTCATCAGATTACTTGGTTTTTACTGGGATATGCTCAAGTGATATGTGAAATTGTTTACAGTGTGAAGCCAATTTCAGAAACACGTTGTGAATGTCGAATAGATTCCGTTAAAGCTGTGAGGATTCAGCTAGGATCAGTTTATGGTGCTTTGATTGAGGTCTGTGAGAGTGCAAATGATAGATTAAAATTAAACGCTACCCTTTCAATGCCATCGAAACGATTGGGACTCTGATTTACTAGAGAGCTGTCCTGCATTTAAAAAACTTTCCCCAGTCTTATTTATTGTATATTGCCAAATTTTTGTGGCATTAAATCAATTCATACGTTGTTCTTTATGCTTGTATCTGTATTTCTAGTGTGCTAGTGTGAAATTTTTTAATGTTCCTGAATGCAACTTTTTGCTTGAACTCCATGTTAAAAGATTTTATTTCTAATTTAAACATTTTATTACAGCGCCGGCCGTGGACTAGGGCGATGACCAATTACCAGCCGGTGACTAGGGCAAAGTCAAAAATAAAGGGGGGCCCAAGGCCTTATTTTTAATAAAACCTCTCTCTCTCTGAGGTAAGCTTCATTTAATTTATGCATTTTATTTTATGCAGTTTTTTCATCATTGCTAAACTGTTGTAATAAATAGTGAATAATTAGGTACATTTGTGACTATTTATTTCTATTTGTGTATTATGTTATGTAGCTAAAAAATTAGAAAGAATGCAAACAAGTAAAACTAATAATGAAGGATGTCACTCACTTCTGACCTTCATTTAAGTTTTGAAATGGTAATCTATATGCAGGCCCAGATTGCATAGGGTGTGAGGCCCGATTGTTTTTTTTTTTTTTTTTTTTTTTTTTTTTTGCGGAGCCCTCTTTCTAAAATTAAATATTTAAATAAAATTCAAATTCAGTATATATATATATATATCAAATGTCATTTATCATCAGACATGTAAACTTCTACATAAATTAAAAAATAAAAATGTTCAAAGTACAAAAACATTTATTGACTATAAATTTATATCACCGAATATGAATGCATGAATTATTCATATATATGTAATATTTGTATGTTTTTGTTCTGTAAATTCTTCTAAAATTGTTTGAAAATATAATTTCCTTGCGTCTTCACTTTCAATCGACATAATTGCTAAAGTATTTAATCTATCCTGATTCTTTGTCGCTCTCAGATAGTTTTTTTGTTCTGGGAAATGATCTCTCTCCAGAAGCAACACTTACTGGAATTGTTAAGAATATTCGGAGAGCAAATTTTTATCGGATAATGATAGAGCTCCGATAAAAATTTGAACATTTTAAACCATTAACGAGCCCGCCCCTTGGAACGAAATGCTTTGAAAATGTCTGTGCTGTCAGATAACAAACCCCTCAAAAAAAAAAAAAAAAAAAAAAAAAAACATTTGAACACACTTGAACAACGTTTTCTGAAATCTCTCTAAGATGGCCCAGCGTAGAGCAGTATGTTTGCTTCCCCTTAGTGTGATGGATAAGCCATAAAATTGCCTCCCCGCTATTGAATGGCAAGAAGTACTTCTTGGCTTTAGTTTCGTCTCTCCTATTTCTTTGTACTTGTAGTTTGTCTTTTAATATGTGACATCCGAATTTTCCGAAATCTTTTTAGGATTTTAGCTTCCAAGCTTGTAAATTTTCAATTATTCGACATGTTTTATTGGGCAGTATTTTAAGAAAGATCATTATTTATTTTGTTACACAATTTTTTTACTATTTACTTATCTAGTTTATTTAGTTTTAGTAGGCCAATTTATTTTGGGATATTAAATTTTAATCCATTCTTTTACCGACTCAGTTTTTATCACATTATAAGTCTATATATATTTACGATGAGAGTACAATATTTATCAGGAATTTTTGGAAAATTTGGCATACGTATTTTTATTTTAGTGTTGAATTTTTTCCACAAGTTGTTCGTTAACAGTCGAGCTGATCTTCATAAACTTTTCAGCATGGAATTGGCATGCAATTATCTTCCTAATGTTTTTCGGGATTTTATAGCAATTTCTAGAATTTTGGCGGTTTTCTACAATTATTTTGTTAAGTTTAACTATTGTACAGTTGTTACTAATGTGGAATTTAAAACCAAATATGTATTCCTTCATTGATTTGAGAGATCGCATTTCGAATTTAAATGGAAGTTTAAATGAATTTGATAAAATCTTATCACAGGCTAGAAAGAATTATTTCTCTGTGTTGGATGGATTTTCTCACCTTTCCGTATTTTATACATTAAATGCATAAAGCTGACATGCACAAAAATCCCTTTTGATTCTTACAGTTTCAGTTAAATGAATTGTAAAATATATATAAATATTAATATAACTGTAAAATATATATATATTTTAACTTTCAAAATGTATTTGCTCGTTTATGCATAAATTTAAAATCGTGGGACTTCCACTTACAAATTATATGACTAAATTGCTGTATTTAAACTAATAACTGAAATTATAGTACAGTCAAAAGTCATTAATCCGGACTCGTCGGGACTTCGGCGATTCCGGATTATCGATTTTTCCGGATTATAGATCATCAGTTTAAATCTCGTAAGATGGCATGCAGAAATTATAAAATTAAAAATATGAAACCGTAATTTATGAAATAAAGAACAATTATGATCTAAAGGGTATCAAAATTTGCAAAAAGAAAAAGCTTAATATTTATTTGTTTACTTTATTAAACATTTCTTTCAATGTAAGTTGTTTAAGTTTTGCTTCCTTTCATGTGATAATATTTTCTCTTTAATTCTATTAAACAGACATAATTTCTTGTTCAGATAATGACGAAAGCGAATTATAATGAGGAGGAACTTGTTTTAAATCATATCAAAGACTGAGTACACCATCCAGATGAAATGCTACATTTAGTAAAGAATTATAAGCCAAATAAAATAAAAACATCTGCGCTGAAGATAAGGATAGTGCTGACAGATCAACTTCCAATTCATTAAGCGCAGGCCTGAAATTGATAAACAGATTTCGGATTTCAAAACATACTACTTTTGCTTTAGATCCTTTACATATTAACAAATATATATCGAAATTCTATTTGATATAATCGAAAGTTTAAGCTTACTTTTA
Organism: Stegodyphus dumicola; assembly: GCF_044657685.1. Classification (NCBI taxonomy): domain Eukaryota; kingdom Metazoa; phylum Arthropoda; class Arachnida; order Araneae; family Eresidae; genus Stegodyphus; species Stegodyphus dumicola. The sequence continues at coordinate 813,133 of NC_140780.1, read as the reverse complement.
TAAAATTGCCCTCACAGTCTGCAAAACATAATAAGCCACATCCAATTCGAAAATTAAGGAACAACGCAATCATCAACAGTAACTGAAATAGATAATTAGATAATTTTAGCTTATATGTCCATTATACATAAAACGTGCACGCGAAAACGTATTCTGCACTTGCGCACACTCATATGCGCAGTCGCAAAAGGTCTTACGCGCACGCGTAAACGCCTATGCGCATGTGTCAATGCAACGCATGCGCAGAAAGTTTTTAGTTTTGAGGTCCGGATTATAGATCATTCCGAATTATGGGTGTCCGAATTAACGACTTTTGACCGTACTGAAATAACATAGAATATAAGAATAATTATAGTCAATTTAAATAAATGTCTATTCTATTGTAGTCTATTTAAATAAATTTCTATTTTCATTTAAAATTTGTCATTGTTAGCATCTCCCGCATTTTTATGCAATCATAGGATTTTCCGAATTCTATTAGGTCCTTAGCATAATTTCAAGGCCTAATAAAAAAGTGATAATATGGAAAGACTATGTCTTAAGTACCAATAGCCAAGTATTTGTAATTAAATAATTAAATAAAAATAAATATTGAATACCAGCCGCTTTTTTATTTTAGTTGTATAACAAAAGTTTATTTTTAGTCATGTGACAAAAGATAAATAAGAATACTATTACATCTAAGAATTATTTAGTAAATTATTTTGCTAATTTTATATGAATGAGGAAACATGGTAAAAATGTTTTAATGATTGAATTCACCATTAAAAATCAAACAAACCCCAAAATTCCTTTTTCCCAAAACTGCGTAAAATGTTTTGATTAAATGTGATTTGAATGAGTTTTCCAATTCTGTTTTGAGTGATATAAATTAGGATATAAATATTATTAAATTAAGATATAAATTATTATTAGTAATAATTTTTATATTATAACTTAGCAGAGTATCGTTTACCGTTAAAAATTATATCTAAAAGAATTAAATTTTGTAAAAGAATAAAAAACATAATTAACTGTTCCATTTTGTCCTTTATGCATCTATTTATATAAAAAGGGAATCTGCCTAGGGAATTTACGACTTATATCTGAACTAAAAATTGGTATCTTGACAAAACTTGTCAGAATATAAAAAGCGTATAGTTTGTGATATTAGTGTATTAATCATACTTCTGTATACGTAAATGCAGTTTATAATTACCAGCATAAATATCGTAATGGATTTTATTAAAACGACGAAAACTGAATGCATGATCCTAGCATTATCAAACTACGGCTCTTTATCACGTTAAGTATTGCATGGGTCGTAACCAGTACGAGTTTTATTTTTGAAATATCATTCCAAATAAAACAGGAAGCATTAAACGATATGCATTTTAAACAGTTTTACTTTTTTTATATGCATAGAAATGTTAAGTAGCTTTAAATTGTACTTCATTTCTGAAACTTCTGCGGTACTATTTTAGAACAGATCTAGGACTTTAAAGAACAAGTACATTTTAGTAATATGCAATGTTAATGATAGTTCAAATGTTATTGAACAACTGTACGATTTGTAACTGGCACTGGAAGAAGAAAAATTTATCTGATGATCCAGTCTTCATTTAATGAATTAATAGAGAATGATACAGGGTGAGCTGCTGGTCAGCATGTTAGTTAAGAAAGTTAAACTACTTTCTTTTTTCCCACCGACAGTGAGGCAGCCAATCCACTGGGGCTGTTAGCATAGGCAAACTACTATTTGGTTGTACAAAAACTGTACTTAAAGCTTACAGCTTATTTTAATTAAATTTCGTATACTAATTACAGCTCCCCCCAAAAGCTCTGTTTTCTATCTTATTTGTTTTAGATTTCAGATTAAAGGAAAATAATCAGTTCTGTTTCTCAGAGACGGGATTCCTGCCTGTTTGTTTCTTGTGGTTTTCTACATGTGTAACCCAGTTTGCCACTGAAAGGGCTCCACGAAGGCCCATAGCTCTCGTAAATAAATAGTGGGAAAAAATACAAATTCATGTAGATTTTATGTAAAGTAACATCGATTGATCAATGTGTATCTTTTGCATTGAAGAGAGGGAAAAAAGAAAACTGCAGTTTTTGACACCATCAGGAGTCATACATTAAAAAAAGAGATTCTTCTGTCTAGTAGAAAAGGTTATGCTATTAGAATATGACAGAGTAGATGTGGGCTATTTGCATAAGGTGAGGAATGCTTTCGTGAAGGATTTTCGTAGGAAAGCTGACTCGTATTCACATTCCACAGGTGGAAAACCACGAAAACAAATCATGCGCTCAACATTTTCGCCTGGGATTGAATACCGGTTGAACTACTATACTTACAAAGAGCCTTTCGCTTAAGAACTGTTTATCACCTCTTTCCTTCCTGATGTTAGGCTTTTGTCGTTATTAAGGGACGTTTTTTACTGTTGTTTAATTTCAATGAATAAAGGCAAAGCAGACAAAGCCTCTCAACCTGAAAGATAAAAAGCCTTCAGGTAGGATTTATAGGAAACTGGTTCGCGTTCGTTTCATGCATCAGAAAATTTCATGCATCCGAATTTTGTTTATGTTTCTTTTATTTAGCTCAAAACATACGAGTACTCTCTATTTTAAGAAAAGAATGTTTTTGGGGAGTATTTTATAAGGGTAAATTACTTGTATTAATGTTACACATGGAGGGAAAATCACGGAAAGATTCGTATAGTTAGCTCGTTCATCAGTATTTGGAGCCAGGTTTAATTACTGTGGTTCAATAATCTTAATCACTTGTGTTCTAATGGGCCTCATGAGCTTTGCATTTTTGTTGATCAGGCTAATTTATGTAACCCAGCTTCACGCATCCCTACAATGAGACCACATTCAAAGTCATTTAGTTGTCTGTGAGGTCTTCGATATCGTCGTAATAGCATCTTTAGTTGCTTCTTAACGGAATTACAGTGCCAGCAACAAAAGAGGTATACAAAGAGTATACTTTGTGAATTGCACACTAGAAATGTGCGCTATGATCCCAATTCCTGTTCATTTGCATGTTCGATCAAGATGTTTTTGAATACCAAATTTCGTCCTTTATTGCAAAAGTCCTTCTTGGTGCTACAATTTTTTTTGCAAAAGAGCATATATTTTTCGAAAAGGTATAGTCACAAGTATTTTTTTGAATTTGGAAATTAATGATAATAATGATAAAGTTTAATAATTACAAAAATAAATAAAATAAATTATACAGTTTTGTACTAAGAAATATGTTGAAAAAATTCTTTGCATAGGCCCACCAGCGGCTGAGCGGTAAAGTCGCTGAACACTGGTAGTTCAGTCTGAGGTTCAAATGCCGCGAACAGGCCGACTGCATGGGCATTTTTGTGGTTTTCCCCCATATGTAACGTGCTTAAATCCCCTTAGAAGCTTCCCTTAGAAATACAATTTTCCTTAGAAAGTCCTTTGTGAAAGCATTCCTCTTTCCATGTAGTGCTGAAGGGCAGAACATGTAAATAATAATCCTTTGCACTGGTTATTTAAAAGTGTGTGCATCGCAACCATTTTTTCCCACATGGATATTAAAGTCACTGATGATTTAACTTTGAATCCTTTTATATGAGCAATGATCATCATTAATTTTTTTTTTAATTGGAAAAGTTTCGCAGAAGGCCACTTATTTTTTATGCAAATATGATTGAAAAAAGTGGTAATAAAACGTGATTATGTGTATCATACTGCTTATACTTTATTTAGGCCTTTCTTAATGGAATATTTTGACCATGTGCTAGTGAACAATAGGCACTAGGGGTAAAATTATTTCGTAAAAGCCACATTATGCATTGGTACATATGTGTAAAAATGAAACGAAATAATGAAAATAAGTGATAAAATGCAAAAATTATTTTTTGTATGATACTTTATCACTGGCAGATATATGATATACGTGAATTATTATAAGTTTGTAACAAATATATTATTACTGCAAACAGTATTTTTAAACATTTTACTTGTGGGTCATCTTCGTGCAATCCAAGCAATAAGTGGAAGATCCGTCGTAAATTTTGCATATATAAATAATATCTCTATACTTTTGCACTGCTTTCAAACTATCTTTCCACTTCTTCTTCTTGTTGATTGATCATATGTTCTAATTAGCTGAATTATGCACGGAATCACGAGGCACAAGTTGTTTCAATAAACTGCATATCACCAATAAACAAAAGTCAAAGTGATATTTTCTGTGGAATATTTGTTATAGAGAAAGTGAGAATTTGAAAATCATTAATTTCAAAATATGCACAAATATTTTGATAGGCCATTTAGAGCCCCTCCTCCACCATTATCATCTGATCTTGCTTATCAATTCCTGTCATAAATTTATTACATTGAATAACAGGAAATGGTTTTCCTTTCGCCTCTTGTTTGTCGTTTCTACAATATCGTTTTTGTATTCATTAGAAATATAATCTACATATCTTTTATCTTTCCATTTGTTGATTATACACCATTAGCATACTTTACTACCATTACCCCTATCTTCAGTTTTTCATGCCAACCACCATCTAATTGTTCTCATGTCCTGGGTAGTGTAATTCAGCCAGCCGCATTTTGAGCAAATTCACCATACTTCTAATTTTATAGTCAATCCTTTGGGGCTTCTGAATTTTGTAGTTTCGCTATGTGCAATGCTCCAGCAATAAAAGAAAATGATTCCTGCTCATAATACGCTCAAGTGTGTATCTCAAATATTGTATCTGTTTTCTGGTTATCTTGAATGTGGTTTATTCTAGTGTAGTTCTCGTGTGTAAAATTAATCCCACAAATACCAACATTTCATCTTTTGTGGATTTTTTCCAAGCATTTGTTTTCACGGCAATAAAGTACTTTATGAGTATAGCCATTCTTTTGAGTACTTACTTCATCCAAAATATTTTCAGTAAGTAAATGGCAAAATAATAATTTGGATTGTAGCCCTAAATAGGCTGCAACAAACACTCTGATTTTGTGAAAGATTTTGTGATTTTGTTCCATTGTTGGGGAATTTTCCCAGATTCCTACCATAGAAGAATCAAACTGATGCCATGTCGCCTCTTGCATATCTTTCAACTCTTCATCTACTTCTTCAGAATCCAAAATATCATGGGTATCTTGGGGAGAAATTAAATCTTCATCGCTGTCATATCTAACATCATTCAAGTGCTCATCCAAAAGTTCAGCCAACAAATTTGCTATTTCATCACCTGTTAAGAGGCTTCTTGGATTGCTTTTTTTTTGGGGGGGGGAGGGCATGAAGGCCCTGCAAAACTCATTAAAAATTCTTTTTTTCATAACTAATAAGGCTATAAATTTGAAACCATATGCTTTTAAAATTATTTCTAACCTATAATCCACCCAATACCAGCAGACATACTTAACATATAATGCTGACTATAATAGAGACTTAACGTTGAGGTGCAGCTCTTTCTGCGCAAATGGACGGCTGGCTATCGAGATATCACTCGACACTCCACGCTGGCACGATTTGCTTTCTACCATCAACACCATGTCCCATGCTGGTGTGAGATCAGCAGCAAAAGTGTTGAGTAGAGGTGTACCTTGTGGGAGGTATAATGTAAATGCAATTACTTAAATTTCTGGGCAATGTTGGATGCCTTTATATTAAAGAAAAATGTACAAGTAAAAGACTAATTAATGGCTGAAACTTACTTAAAATTACATTTTTCTAATGCTTCTGCATGACTGTTAATTTTTTTTCTCATTTAAATTCAAAATATTTTTTAAGAATTATATTGTTTCCTTATTTTGTTTTACAGCTAATTTTGCATGTTGGGTACGGTCAAATGCAGAATATGGAGCAATTTTTACTGTATTCAACTTACTGTTTGTAGAACTGTACTCAAGTTACTGTTTGTTTGGGATCTTTATCTTGGAGGAATTTTTATTCCAGTTTTTGTGCACATGCTTTCAGGTCTTCGTTCAGAAACTTTTCATATTTTCATACTGATTAATCCATAGTGTGTCTTATGAAGATTTTGAATTTGAAGGTAGCCACAGATACCAAATTATGTATCCACTTTTCAGTAACAAGGCAACAGAGTTTTCGAAGGCAATTATTTGTTGGGCTTTTGCTACACAGCAATACGTATGCTGGATCTAAATGTATTAAATAACGAGAAATTTGGAAATATTGCATAATGTAAATATTGTTGATATTTGTTTTGCTAGCAGCCTTATACAGATTCTGGTTCAGTACGAAGTCTGAGATACGGGCATCTTCGGACTTCAGCCATTCTGGATTTTGGATTTTCCTGGATAGTAGATCATCAGTTTACATCTATCTAGTAAAGATGGCATGTAGAAATTACAAAATAGTGATTTATGAAATAATGAAGCATTTGCAAAATAAAGGGAATAAAAATTTACACACACACACACACACACACCCCCAAAAAAAATTCGATGTAGGCTGTTTAAGTTGTTTTCGTTTTTATTTGCTAATACTTTCTTTTTCATTCTATAGATAGACATCATTTCTTATTGGGTTATTTTATTAGAGTGCTGTCATGGCTGTTTCAAAAATTCCTACTAGATTGTCATTTGACATTTTTTTTTGTCAATGAGCTATCTGTTATCTTCTTCAGTACTGGTAGTAATATTTTTTTTTGGATTTAGACCTGTATTACAGATTTATTCATCCATTAGTTGATTAATGATTTGGATATTGTTGGATAAATGATTTGGATATTGTGAACGCAATGAAAAACTTCTGTTCTGTTGTATTACTTCTTCCCAATTGGAAAATTTCGATTTTGTTTGTGATATCTGAAAACCTTTTAATTCTTGACTATCATCATAAAGCTTAGCTAGCATCCACTATACACTATTGGCAGTGTATCGCAAGATTGGTAATTAAAGATATATTGTTCTGTTAAATTCTGCCTTGCTTGTACTGCAACCTGATGAATTTAAGCCGGAATTATATTTAGTCATTTAGTATACTTAGATCTATTTCCTGCACATGATTTTTGGTAGTCCTGAACAAATAAATTTCCACATATACTTCAGGATTATCCAGGCAGGCAATAGATATTTTGCAATCTGGTTCAGACTCTGTGGGTCTTAAATTCTGCCTACAGAGTCTATTTTGACCATATTGAACTATGCCTATAAATGATTATTTCTTCAATAGGGAGGTATTTAATTCAGTGCTGAAGTAAAATTAAAAATCGGGACGTGCACCTCCAAAAAAACATTTGCTGCTGATTTGGTGGTCTAGATTTCAGACTTTGTACTCTATATGTTTATTTGCATCTCCAGCCATTAGAAGTTAATTCGTGAGCTTAAAAGTTATGCTGTTTTTACAGGTTTGCTTTTGTAAATAATTAGGTTATTATTATACAGTTTGTAATGGCTTTTTGATGAGCATGCAACCTATACTCACCCGCACACTAATACTAAACGGAAACAAAAGGATGAAAATTCGGATAACGATAAGGATTCTGATGGATTTGTTAAGCTAACCAAAACAGCTAAACTGCCATAAAACTCACCTCCTAATTTAATTGCTACTCAGAATAGTTTCAGTGCATTATCGAATTCTATCACTCAATCAGACACTAGAAATGATAATCATCCATCCCAAATAATTAATAGCACTCAAACAGTTAACGATAATCAAGAAAATAGTAAAAATCCAACTCCAAGTATGGTAAAGCTGGAAGATGGCACCAGATATAACCCATATCTTTAAAAAATCTCAAACCTTTCAAAAGCAGTATTCTATGGCACAGTGGAGAATATCTCAAATTACTGCCAAGCACCCCAGACGGTCACCGACAATTAACTTTAGACTTAAAAACGCATAACATTGAACACTATGTAAATTACACCTAGACATAAAAGACCAGTAAAAGTTGTTATCAGAGGACTGCCCATCACGACAGATAAAGATGAAATAATAGCAGAATTAACAAACTTATTATACTCAGTTTACAAATTAGTACAAATAACTCATTTTAAAACTAAACAACCTATGCCTTTATTTCAGGCCCAACTAATTCAAACTGCCAATATTGAAAATATCTGTAATGAAACACACCTAGGACTTTTCATGATCACTATTGAAAGATACATCAACAAAAGCATAGTTCCACAATGTCACATTTGTCAAAGATTCCATCACTCATCAGATAATTGCTTCTTTTTGCCTCGATGTGTGAAATGTGCACAAAATCATAAAACTTCAGAGTGCCCTACACCAGGACGAATAGGTAAACCAGTCTGTGCAAATTGCCTAAAAAATCATCCAACATCCTATCGTGGTTGCAAAAAATTTCCTAAAAATACACACAGAAATAATAATAGTACACCAAGTTTAATTTCCAACCAAAAAAACACAACTCACTCAGCTATAATCACTGAAGGAAAAGTTACGCCCAAGCCAAGTCAAAACACATGCAAACAGTTAAATACCAGAACAACAGTAACCAGGATAATAATAATAATTTTTCAGACATATTCTCTACTTTAAAAGAATTGTACACTATTTTTGGAAAAAGCAATGTATCAAAATTATTCAATTTATTAACATCCAACATGGATCAGCTAAGAAAGGCAGAAACTCCTATGGAAACGCTATTCCTACTCTTCAGTATATGTGAAGAAGCAAACATCTTTATTCCAAGTTAATTAATACACTTTAGATTTACAAAAATCACGGCTTGCATGTGATCTCCCTCAGCCTCTCAAATTGTAACTCCTTCTCAACCTGCCATTGGACGTTTCAGTGTCACCTGACCTTCCTCAACTTCAGATAGTTCAGCCTATTCTCTGACCATTTCCAGCACTGATGTCTTCAGTGATAGACGTTACTTCTCTTATCACGCATTACTTGCACGTATTCCCGATGCTATGTTTCAATATGCTTATCAAGGACTATTGCTTTTAATTATTGCTTTTCATTACGATATGCCTTCACTCACCATATGTAAATAATGATCGATGATCATTGTTTTTGTAATGCCTGCCAATGTGATAGGATTAGAAGCATTTTTTTATATTTTCCATGCTTGTGTCTAGAGAAAATAAAGGGAAGATAACCATGTTAAGATTCAAGTATCAGAAGTAAAACATTCAAATATTATGTTTTCATTGTTCTTCCAGACATTCTCCAAAAAGTAAGAAATTCATTGCACACTTTCTATAAAATACATCCATTATGTGTTGATACCATGCATTTTTCATTTTGTCACATATTTCTCGAATCTTCTAGAATTGTGGTTTGCCTTCAAATCCTTTTCCACTTTCCAAGCTGCGATGTCTAAAATCCTAAAGAAAAATTATCCGCAGCATTTCTGTAGCAGCAAAATACCATAAATAATTTGGGAAAAAAAAGGAAAAAATGTAAAATTAATTTTATCGAGAAAACTGATGCACATTCTGAGACAATTATACAGGAATTATACAGGAAACTCTTACTATGAAAAAATTAAAAATACATGGCTAATCTTTGGAATATGGTAACAGGTAGTTTGGCGACATTTTGATAAGGCAATAAAGGTTACTAGCTAGGACTTTAGCAGTGTACATGGATAAAGTCAAGAGTGTGCACAATGCCATTTTTGGGCAATTCTGAGATGTTTTTTTAAGTGAAAATAGGTCGACGTGTACATGGATACCGTGTATGTGCAATTCTTAAAAATGCAGCGAGCAGTTTGCGATTCTGCACTTTCTCCCAATTTCGCACCTAATCTTCGTCATGATTAAGCACTTTTGTTTCATAAAAGTTCTAGCATATGTGTAATTCGGCTAGCATATTTTTGGAAAAAATGTTGAGGGAAAAACAAAAATAAATAAAATAAAATAAATAAATAAAAAGATGCCTTTACTTCGTGAAAACAAAATGGGGGGAGAAACCCAGCAGGTTGCTGTAGCACGGTTGGTCCACCAAAAAATCACGAAGTTACCATAATCCAAAGATTATCCAAATACATTTTTAATTAATTACGTAGCTAATTTGGCTTTGTGAATTGTGCTTTATTTTTATTTATTTATACAGTCAAAAGTCTCTAATCCGGACTTGTCGGGACTTCGGCGATTCCGGATTATTGACTTTTCAGTATTATAGATCATCAGTTTGAATCTGGTAAGATGGCATGCAGAAATTATAAAATTAAAAATATGAAACCGTAATTTATAAAATAAAGAACAATTATGATCTAGAGGGTATCGAAATTTACAAAAAGAAAAAGCTTAATATTTATTTGTTTACTTTATTAAACATTTCTTTCAATTTAAGTTGTTTAAGTTGCTTCATTTTATGTGATAATACTTTCTCTTTAATTCTATAAACAGACATAATTTCTTGTTCAGTTACAAAGTTCCGCTGTTCAAGTCCTATAATTCCTGTGTTGAGAATACCGACTTATTTGTCAATCAAAATTTTTTCGTTTTTCAAAAAGAAAATTTTTTCAAAAAGTAAATAAATAAATAAAAACATGCCTTTATTCGTGAAAAACAAAATGGCGTTAAAAAAAAAAAAAAAAAAAAACTGGCAGGTTGCTGTAGCACGGTTGGTCGCCAAATTTTCACCAAAAAATCGCAAAGTTACCATAATCCAAAGATTAACCAAATACATTTTTAATTAATTACGTAGCTAATTTTGCTTTGTGAATTGTACTTTATTTTTATTTATTTGTACAGTCAAAAGTCGTTAATCCAGACTTGTTGGCACTTCGGAGATTCCGGATTATAGATCATCAGTTTGAATCTGGCAAGATGGCATGCAGAAATTATAAAATTAAAATTATGAAACCGTAATTTATAAAATAAAGAACAATTATGATCTAGAGGGTATCAAAATTTACAAAAAGAAAAAGCTTAATATTTATTTGTTTACTTTATTAAACATTTCTTTCAATGTAAGTTGTTTAAGTTGCTTCGTTTTATGTGATAATACTTTCTCTTTAATTCTATAAACAGAGATAATTTCTTGTTCAGTGACAAAGTTCCCCTGTTCAAGTCCTATAATTGCTGTGTTGAGAATACCGCAATCGAAATTTTTTCGTTTTCAATAACCTCTGTGTCACTTTCTTCACTACCGGAAGAAAATTAAAATGACGAGGAATTTGATTTAAATCATATCAAAGACAGAATACATCGAGATGAAATACTACATTTAGTAAGGAATTATAAGCCAAATAAAATGAAAACATCTGCCCCGAAGATAAGAATAGTGCTGACAGATGAACTTTCAATTCATTGTGTGCTGCGGCGTTTCCCCTCCTCCCCTGCAGGATAATACTTCTGATTTCTCATTCATATCACTAATTTTATCTGCCATACACGCTAACTTGCGTATATCTTCATCACTAACTAATAATATATTCTTGATTTAGGTAGCTTCTCAAGCCAAAATGATTTGATTAAATTTTCATACCCATCCGTAGTAGCAACTGATCTCAATTTTTGCCAAAGTTGTCTTGTCTTCATGTCTCCAAGCTCAATACCAGTAATCAAACATTTAATCTGTACATTTTCACTTTCCTTAAAAACATGTAACATTCTAATTTTAGCATCTGAATATTTTGTGGCACTTTCGTTCGTTACAATATCCCAGATACTTACGACTAACTTAGGTTCAAGTTGTGAAATTAAATAATTTAATTTTGTTTCTTCTGAAGCAATATTACTGATTTTGAACTGCACGGAAGCACTTCCGCAGAGAACCAGGTGGCGATAATAGTTCAAACCTGGTAACCTAGCTAATTCATCCTATTCGCTTTTGCGAAGGTTGTCGTTGTTCGCATTTGGAGATTTATATTCTTCTCTTATTTATTATTATTTTTTCTGAATTTTTTAACAACGAATAGATAGAAATATTTTCGCATAATTAAAGATGTTTTCGTCTAAAGATGCCAGGTTCTCGGCTCGTCAGTTTGGGATCAAAGGAAGAAAATATGGAGAGAGGGGTGAATGCTAATTTATAACATGGCTGTTCACGTTATGTTCTTAATTATTAACAGCTGTAAGCACGCAGAACCATGAGGTTTCCAACCCCTATAATAATTTTAAAATGTATAAAGTTCTAGTTTTATTAACAATGCTACTGAAGATAATTTGATTACTGTTGAAGGTTATTTGTATTGTGAAATATATTATGAAAAAGGACAGGTATTTGTTTCAACGTAAAATGCTTTAAGCTGTACGCAAGTAACTTGGAAAAAAAAATACTGAAATCTACATAAAATGGATAGGTCATGCATTCATTAATTTATTACATGGGCCTGGCTCTTACCGAAATACATCAATCAACAGGTAAAGTACTTAATAATAAAAAAAGACACTTGTAATAGAAATATTAGTATTCTATATGAATTAGAGGAAATACATATAAGTATAATGTAAACGTATGTATAAGAATACTAATTGTTATTTTTTAAATGAATTTTTACATCCCGTTATGTTTAATACATTGTTTTCTGTACTAACTTGAATTTAATACAAATTTCTTTTCGTATATCACTTTTAACCTGTTAGTTTTACATCTACATACTTATTATCTGTGAATTTTTACTACATTGTCTGCTAACTTGAATTTACATACACTAAAAACAACGTTTACAAAATATCACGCTTACGGCTCAGCTCAAGCTTGGCAAGTAAAAATGCAACGTCGCCAACGGGTTCTCTGCAGATGAAAACCCAACTGCACCTTAAATTGAAAAAAACATATTTCTGGCTTATCATCCTCAAAGAGGAGGTATTTTTACATTCCTCTTAGTTCCAGCAACTGCACAGATTCTTTCTCAGCAGTTTTGACTGCACCAATTCTTCTCCATGAGTCATTTGTTGTCATTTCAAAAATAAAACAGGGTCACCAGTATGTAGTCTTGACTACTGATATTCAAACTGCATTATAATTAGAAACAGCAAGAATCACTAACGAATAGCTAAGTTAGTGCTTTTATCTTTTTGCTATTAAATAAGGTGCTGCTTGAATAACAATAGAATCAACATTAGAAAACAGAATAATCACAAATCATTACTAGTTGCCATTCAGCGTAAAAGAAATATAAATATGAATAACTACTTGTTGCCATTCACCATAAAAGAAATATAAATATGAATATTAACAAAACATTAAAGTTAGTTTTACAAAATAATTAAACACATGCAAAAATATAAAATACTTGAAATAAAAAATAATTATTACTCACGCAATAACTACACATCTTAACATTATTTAGGAATACAGTTACTTTAATTACAGTTTGTGAATGCTTAGAATATACGAGTAGTTTATTTAATGTTACATTTAATTATAATCTAAAAATTAATTTTCCTTATTTTCGGAAAATTGTTTATGACAGTGGGAGAAATGTCTTGACATTTGGTAAATTCGTTTAAAAATGTATTATACTTGTGCAATTAATAGCAAGCAAGCTTATCATTATTTTGGTTTTGCCTTTGTTTTTTCAGTTCAAAAAAACAAAGAAACAAGTTAACTTATATTGTTGAAAAATATTTTGTGTATTAAGTTTCTCATTTCAAGTAATCCTAACATGATATCTTGTCATACATTTTTAATACCAATTGTGCAGCACTAGAGAATGAGAGATCTTGAGAAATTTCACAATTTTTTAAAAATTAATGAGTTAAATTTATGCACTTAAAGCTTTACATGTTTTGCTGTGCTCCATTGCTCCTTTTTTGATGCATTTCAGACATCAGACATAAGTAACTAAAAAATCATAAGATACTCTTGCGAATTCTTTTATTAGAATTGTTAAGTTTAATTATGATTATGCATTTCTTTCAAAGTTTTCTTGACACAGTGTAATATAAATTGCTGAAATATTTAACTGATTTTTTTCCTCTTTCTGCAGGTGGTTCAGTTAGAGAACTTGGAGCTCAGTGGATCCATGGCATCGAAAATCCACTGTATGTATTTTCGAAAGCATATGAACTCTTAGCTGATAATTTAAATGAAATCTCTTATGAAGACAAAGGCCTATTTTGTACTCCTGCTGGGGCTGTTGATAAAATGATTATAGGAGAAGTTCAAAAAGTTTTAAATGATACAAAAAATGCCCTTGGTGAAAGCTGATATCCAGACAGTGATATTCCACAATCAGTAACCGAATATTTTTCTCATGTATTTCAGAAGTATTTGGCTAGTTGTTTTGATGACTATGATATATCTATTAAGTGGGGAATATTTAACTGGTTTTTGACATTTGAGATGATAGACAATGGTTCAGATGATTTAAGTGATGTTTCTGTCTAGAGTTATATTGAATGGGCTGATTGTCCTGATGATTTATATCATATAAACTTCAAAAATGGATTTAGTTCTTTGATAGACATTCTTAATTGTCAACTACCTGATAAGACTGTGCTTCTAAACAAGGCTGTCAAGAATTTAAAGTGGTGTAAAAACTTTTGCTACGATAGTTTCAATGAATTTTCATTAAAGCATCGATCTTGTGATAAACTTCCTGTTTGAGTGGAATGTGAAGATGGTGAAAAGATTTCTGCGGATTGTGTAATAATTTCTGCTTCTGTTGGGTTTTTGAAGGAAAATATGGATACGTTTTTCAGTCCTAGTTTACCTGAAAAGAAAATCAAAGCCTTATCTAATATTGGTTTTGGAACAATGGATAAAATATTCTTGATATTTGATGAACCTTTTTGGACTTCTGATGACCATGGATTTCAAATAATTTGGGCAAATGAAGATGAGAAAAGTATAACGCTTCAAAATGAGGTAAAAATTATCACTCTTCTTTAGTTTCCTTTTTTTTTTCTCTTAAAATATGTAGCTGTTTTAATCTAATTTTATAGGAGTTAACTAAAATTTAATGCTTGAAATCTTTCATAATTGTTCTGTATCGATGATGGAGATAGTCTCTGTTCATCTAGTAAACTGTTTGGTAGCTGTAAGACAATATGTGAATCCATTGGAAGGAAATGGGCCTGTTCAGGAACGTGCACAAACTCAGTTAATACACAATTTAATATGTTCATTATAATGTAGATTTTTTGTGGCAACAGTGATGTTTTGTTATATACAGTCAAAAGCTGTTAATCCAGACTCTTCGGGACTTCGGCGATTCCAGGTTGTCGATTTTTCCGGATTATAGATCATCAGTTTAAATCTGGTAAGATGGCATGCAGAAATTATAAAATTAAAAATATGAAACCCTAATTTGTGAACAATTATGATCTAAAGGGTATCAAAATTTACAAAAAAAAGCTTAATATTTATTTGTTTACTTATTAAGCTTAATATTTATTTGTAAACATTTCTTTCAATGTAAGTTGTTTAAGTTGCTTCATTTTATATGTGATAATACATTCTCTTTAATTCTATAAACAGACATAATTACTTGTTCAGTTACAGAGTTCCGCTGTTCCAAGTCCTATAATTGCTGTGTCGAGAATAGCGAATAATTTGTCAATTGAAATTTTTTCGGTTTTCAATAACTTCTGTGTCACTTTCTTCACTATAGGAAGCAAATTATAATGATGAGGAATTTGATTTAAATCATATCAAAGACGGAGTACATCGAGATGAAATACTACATTTAGTAAGGAATTATAAGCCAAATAAAATAAAAACATCTGCTCTGAAGATAAGGATAGTGCTGACAGATCAACTAAAAATACATTGCGTGGAGTGGCGTTAAAGATGAACAAACGTTAAAGTTTAGATAAACAAAGGATATGCCTTTATCCATTTTTTGCTGCAGTTCCACTTTTTGTTTAATGGACTTCGAAACATACTTTCGCTTTGTAGATCCTTTACATATTAGTAAATATATATCCGAAATTCTATTTGACATAATCGAAAGTTCAAGCTTACTTTTATAAAATTGCTGTAACAGTCTGCAAAAAATAATAAGCCGGATCCAATTTGAAGATTAAGAAACAACGCAATCTGCAACATTAACTGAATTAGATAATTTTAGCTTAGCTTATACCGTCCATTATACATTAAATGCACATGCGTAAACGTCTTTTGCGCATGCGCACACGCATATTCGCAGCGTAAAGGTCTTGCGTCAATGCGAGACATGCGCAGAAAGTTTGTAGCTTTGAGGTCTGGATTGATCAGGTCTGATTGAGGTCTGGATTATGGGTGTCCGAATTAACGACTTTTGACTGTACCTTGTTTATTTTTCAGATTCAAAATATTGTATAATAAGTTGCCAAAATGAAACTTTATAATATGACAGTGAAAAATAAAAATGTTTTATTTTAATGTTAATTTTTAAATACAATTCCAAAATATTACCCTTATTTAAATGAAATTTATCAGTGTTACAATGTTCTTAAAAATATGATTGAAGAATTCCCAGATCTCGGAAATAAATATTTTCTGTAGAAACTGATCTTATCACCAAAATGTTGATAAGTCGCCAAATTTAGAACCGTTTAATAAAAGAATTCACATCCCCAAAAGAGAAAAGTTGTGTAAGAGGTCTTTATTAGAGATAATGAATTTCGAAATGCTTATGTTTCACTTCTTGCTTAGAAACTCGAAGATCCCATCATTTATATTAGAAATAGAAACAATTTATAACTCATGAACCCATTCAAAAGATAGCCATGTATACGTCAGTGAATCGCCAAAAATATTCCTCCAAAATGCTCATTCACACTCAAAATGGCAGTAGTAAAAACAGACAGAAGTTTGAGATGATTAAAATTAAGGACCTTCTGCTGATTTTGGCCAAACTTAAGGACTTTTAACGACCAAAAATCCGTTCAAAAAATCTAAGAACTTTTAAGGACCATACGAACCTTGTGATTACCTATTATTTTCCTGTCTCTCAGTGCATAAATAAATATATGTAATTTTGAGATAAACAAATCCCTGTATCTACAAATTGTATGCGTTATTGTAAGACAACCATCACTCTTTTTAATTGCTTACCAATAAATTCACAAAATATTCATCAAAAGAGGTGCCAGATGATGCTGGCTAAAATACCCTATTATGCTGCTTCTATCACGATAAGAATATAGTTAAAAGCAATTTAAATGATGTATATAATGAAAAATTCATCCTACCTTTACGTCAATATCCAAAAAGCCTCCTTCAGCTACTTCAAATGTCAAACCCATTTTTGTACCGGCCGTTACTTTATCAAAAAAACATTATTCTGCATGGGCATCTACACATACAAAATAACAGTTAATGAAGGGCAAGAATACTGTTGCAAGAAATACAGTCTGTAAAACTGATAATTTGTGGGAAATGATATTCATTTTTAACTAATTATAGGTCAATCAAAATTTGCTCCTAATATTAATAGCCACGTTCATTTATGTTTCACGGACGGAGTCAGAAACATTGCAGACGTTGCCACTTACACAAAATTCTATCTACTAAACTTGATTTTAAATGGTTAGGTTCCAAAGCATGTAATTTTACACATGTCCTAACAGACTGTAGAAATATTAAGGATAGAAAAAATTATTCGCTCTTCTAAACAACTTCCAATGCTTAATTTCCTTGTCATGTAAGTTATATTTATATGCGTTATGTGGTCAGCCATCAGGATTATCGGTGATCCTACTTAAATTCAACACTAACTGGCATTACAATTTTCATGGTTGGTCTGATGCCGACCGTTGAGTAGCACTATCTGTGCGAGAGTAATAAAAATCAAGCACCTCAGTGGAGAAAGAAAGAAATTATTATAATTGCTTGAGAGATAATCTGCTATCTTTTCATCGTATAAGCCGAAAAGTATGTATCATAATATCTCATGTCTTTTAAATGGTTTCGTATATTGTTTTGTAGTTTGCAGTGCATGCCATTCTGGTACAAGTGTATTTTTGTATAGTGTATATCCGATGTGCTATTTTGGTGCATTCTAGCGTTTTCCTCACTGTAAATATTGTTTACTGTAGAATTATAGTGCGAGATTTTCTCTTCCTAAGTCAAGAAGCACTGTCAAATTATTTTGAATATATTTTAAAAGTGCTTGTATTAGCTTATTGGGCTTATTTAGATTAACAGTCTGTGTTGAATGAATGATTTTGCATAACTTAGTGTAATAAAATTTATTTCCCAAATCATTTTAACTGTTTGGTCATTATAATATTGCACTAGCTTAGAGTAAGAAACCAAACTCGATTTCTTTTACATATTAATCAGTCTCTTCTGAGCGATTTAAGTAACTAATATTTGAAGTTACTATGAAAGAGCTTATCTGTGAGATTTCATATTATTCATAGAAGTAAAAATGTTTTATTCTAAAAAGAGTTGTGGTAACAATACATGGAATCTCAAATTTGCTGTTGAGTGTTTTTTCGGAATAATTGACTAAATATAAATTTATGCTGGCATTTTATTTAAAAACAACGTAAACAAGTTCACTTTTTTAAAAATTATCTATTGATATTTAAAATGGATTTTAAGTAAATTTGTAATCATTTTTCCAAATAGATTATATGTATACATATACATATATATGTATATATATATATATATACATATATATATACATATATATGTATATATATATACGCTTACGTTTGTGAAAATTGCAACACCAAGAAGGAATCGTCATAATTGAATGCAATTTAATACACAGTTAAGTGGTAGTGGTACAAATAAATGATTAAATGTTCAAAGCAAACAAACAAGAACAAGAGATCAGAATCAGTATTCTGTGTGGCCACCACGTGCCGCAATAAGTGCTGCTACACGACGTGGCATGGAGTCAAACAAAGTTTGAATGTGTGACTGAGGAAGAGCATTCCATATCGTTTGTACGCGTACCCAAAGTTCGTCTGCAGACGCAACAGGACGAGGATCACGAGCAAGATGCCGACCAATGACATCCCACACATGTTCAATTGGCGACATATCCGGGGAACACGCAGGCCAAGGAAGAAGCTGTACCTGCTGTGCTGCAAAGAAGGATTTAACAATTCGAGCAGTATGAGGGCGGGTATTGTCCTGTTGAAATACAGCGCCTGGCAAGCTTTGAAGGAAGGGAACAGCTTCGGGCTGTAGAACTTCACAGATATACCGGTTGCTGTTCAGATTGCCCACAATTCGTAGCAATTGAGATCGTCTATGATATGCTATGGTGCCCCAGACCATAACTCCGGGTGTTCGTCCACTGTGGCGTTCGATAATGCACTCCGGAAGGTGGCGTTCACCGGCATAGCGTCTGACACGAATGCGGCCATCATGGTACCACAAATTAAAGCGGGATTCGTCAGAAAACACGACATGCTGCCAATCAGCACGCCAGTCTCTATGCTGATTGGCCCATTGTAGCCGCAGGCGGCGATGGTCGTGCGTTAGGGGGATCCTGTATAAAGGAGTCCGTGCGCGCAGTCCACACTGCAGCAGCCTCTACGAATTGATGAAGCACACAATGAAACACCTGTAGCTATTGACCACAGTGCTGCCAATTGTCTAGAGGAAGCTGTACGGTCCGTCCGCTCCATGCGGACCAGGTGTCTATCATCGCGAGCTGACGTCACATTTCGGGGTCCACTCCCGGATTTCCGAGTTGTCCGACACTCGTCCGTCCACTGCTTCCAAACGCGCATCACTGTGCTGCTGTTACGCTGCACACGAGAGGCTACTGCATGATACGACAATCCAGCTTCACGAAGGCCGATGATTCTCCCTCGTTCAAACTCTGTAAGTTGTTCAAATCTCGCTCTCTTTCGTCGACGAGGCATAAGTACAGATTGAGTTAACGTTTACCACTAGCAGATAACCACCGATAACCATACACGCCTCGCTACAGCCGTCTATTTATTCGGATCCATCAGCCGTTCAGAGGGCGCTGCTCAGCATACGCATGCGCTACGGATTTGCAATTCTAATCATTTGCATATCATGCGCTACTTTGCATTTCCTGAAAATTTCAGCTCACTCGCGTAAGTCCTTCATGGTGTTGCAATTTTCACAAACGTGAGTGTATATATATATGCAATAAGTGAAGTTGATGACATTTACGCATGTGGCATTTTACATTTTTGGTCTATATTTTAAATTAAATATGCTTTCCTTAAGAGAATAAAAGGTATCTTAGAGTAAGAGGTCTGTTATTTTTAGTTGTCTATCTTACATACGTGTATAATATGTTTTGCTTTTTAAGAGGAAGAAATATTAGTAAATGCAGAAAAAATATTTAGTGTTTGTCAATTCTTTATCAGATTTTCTCATTGCCACATGTTAAATACTCTCTTTTAGTGTAATATGATTAAAACTTTTTAAATTTATTTCCGTTTTATAATTAATTTTTTTTTGATACAGTGAGAAACAAGCAATCTATATGCTGAATTAGTAGAATTACCAAATATGTGGCCTAATTGGTTTTTCTGGTGCCATTTGTCACCAAAGATAAGCAAACCCAAATAATAAGAAATGTATAATTTCTGAGAACTGTCGATTTATCATAAAGGGAGAATGAAAGCATATTTGACATAATGCCCAAATTTGTGAAAATATGCATAAAATAGAGTTATGTAAATCCATGGAAATCATATGAAGATGCAGTGTGTAAAATAGCCAGGAGGGAAGAGGCTTTCATGTTATTTTCTGGTTTGCTGCTTTAAAGGTCACATTCTTGATAGTGGTCGTTTTATGGCCACATGAAAAATAAATTAGATACTTTTCTGTTATGCACCTGCCACACATTTTGAAAAGTGTGTACCTAATGGAAAAATATAGCATGTGTGTATGCAATCTTATGTAAACTAATCTTACAACTTAAAATTATTTACCCATAAAAAAACCTGCCAAAATGCATAGCAGGCACATAACTGAAAAGTATCATAAATAACTTTTTTTTAAGTAAGAAGTTTGGAAATTATTTTCTTTAAAAAAAAACATTTCAGTTAAAACTCCTTTGTTTAAGTGTGCTTCTCCTTTTTTTGATTTTTTTTAAGCTTAAATCATCAATAAAACCCAAAATACCCAATTTGTGATTATTTCCTGCTGTGTCATTTCTATAAAAATTATATCAATCAATATTTTACCTAAATGCATACTAAATCTTTCTGGATTTTGGTATTTTTTCACATCATGTCAAATTTTTGTCTTCGTGATACAGTCTGGGTTTTTTTCATTAAATACAATGTATGTTTGCACTTGCAGTAGTAAAAACCCTTTCAAAATTCATCGCAAAGCTTCCCCTTCCATAGGGAGATGGTAAGTGCTAGGCAAATGTTTCAGCATATACGTTTATTGGATCATCTGAAAAGTTTTTGATGATAAATACTAATGAAGCAATAAAAAACATAAGAAAATTTGGAACTACTCTTATATGCGCCGTCAGGTCTCCAAATGTGGTGAAAAATTTCTCGCCATGCTGGCACATTACTATCTAAATTTTTTGTCTACATTTCGAACTTTATGCCTAAAATGTCTCCAAAAAGCCGGTTTTCGCATGAAAAAAATCCAAAAACAAAAAATTTAGATAGCAAAAACGTAGTTTCTAACCGGAAATATTTTATTTGATCCATGTACACAGCGATATGTTTTAAGTTTAAAAAAAAAAATCTACGTATTGCACAATCTAGCCAGCAAAGGAATCTACAAACTACGCACACCTTGCTTTAATAAATTAACATAACAACAATAAATTTCAAAGAATACCATGTACGCAGCATTCTGTTTAAACTTCAAAAAACATCTACGAATTGCACAATCTAGGCTTTACGCACAAATCAACAAAATAAACTAAAATAAATTACAAATAATTCAAAAAGCAACAGAAATTCATAGTAAGAAAAACAATGAACAATAATTCTACAAAATAAATTTAAAAAAAAAATGCACTTACCATATTCAGTGTTTTTTCGGACAGCAGTAGCTTTAACATGCCGCCACATGCTCTCTATGTTATTTATATGACAGCCAGACTCGCTATCCACAAAATTCATGCTATGGTTCACAAATAAATGTTCAAAACCTTCTTTTCCTAAATCCTTGTAAGATTTCCAACCATCCAAAAAAATAATTTACAAGGCTCAATCCACTCTTTAGTACACTGCATCAGCGTTACCTTACTTCTGTCATGCACAGCCACTAAAAATAATCTCCCAGACCCTCTTGCAACCATGTCTCTCATTGCAACATAGGCCGTTTCAAAACACGCACGACACGAACCAACAAGCAATTAAACCACTCCAGGAAAAGAGTTTTCAACTTCAAAAGGGTTTGTCGCAATGGTGACAGAAACCAGTGCCGAACACATATCACCACATTTGTTGATCTTAGGGTGCATATAAGAATAGAGCCGAAAGTTTCATTGAATTACGTAAGTATCATTTTGTTCTGTGACTTTTTGCTTTCCTTCTGGCTGCTGAGAAATTCCTTTCATAAAAATGTTATTAGGTTCTTCATAAAGAAGTTACTGAGGCCCTGTTTGACAATCTCTCGGAGACTTTCAAAGAGACCTGAAGAGATGAAAATGTGAGGGGGGTCAAGGTCTGGTGAATATTAGGGATGACACAAAACATCTCAGCCATGCTGAATAGGTCTTTGCCTGATACTTTTTAAAGTGTAGGTCCGAGCATTGTCATGGTGAAAGATAACACCTCAACTATTGGTCAGTTCTGAGCACTTAGCTTCAGTTTCTGCTTTTAGAACTATCATTTGAAAAAGTATATTGTCTGACTTGGTAGCAGTAATTTATGTTACACAATTTCTTTGTTGTCCTACCGTACACAAAGCATTACTTTTTTGGGATGCCATCCCCTACAAAGGAGGTTCATTTAGTGTATCCTGTAATCTTTTTTTTGTAACATTATTGCATAGCATCCACTTCATGTCTCCAGTAATGAGCCATTTAAAAAAATGAGCTTCTTTATTTCTTTTTGATAAGAAGTCACATGTGGAAACTGAAGCAAGCATATTCTGCTCTGTTAAAAGTATGGGGTACCCATACATCATAGCAACTTACCTACCTAGTCGCCTTCTAATGACATACAGTGCATTTGAAATATTTAGTTTGCCTGATACTTCTTGCTCTGTTTAATGTGGATTTTCAATGATAACTTTTAATAGAACCTTGTTTATGGAGGATGGCCATCCAGTGTGGGCATAATCTCTTGATCTGTTTAATGTGGATTTTCAATGATAACTTTTAATAGAACCTTGTTTATGGAGGATGGCCATCCAGTGTGGGCATAAACTTCAAGGCTGAAATTTCTAGCTTAAACTTCTCGAACCACATTTGAATTATGTCATGAGAAACAGTATTTTGTCTACATACAGCATAAATTTTATGAACTGTGTGACTACCATTTTGAACATTTTGCATATTAGCAGAACCACCTTTGTGCAATGTGATTTTTTACAGATGAAAAAGTAAAAAGGTTTTGTTGGACCATGTGTGTCCAGATCACAAAAATCACCAACCTTTTATGACTTTTTGTTAAAGAAAGGTTGCCAAATAATAATTCTTGTCTTATATGTGTTCTCAGGTTAGATCGTAATGAGTATGGCAGGATCAAGCTGTTGCGTTGCCGGCTTCCATTCGCAAAAATATTCTGGGTTGCCAACTTTATTTTTGTACAAGGTCAAGTAAAAACAAACCACATAAAAAATCTAGATATTTTTTACTTCTGACTCTTTTTGTTTTCTGTTTATTTGTTCGTTCAGTTAAGCCAAATGTCTTGGTTCAATTAATTATGATGCTTTTACAATATTTCACACTGCACACTTTGCAGTAAGTCATTGCCATTGATCAAGTCTTGAGGGTATCTCTAATCGGACTTTTTTTATTTAACAGTTTGAAGCCTGAATCAAATAAATATTTATAATGTTGTTATGAAAATGTTTTTATCAACTTTTGTAATAAGCAATATTTTAAATTATTAAAATATTTTACAATTCATGACATGATCAGGTACAATGTGCATGGAAAAAAGCCAGAGCCCCAAAACATACTCAGTTTTGTAGATAATAATAAAATATTTTGTTATATGAAATTGCTAACAAAAATGTGATATAGTATTAAAAAGTCACAGAAAACTTACTTGTCAAATAGCAACGTAATAGGTTACAGGGAGCCTATTGGGGGATTTCATCTGTTAACTGGAAATGAAGAAATATATTCACTGATTGACCTTATGACTGTAAGTGGCACTAGAAGATGGGCAGCTAGTTGGCTGGAGAGAAGGAGGCAGAGCAAACAAAAGTGCTCGATGTGTGCCTAGCAGATCAAATGCGCCTGGCGGAGTTTTTAATTAATAGGGAGAAAATCATTTTAACAGCGCACATGCTTTGAGTATTATATTTCCCATTTCCAAACCTCTGTAAAAGAAAAATTTGCTGGGGGTTTCGACATCTATATTTTGGACTTCGTACAGTAATTATGACTTTTTATGTTTAGAAGAGTCACCAGTATAGGTCACTGGTCATTAAATTAATTCAGTCTTACTCTACCAAAGCTAAATTCTGGAACAACTGTTTTACAGAATCTGGAAGATGTATTCATTTATGACATGGTCATTAGGGATTTATTGTGCCTGCTGCTCTCTCAAGGTCACCATTTGGATCTCTCATGAAATCCAAGGGAGCAATTAACTATCCAGAATTTTTTTTTTTTTTTTTTTTTCCTAAAAACCACCTATGAACATGAAGCACAATGCTAACTTCACCTAGAAAAGTGCTTGTTTTTTTTTTTTTTCTTCTTCTAAAAACCACCTATGAACATGAAGCACAATGCCAAGAAAAGTGCTTCACCAAGAAAAGTGCTTTACGAGTGCTAGTTTGAATAGTAGGTTTCTATCTGCAGTTTTTTATGATGATGGGAGAGAAGTTCAACTGTATGTTTTATGTTTGTTAACCTCATGGAAGGAAGAAAGAAAAGATCACTAGGCCTTATTGGGAAAATTTAAGTGAAGATTACTTGAAAAGTTGCATTCAGTGAAATATTGAGAAATTGCATTGTGTGCTCTGATAGTGATTTAACATTTAATTTTTCCTTCTTCATGCTATATACATCTCTATGGCAAATATTCTTTGTCAATTATAATAATAATAATCTTTGTCAATAATCTTTGTCATCTTTAGAATTAAAAAAAAATTGTTGGTGAAATAACTAATTTGTTCCTCTAATTTTTAATTAAGTACTGGTTCATAGTCCTGCTGTTGACATAAAGATGGGATAATGGTTAGAGATGGTGACTGCTGTCCCAGAGAGCCCAGGTTCAATTCTCAGAGAAGGCATGTGTGTTTGTAAGTGTTTTGTTGGCAAGGGGGCACTAAAAATATGCAGCTAGCTGATACCTTTTTGAGAGTTTAATGGTAGGAGAAGAGGGGTTAGCGACCTTTGGAATTCCATCAGCAGTTAGGCTTTGTGATTTGTGATATCTAATATGCCTACTTGAATATTTGCCTTGTTTTAACCTGTCGACCTCTGAATCCAGTTACTGTAATGATTAGTGACACATATTGATGGGTCTGGCTTTAAATCCTGGAGAAAGCATGGATGTATGCAAGCATATAGTGTCTGCAGCAAATGACTGAAAATATACAGCAAACCTGAAGTCCTTTCAAGAGATTGGTGATAGAGGGAGAAGGGTGCGAGTCTCTTGTACCACCACACCTCTCAAAATTGGGACAGAAAGCCAGGTTGGAGGTATACTTGCGAGAATGTACAGGTTCCAGTAATCATATAGTATGTAATCTACTGCTTTTAGTTAGTTATTTATTTCTTAGACTAAAACACTCTTTTTAAATTTGAGCATGTAATAAAATAAAGGTGAGAAGACGGCAAAAAAATCACCCTCTAAAAATAAATAGCTAAGTAATTAGATCACATATTACCTGATTACCCAGGTGCTGGCCTTTCTTCAACCTGGCTCTGTTGATACAAAGATATTTATGATGTAAAAATTTCACAAAATATGAATATTTAGTCTGTCCTGTTTAAAAACCAAAGTCTAGATGGTAACTAAACAAGATGGTTCCAAATTGAAATAGATACTATTTCTCCACTGGGAACCATTTTCTACATTTAGTTAGTAGGTAACTTGTATATTCATGAGTTTTTGGACATGGAATCGAATACCATTTAATGAAAGGCATAATAATCAGGGTTTTTTTTTTTTTTTTTTTTTTTTTTTTTTTTTTTTTTTTTTTTTTTTTGTGCAGCAATAGAGTTATCAATTTAAAGTAATGTGACATAAGTAAAATAACTGCTTTTTATGATCTTCATACATTTTAATTATTTGGGACACATGCATTATATTTGTTATGATTTCAGTTTTTCTAAGTATGTCTTTGTCTTTACATATGTTAGAATTTACAGAAATCTATATTTTGACATTTACATTTTCAATAGGCTTTATCATGGCAGATGTTGATGATTGGGGTCTTTCTTCTGATATACAAGAGAAAGGAATTTTAAAATTAGTTGACAATTTAAATTTGGAATATCCTATTCCACCAGTGCCACCTACAATACCTCCTCCAAAGATTCGTGATGAAGCATCAAAAGAGTATGATGAAAAAGATGATGAACCTGAATTAAATCCTGCTGAGATATCTGTGATGAAAAAACTTGTATGATCTCATTTAATTGAAGTTTCTCATGATATAGATATCCAGAGAAATCCTAATTCATCTTTTTATTCTGTGAAATCTTTTGAAGAATTGAATCTGCGACCTGAACTTCTAAAATGTGTGTATGGTATGGGATTTAATTCACCCTCAAAAATACAAGAGACTGCTCTTCCTACTCTTATTGCAGATCCTCCACAAAATATGATTGCTCAGACTCAGAGTGGTATGCTTAAAACTGCTGCTTTTCTTTTGGCAAGTTTGAGCAGAGTGGACACAAATTAGAAATATCCTCACGTGCTTATTTTGTCCCCAACATATGAGTTAGCCATGCAGCAGGAAAAGTGGGAAAACAAATGGCAAAATTTTGTCCTAACATTGAATTTTGTTTTGCTGTTAAAGGCGAGGTTTTGCAAAGAGGAGAAAATATTACTGCTCAGTTTATGATTGGAACTCCTGGTAAAGTTTATGATTGGGGCAATGTGCTATAAGTTTTTTGATCTCAGGAAAATAAAAGTATTTGTTTTAGATGAAGCAGATGTTATGATATCGACTCAAGGATATCAAGACCAGTCTATTCGCATCCGTAAGCAGCTACCAAAAGATTGTCAGATGATGCTGTTCTCAGCTACTTATTCTGAAGAAATCATGCAATTTGCAGAATTGATTGTTTCTGATCCTATTATAATTAAACTGAAAAGGGAAGAAGGCAGTTTGGATAATATATATCAGTATTACATAGTGTGCAGAGATAAAGAAGAGAAATTTCAAGCTTTGTGTAACATATATGGTACTGTGTCAATAGGACAGGCTATTATATTTTGCCATAAGAGGAAGACTGCATCTTGGTTAGTTGAATAGCCATTCTCAATAGATTTACAGAAGGAAAAGAAAAAGTAAGTAACAATTCTTGGTAAGATGCTCTATAATTATAAAAGTAAAATTTATTTATGAAAGCAGTTTTTGCTTTTCAAAGATTAAAAATATTAATTTACCTTTAATCAAACATGGTATTAAGATTCGCATCATTCAAATGAGTAATTTTCTAAATTTTTGAAATTTCTGAATTTAAAGAAAAAGAGAAATGAATTATTTATATATATGTTCTTTAATTATTCTGTGTATGATTAGTAATTTCTTGGATTTTTGTCATTATATTTCCCATTAAAAATATTTGCAAGTTATTGTGATAGAAATTTTTTAAAGTTAATTTTAATCACAAAATATAAATGGACCAAAAATATATGATAACTTGATATTTATGTATATTGTAATTTATGTAGTTAAGACCACCCAGTAATGTCCAAAGTAAATGCCTCTGGCAGCATGAATGGCAGATGCTGTGGAAGTGACTCAGATATTGAATGTCTTGTGTCTGGAATGATGTATTCTCCAGGTATCTTTGGTAGTGTGAAAATTGCTCACATTTTGTGCAACATGACATTTGGTGTGTTTTTTAGAGAATCCGGTTATTGAACTTGTAGTAATCTCAAAAGTTTTCACACTTAATGTGAGGACTTACCTGGAAGTAGTGTTCTTGCAGTGACACTATTTGAAAGCAATTCTGATTGTATGACAGTATTCAAGGCCAGAGCCAATGCAGCTATACCAGTAGCATTTTAGGAGACATGGGATGGCAAAAATCATATCTTCGATTGTGGCTGTGTTATCTTGTAGAAAGATTACATAGATAATTGTCAGCTTGCATGAATGTACTTGATTGTCAAGGATGGACACCAAATAAAAGTGCCATTTAGAGCTACTGTTAACGAAGAAGACAGAAAATATATAAATCAAATATATTCAAAACAGTTTGTTCAGTTGTGGACTGCCTCTACCCAAGGCTGGGTGCATTATGAATAAAGACAAAAAATTCTTAATAAGCCATTCTTTATTTTCATCACAACATTCTCACTCTTCCGAGATCAGCTTTCATTCTGTCTACGAGCAAAACATTCGGAAAACTCAGCGCGCAAGCTGACGTCACAAACAGCAGCGCCTCGCGCCAGTTATTGCTTCAGTTCATTTCACAACATACTCCCTCCCCCTTTGAGACTCAGGTTGAGTCTCAAGCTCATAACAAACATTATTTAAAAGATCAAGTTTTTTTTTGGAGCTTTCACAAGTCATCCAGAGGAGGAATATTGTTGCATCACCATTTTATCAGGTGCAATTCCCCTTTTTAACATACATCCAGCACTAGAATTAGATTCCTCTGCACCCAATTTCTTATCAGGAATTATGTTTCTATCATTGGCCTGTATCTCCAGAGGAAAGATGCATTGTATTGATCGTACAACTGTTCCATGCCGGGTCTTAAGTTTAACCGTACAAATCTTTCCATCACGACCAGGGATCAATTCTGTAATTCGGGCAAAGACCAAAATAAACATTTTCTGTTATCATCCTCCATCAGTACTATTTCTCCTACTACAGGTTCCCGAGATCATTTTTCATTATGCTTTTGAACCAGTTGACTAAGGTATTCTTTTCTAAATCGTTGTCTCAGATCATTTAACAATTTAGTTCTATACTTTAATCTCTTATTAAGACTTGACGAATTTAATTCATCAAGATCTTCAACATTGGAATTTCTGTTCTCGATAAGAAACATGGCGGGTTTCAGAGGGACTAATTCCTGCAGACCACACCTCTCAAAATTGGGACAGAAAGCCAGGTTGGAAGTATACTTGCGAGAATGTACAGGTTCCGGTAATCATATAGTATGTCATCTACTGCTTTTAGTTAGTTAGTTATTTCTTAGACTAAAACACTCTTTTTAAATTTGAGCATGCAATAAAATAAAGGTGAGAAGACAGCAAATTTTAGGATCACCCTCTAAAAATAAATAGCTAAGTAATTAGATCACATATTACATGATTACCCAGGTTATCAGGTTCAATGTTCCTTCTAACCTTCTTCGGGAACATACAAGGACCTGACTCGGAACAGAGAGCTTACTAAAGCTATGTTCACTAATTGTGGTAACTAGACAGGATACAGACGAAGGGTATACAAAACCCTTTATTGTTCTCTATATACAATAACTTCCGTACTTCAGAATACACTGACCCTCCACTCGGGGTCTAACGTAAAAAAGCATAAAAATAAAACTAAACTCTAATTTAACTTTAGAACAATACACGTGCAAGATTGGCCTTATAAAAACAGGAAGCGTATGTAGCACAGAGACTGTGAACACTACAATACGTTTAATTTATCAAGAGGATTAAAACCTCTGGCCTGGAAGGCGAACAGCAACTGCGTAACTTCTAAGGTAAGCGGCCTGCGTTGACTTACTGCTTCCTCTCTTTCTTGCTTGGCAAAAAGCCACAACTTAAGTACTTGGCGTTCGCCAGACAAACTTTGCATAAAAACCTTCACGCTTATAATTCTGGCCGGAAGTAGAAAATAAGAAGTGATAGTAAAGATTTAAAATAAAATAAACGTTAGTGAAACTTAAGATCCTTACATACTTCCCGCCAGAGTTAATTAGTTTGAAACTGAGGTCTAAAACGACCTTGTTGAAAACTTTTAGCTCTAGAATCTAACGCGAGGCCAACCTTTTACAACATAACTTCTCTAGAAACTAGAAAATTTAAAAGAAAGAAATTTGTTACAATAGCAGCTCCCAGGATATACAACAATCGTTTTTTCATCTGTACTGCATCTAAACAGGAGCTTTATTCAATTCTGGTTCCTTCCAGAGATCTGGAAGGAAAACTAGTTTAATGAAATGTTACACAATGACATTGCAAATAACATATAGAATATACTTCTCTTAACATTCTTATTTCATTCATGACTATTTTAATTATCTCTCCCCATGCTCTCTGACATGTGTTGTAAAAAAACAGCAAACACGAATGTGTTTCTGTCTACGTGTGCCACACTTCCTCCTACAATCAAAACACTAACGTGTTAAAATTCAACATAACGAGACCTCTTCCCTACTTTCAACTCTAAACCCTGAGGTACTATTCTAAAAGTGGCTAACTCTAAAGTGTAGCGTCAGAGAGCCTAACTACATCATTCAACCTTTACCACATATTCGCCATGATTTAATCTTTACAGTCACACGAATAACAAATTTTTAACATTACTTTCACTTTTACCATATCACGGTATTTCTTAACATTTAAAATAACAGTTCACATGTATATAAGAACATATCAACATGCCGTTAATTTTACACATTTGAAAACATACATTAGTAGTACATTGTTAACTTCTATTCTTTTCAAAGCAAGTGCCAATTCTTTCTACATTGAAATAATACTACATTTCAAAAAGTCTTTCAGACTAAAACTTCTTTCTTGCTAGAATGTTTTAAATAAAATTTATACAATAACTTTTTACAATATTTAAGTCTTTACACTACGCTATTATACATCAACTTTAGTTTTACGCACGAGTAATTTAAAAACATAATACGAAAATCGGTCACAACTCATTTCTCGCCCTTTTGGCGATAAAGGTAGACCTCGCATGAGGTAAAACTTCTTGAAATCTGCCACTTGCAGTAAGAATGAAAGATTAACTTAAGTTTGCAAAGTAACATAAAATTTTACTTATCTTTGTAATATTCGGACATCCTTTTCTGGGCCCAGTCTTTAAAGGTACTGCAGATAGTAGCTTGGTTTATCCTCCTTCTTGTACGGGCTCGCCCTTCAGTGCTTTCCTCTGGAAGCTTCCTTTTTTCACCAGTACGGCCACCCTTGAATACTTTCCTTTTCTCCTCTGCTTGTGGTCTTTGCCGTTTGATGGCAGCTGGTCTTGGCGGAACCGGGAAACTTCTGTCGTGATCCTGCTTGGACCTCGTTGTTGGCCGTTCAAATTTTTCTTGTACTTTTTCCTCCGCCGCTGATGGCCCTTCCGCAGTTCGGCGACTTTTGCTGCGGAGAGTTCTGTCGGATGAGTAGATCTTCCGTTTTAAAGCCGGGTTATAGTTGCCGTCATTTCTCCTGGTCCTCTTCACATACGTCGTCCTTCTCCCTTCTTCATTCTGGGGGTGTTCGTGAACTCTGTTTTCTGGACGGTGGAACGGCTTCTTTTTCTTGTTACCTTCCATTTTTCCGCGGGGCAATTTTCTTTTCACTTGCTTCTGTCTCTCATTGGCTTGCCCTTGTACTTGTCGTTTTTTCACCTCTGGAACTTGTACCTGCGGTGTCTGCCGTGCCGGATCATGCAAAAGATCTGAAAAGATTTGCATTTTATTACGATCGAAGTAGGGTTTGATTTGATCAATGTTTGCGGAACAGGTTTCACCATTTCTGGCTTTTAACACTACAA
Source organism: Stegodyphus dumicola (assembly GCF_044657685.1). Lineage (NCBI taxonomy): Eukaryota > Metazoa > Arthropoda > Arachnida > Araneae > Eresidae > Stegodyphus > Stegodyphus dumicola. The sequence goes on along the minus strand of NC_140780.1, from coordinate 781,317 downwards.
CAGCGTGAGTTATTTTTTCTATAACATATGGTCCTTCAAATCGTGGAAAAAATTTGGCAGTTTTATCTTCTGGTGCTGAAGAAAGTGAATGCTTAATTTTTAAAACTTCATCCCCTACTTTATAAGTTACTCCCCGTCGTTTCAAATCATAATATAATTTCTGTTTTCTTTGTGCTACTTCCGTATTCTTTTTTGCTTCTTTTATTAGTTTTTCTATATCACCCATTTTAAATTCTGGGGCTCTTTGTTGCACATAAAATAATTTATCTAACGGTGTTATAATCTTTCTGCCTAGAAATAACTCAGCAGGAGTTTTGCCCGTTGTATCATGTTTTGCGGTCCTAAGGGCGAAAGCAAATTCATTGACATAGTTATCCCAGCTTTTATGAAAATTTTTAACATAACTACGGATAATTTTCACTATATTTCTGTTGACCCGTTCCGCTATATTTGATTGCGGCCGATACGGGACCATTTTTAAATGACGTATGCCCAGTTTTTGGCACATGTCTTCAAATATATTACTTACAAATTGAGGACCATTATCCGATATAACCTTTAGGGGCGCCCCGTATTTTAAACTATATTTATTTAAAATAGAATCGGTAACCAATTTCGCGGAGGCTCGTTTTAAGGGAACAATTTCGGTCCATTTACTAAAATGATCAACCATAACAAGGAGATAGCGACTTTTATTTAACTGACTTTTCGGGAAAGGGCCCAATAAATCGATGCCAATTATTTCATTTGGAAATTCGGATTTAATACTATTTAGAAACCCGGCCGGGCGGAAATTAATATAATTAACGGCTTGACATGTTGGGCAGGACTGGACATACGCCCTTGTTAATTTTGCAATTCAGGAAAGTAGACTACCTCGCGTACGCGTTGGATAGTTTTTCGAATACCAGCATGAGAAGCTAAAGGGCTGTCATGGAGCTCATGCAGGATATTTAATCTAAGACTAGCTGGGATAACAGGTCGAAATTCGTTGTTGGAATTCGTAGTTTTTGTGTAGAATAATAGACCATCTATTAGTTCGTAATGGGCCGCCCTATTTCTTATCGCCACAATATCTTGGTGGCTAAAATTTTCAGGATCCTTCAAATACTCATAAATACTTCCAAACTCAGGATCCTTACCCAGTTCTGTTATTACAGTTTATCGGGAATTTATTGTACACGCTGTAAGCATTGCAACTTTTACGGTATTACCCTGTTCGTCTAATTTAATTCGTGATAGGGCATCTGCTACGATATTTTCCTTTCCGGGGGTATGCTTGATTACCAGATTATATTCTTGCAGCTTGAGTGCCCATCTTATTAACCTTGGGGATAAATTTTTCCCTGAGTACAATCTAGTTACCGCCGCATGATCAGAGTATACTGTTATCGGCGCCTTTCCAAAATAGACTCGGAACTTTTGCACTGCTAACAGAACTGCAAGTGCCTCTCTCTCGGTCGCGGAATAGTTTCTTTGTGTTTGATTTAAAGTTCGGCTAAAAAATGCCACGGGCTGCTGATTTTGCGAAAGTACCGCTCCTACCGAATAATCCGAAGCATCCGCTGAAATTTCTAAATGTTCATCCTTTTCAGGAAATTTTAACACAGGGGCTTGCGTTAATGCTTGTTTTAATTTTTCGAAAGCACTATTGGCTTCGGCCGTCCACGAGAATCTTGCCTTTTTCCTTTTTAATTTTAACAATGGCTCAGCGATAGCCGCAAAATCTTTGATAAAGGACCTATAATATGAACAAAGTCCTAGAAAAGAAGAGAGCTTCTTTGCCGTGTTTGGAGTCGGATACTTTTGTACAGCGATTATTTTTGATTCATCTGTCTCAATCCCTTTTTGAGATATTTTGTAACCTAAATATTTTAATTCAGGGGCTGCAAATTTGCACTTTTCGACATTAACTTTTAGACCGGCCTCATTTAATAAAGAAAACACCTGTCTTAAATCCTGTACATGTTGGTCTAGATTATCACTAGTAATAATGATATCGTCTAAATAGATAAATGTGGACTTCCCAAGAACAGGTCTTAACACAATGTCCATGCATCGCTGAAATGTTGCTAGGGCCCCTGAAAGGCCAAACGGCATACGCAAAAATGCATAAGTGCCAGACTTGGTTATAAAAGCAGTCTTAGGCACGTCCTCAGGCCTCACCCCTATTTGAAAATAACCAGTTGTTAAGTCTAAAGTCGTCATAAATTTGGTTGATTTTATGTTCCTTAAAATTTCTTCTATGATCGGCAACGGATATACCGGATATTTCGTTATGGAATTTAATTTACGGTAATCAATAGCGAATATCCACCTTTTTGGATGCTCCAAAGGATAATCATTATTTTTCTTACACAAAACCACCGGGCTAGCATAACTACTTGAGATGGGCGTTATGATCTTTTTACGTAGCATATTGGTTATATGCCATTCTATAATTTTTTCCTTATTCTTATCATACCGGTATGGTTTTTGACGAACTGGACATGAATCTCCGGTGTCAATACTATGGTTAGTAACCTGAGTAAATCCTGGAATATCACTAAATAACGAAGCAAATTCACTTACCACTTGTCGGATTCTATCTTGCTCGTCATTAGGCAGGTGGTCAATATTTAACCTTGGCGGTTCAACCTTTTCTACATGCACTGGTTTCATTGTCAGCTTAAGGGACGCTTCATTAAAATCCAGTGTAGCTTGTGCGCCTGAAAGAAAGTCTATTCCTAAGATCAAATGTGCTTGCAAATTCTTTACTATAAAAAACATCACCTTTACTTGTTCGTCCTTGATACGGATATACAAAGGTACTTTACCTACGCACTTACATTGTTCTCCTTGCGCCGCTAATACTGTCGTATTATCCGCATTATATATGCGGTATTTGCGAAAATACTTTCTAAAAAAGACTTCTGCCACACAGGAACACTGCGCGCCGGTATCCAGGAGTGCGGTGGCCGGGATATTATTCACCAAGACTTCAATCTTCGGAAGAATCAAATTTTTCACCATTACTGTATTTAACTTATAGGAAGAGGGGTTTTCGTGGCCTTCGGATTTCCGCACCCTCTCGTCCGCAGAAATCCGTTTTAGTTTAAATTATTTTTCCTTTCCGTGCTTTCCTTCTTTTCCCCCTGGCCTTGAGACTTTTTTTCTGGGTTGCTATTGAACTGTCGACGTTCGCCGGCTGTTTTTGAATGCTCGGGTTTCCTTGCCCACTGATTCGCTTTTTCTCCGTAGCCATGTGCTTGAGTTTGCTGTAGTCTTGGCGTACCAAATTGGTTTCGCTGTTGATATTGGCGTCTTCTTTCGACGTCCGCCGTTCTTCTACTTTCAAACTGGATTGCTAGCTCAAATAACTTTTCCAGTGTAGTCGGATTTCTTAATTCAATAAAGTCTTGCACTTGGGGCAGTAACCTCGGCAAAATCACTTGAATTATTTCAGGATCCGGACGGTTTCCATACAAGAGTTTGAAGACGTGAATTTTTCTTAAAATAAAGCTTGAGAGGTTTTCGATTCTTTGTTGATATATACTAAAAAGTTCCGTTTCTAATTTCGCACGATCCCTTACAACAGGGAAGGCTTTTAGTAGGGCAGTCTTGAAATTCTCGTAAGTATAGGTGGGACTTCCTGCTTGACCCAAGAGACTTCTGCCTATACATTTGAACCAGTTAAGCGCTTGGCCCCTCAAAGCGCTGGTAGCTAAGGTAACTTTTTGAAACTCGTGCATGGGGTAGAGCATGGAGTAGTCATCCAATTTTTCCAAAAAACTGGTTACCGGTGAGTTTCCGTTAAATGTTGCTTCTGGTTTCATCGAAGCGCGCATGGTCTGGACGATGTACCCAAATCCTTCCAGGGCGGCAGCTGGCATTTCTGGATTCTGAGCCGTTTCTGCAGGCAGCACAGGTTCTTCTTGAAACTCGGCCATGGTTATTCTTCTTCGTTGGGCGCCACTATCAGGTTCAATGTTCCTTCTAACCTTCTTCGGGAACATACAAGGACCTGACTCGGAACAGAGAGCTTACTAAAGCTATGTTCACTAATTGTGGTAAGTAGACAGGATACAGACGAAGGGTATACAAAACCCTTTATTTTTCTCTATATACAATAACTTTCGTACTTCGGAATACACTGACCCTCCACTCGGGGTCTAACGTAAAAAAGTATAAAAATAAAACTAAACTCTAATTTAACTTTAGAACAATACACGTGGAAGATTGGCCTTATAAAAACAGGAAGCGTATGTAGCACAGAGACTGTGAACACTACAATACGTTTAATTTATCAAGAGGATTAAAACCTCTGGCCTGGAAGGCGAACAGCAACTGCGTAACTTCTAAGGTAAGCGGCCTGCGTTGACTTACTGCTTCCTCTCTTTCTTGCTTGGCAAAAAGCCACAACTTAAGTACTTGGCGTTCGCCAGACAAACTTTGCATAAAAACCTTCACGCTTATAATTCTGGCCGGAAGTAGAAAATAAGAAGTGATAGTAAAGATTTAAAATAAAATAAACGTTAGTAAAACTTAAGATCCTTACAAGGTGCTGGCCTTTCTTCAACCTGGCTCTGTTGATACAAAGATATTCATGATGTAAAAATTTCACAAAATATGATTATTTAGTCTGTCCTGTTTACAAACCAAAGTCTAGATGGTAACTAAACAAGATGGTTGGTTCCAAATTGAAATAGATACTATTTCTCCACTGGGAACTATTTTCTACATTTAGTTAGTAGGTAACTTGTATATTCATGAGTTTTTGGACATAGAATTGAATACCATTTAATGAAAGGCATAATAATCAGGTTTTTTTTTTTTTTTTTTTTTTTTTTTTTTGTGCAGCAATAGTTATCACTTTAAAGTAATGTGACATAAGTAAAATAACTGCTTTTTATGATCTTCATACATTTTAATTATTTGGGACACATGCATTATATTTGTTATGATTTCAGTTTTTCTAAGTATGTTTTTGTCTTTGCATATGTTAGAATTTACAGAAATCTATATTTTGACATTGACATTTTCAATAGGCTTTATCATGGCAGATGCTGATGATTGGGGTCTTTTTTCTGATATACAAGAGAAAGGAATTTCGAAATTAGTTGACAATTTAAATTTGGACGATCCTATTCCACCACCTGTGCCACCTCCAATACCTCCTCCAAAGATTCCTGATAAAGCATCAAAAGACGATGATGAAGAAGATGATGAACCTGAATTAAAAAAATATAAAGGCCCTTATAGGTGCTTACTTTTTCTTTAAAGCCCTTATTTTTTTGTTTTTAGTCCTTTTTTTTTAATCCTTTGTTTTTAATGAACGCGCGTACCAAAGCCGAAACTAAATAAACAACTTTTTTTCCTTATATGCAACGTCAGATGGTGAATCATACTCCCGAAAATTGCTTTCCCCCCATTCCTCTGCATTAACGTAACCTATGGTGCGTGCGAGAGTACAGACAGGTGCACGTCGTTCTATTGGCCAAAGAATTGCGAAAGGTGCACGTCATTCTATTGGCCAAAGAATTGCGAAAACGTAGAAAATTCCGGTACATTCGGTATTCTTGTCCTCCCACCCAAATACTACACACGTTTGAATTTCTATCAAGATTTTAAGAAATTTGCATTCTCGTTCCGCGTGGTCAGTTCATATTCGTGTTTATTATGATCGTTATGCTTATATTATGAGCATATGTATGAATATTTATAATAATATAATTGCAGTAACTGCTGAAGTATAGATAAATTTCCAAAAATGGGTGTTTTTTTACACAGATTAGCTTTCTAATGAAAAATATTCAGAATGGCTTAAATAAAAGGAAAGTAATCGAATGGTCAAAGTAATTTCATTTTCTTTGCCAATACATTATATAGTACGGAGGTTGGGAATTTCTCCGCAAAATCTCTAATATTGAAGCAGCGGACTTTTTTTGTCTCTGTCCAATCTGGATTGAATAGGGCCAAAAGTTTTTGCGGTCTACCCAACCCAAGTGGAGATTGATTCTATTTCGGAAATTTAATACAGTCTGTTGAAAATTAGAATCAGAAACACCCCAGATTAGTAAGTCTCTTTCTTTTCCTTTATTTAGTTCTTTCTCCGAATACCGGCAGGTGTTGATTCCAATTGCGTAATATCACATATGGAAGAATTACGCTGGACGTATTGCGCAATAACGTTTGCGGTATTTTGCATTGGTAATTAATTTTGATGTTCAATCTGAGATTTGTTTATGAACACTTAAAAGAGTTTTACTGTGCTTCTAAGTAGAATATTTCTCAGTTCCATTGGTTTTTATATGATGCACATATTGAAATGTCAAAATCATTTATTTAGCCTAAATTTAAATCTAAAGAATGGCTACAATCTCCTCCACTCCTCTTTTTCCAGTTACTATCCGGAAAATTCAGGAATTCCCGAGTATGCTGGCTAGTTCAGCTTTTACTGTTAAAGGATGACTGAAAGAAGCAATTTCCCGTCTTCTGATTTCAGAAATGTGCCTCATTTTTACTTAAATTACTTTTCTTGGGATATAGTATGTTAAGGGAAAACTGTTATGCAATGAAAATTTAGAAAATGTTCAGAATTTTGATTTAAGTTAAATTGTTTATATGGTAATATGAGTGGAAAAATAAATTGCATTTATTATTAAGTGCCGAACGAATACAATTAATATAGCTTATTATTATTTATTTGCTATATTTTCATGCGTTATTAAATGAGTTTTTCCAGGTTTTCAGAAAAGATTTTTGAAAACTTCAGCAGCATATCATGCAATTCTTGAATCTGTTGTTCATTTAGCTTATCACTTAAGGAACTGTTTTCTTTAATGTCCTCAATATCGAACAATGTTGGTTCAGAGTCAATTGATGGGAAATTTTTCTCCATATCATCAATTTCAGATTGATCTTCTGTAATCATAAGTTTAACCGATTCTGCTCGTCTATGATAAGGTTTTATCATGTTAACATGGTAGACTTGGTTAAAGTCATTTTTCCTTCGAAACTTGCAACATAATTAGTTTCGGATAATTTCTTCTCAACCTTCCCAGGACTTTTCCATTCACCTGCTAGTCTGTTTGGTTTATTCGTTGATACAACTAATACTAAATCCCCTTCAGAGAATTCTCTTTTGATAGCTTTACGATTGTACCACACGTTTCTTTTGGTTTGCATTTCCAGCATTTTATCTGTAGCCAGCTCTTTGCATCTTTTTAACCGATTTATCAATTGAAAAACGTATTCAACAACATTATTTCCTTCGTCTTCAGGATTCATCCATTGTTCATATAATAATGTTACAGGTGTTCTAAGATTTCGACTATATACTAATTCTGCAGGTGTAAATCCCGTACTCTCGTGCGTTATTGTTCTTAAAGCAAATAGAGCTGCGGGAACTTGCTTCTCCCACACAGGGTCTGCTTCGATACATAAAACTTTTAAAATTCGTTTGATTGTTCGGTGAAATCTTTCAACAAGGTTTCTCTGCGGATGGTGTACTGATCTTCTAGTTACTTTGATTCAAAATTTTTCTACAAATTCAATGACTAGATTGCTCATAAAGGAGAGGTACCTTGATCAGTTTGTATTTCTTTCAGGAAACCCATTCTACTAAATATTTGTAACATGGCTTCAATTACTGACGTTGTGCCAATATTAGGAACAGGTACAGCATCCAGATGTTTTGAAGCTACACAAATAGCTGTAATTAAATATCTATTGCCATTCGGTGTTATTGGTAAAGAACTGCATGCGTCAAAGTTAATTTTTGAAAATACTTCTGCAATAATTGGTACTAAAGTCAAAAGTGCTTTGGCTTTATCATTAGATTTTCCCACTCTTTGACATGGATCGCAAGTTTTAACATACTTTTCTATTTCTTTATAGCAATTAGGCCAGTAAAAGTATCTTGTTAATCTATCTATAGTTTTGAAGACGCCTAAATGTCCAGATGTGCTATTATGACATAATGACTTTATTTGATCCCTATATTTTTCAGGAATAACAATGAATTCCCTTTTAATCTATTTTCCTTTTCACCAACAATCCGTTTTCTTTTACTTTGAAATCATTTGTCTTGCTGGAATTTTCATTTTTAGCTTCGTTAAGCAATGACGCTAGATCTCTGCTTTGATGCTGAGATTCAATTAATTCCTCTGAATTAACATTAATCACTTTCTTAAGTTCCTTGTCTTCCTCATCAGCTTGAGGTAAAATATCTTCGTCAGTTTCAATAAACTTCAGTTCTTCTAGTTTCTCCATTTCAATTTCTCTGCTTCGATCATCTTCATGAGATCTTTTTACTTGAGATCGTGTCAAAACTGCATTTATTTTTTCTAAATTTAAGAATGATTTACTTTTGAACAATTGGGCAGTTTTATTACCCAATACATATCTGCCTGGATCATTTGTAACAACAGCTGCCTTTGTCTTTATATGACCAAGTTTGCAATTAATTTCAACTTCCGCTAATGGTAGACACACTAAATGGTCATATATATAAACGCCGGGATGGCTTACACATATCAATTATCAACATAAAAATTCAATACAACTGAGTCCCCTTGTTAGTAGGGATGTCATTAATGTTACGGATATGATTATTGTTAGTTGATTTTCCTATGAAATATTTATAGTTTCTGAAAGTTAAGAAAATTTTGGAAGCAGCATTTCATTCAGTGGGTATCTATATGGGCAGCTTTGGACTTTTTGTACTTAATTTTTGGGAGGAAGAAAATGTAAATGAATGTAATGCAAAGAAATGTATGAAATGTTAGATATTGTAATTTATAATCTCTTAAATTTAAAAATACCAAAATAAAAGTATTTGGGTCAATTAAAACATTTTTGTAACTGGAAGTATGTATATCTGTGATAAACAGACAAACAGTTGTGCAGGTAAATGCCAGGGAAGGAATTTTGCTGGATTTGTCTTATCAAAAATGCTGACAGAACATATCAAAAATGCTGAGATACATGACTATTATTTAGGGAATCACATCCAAAATGAACACCTCCATCTGATGGGCGAAGTGGTTCTCAAGAAAATAATTGCAGACGCTCACACTATCAAATATGTCTGCATCATGGTAGATTATACTCCTGATGCAAACCATCAGGAGCAAATGATTATGATAATATGAATTGCCAATGTTTATGTGACAAAAATTGTCATTTGTAGGCTTTTTGGCAGGAGGTAGTAGCACAGGTTTGACAGAAGCATGCTTGAAAAAGCTTGATGAACTAAATTTGCTGCAGAAAATACAAAACTGCAGAGGGCAAGGATTTGATATTGGATCTAATACGAGAGGACAGAACAGTGGGGTACAAAATGCATACTTGAGCTAAATCCGACAGCGTTTTACCTTCCATGCGGTTCTCACGGCTTAATGTTTGGAGATATGGTGAAATTTTCGACTACTACTATCGACCTTTTTTTTGATTTTTTGCTGTTTGCTGCATCAACACAGTTATGGTATTTGCTCAAGCGATATTAAATTGTTTACAGTAAAGCCAACCTCAGAAACATGCTGCGAATGTCGAAGAGATTTTGTTAAATCTATGAGGTTTCAGATAGAATTGATTTATGGTGCATTATTAATTGAGGTCTCCGAGAGAAATGACCCAAAGGTAACAATGAAGGCTGCCAGTTTGGCAAACCAAATTAAACACTACCCTTTCTGGGTATTGTTAGTGATAGGGTACGATCTCTTGGAGAAAGTTAATATTGTGAGCAAAATGTAGCAAAGTAAGGCTATGTAATTTAATGTCACTTTGAATTGTATTCAGAACACAATCAGCTTCCTGAAATCCTTCAAAGAAACAGGTTTCAATTTGGCCAAAGATGCAGCTAAAGAGTTAGCTACAGAACTTGAGATGGACAAGGGCGAAATAATGTTTTGAACAGCTCAGATTGCAGGATTATATGAAACTTCTCATAATGGGATGAAAGCCCATTATGACAAGTTTAGTTTCTTGCTCAATTTCCGATGCATTACGGGAATGAGCGAAACTGACCTGTGATGTTCTGAGTGTTATCTTAACAGATAAAATTACTGGGTCGGATGTTGATGCTCATGATTTATGTGCTGAATTGGGCAACTTAACAGGTTTAGTGCAACAAAGTACTGCTGCTTTTAAAAATCTGCTGTTCATTAAATTGTTTCCCAAACGTCTGTTGCATTCCTTATAGCTTTGACATTTCCAGTAACTGTCGCGTCTGCTGAACGAAGCTTTTCAAAGCTCAAGCTGATTATGAGTGACCAGCAAACAAGCATGATGCAACAGCGATTGAGCACACAAGCATGACGCAAGAGCGTTAATATCAATTGAGGTACAAAATCTCATGATACTGAGGAATACAGTTGTTTGGTAGGAAGTTTGATATTACCCTTAATGTTACTAACAGAGGTTGTTTGAAGTCTTTAACATGAATTTGCAATATTTTTTACAAATATTCCAAATTTGTCATAGTTTAAAGTGTTGGCTTTCTTTTATACACACAATATGTTTCTTTACACAATATGTGAAGTTGATGAAAATAATTCATTCACATCTTGTTCGTTTTTGTTCTTTTACTGCTTGTAGTTGAAATGTATTAACTTATTTTTAATGATCAGCAAACAAATGCTTTTAGATAAATGTGAAATTAATTATATTGAGAAAATTATTTTTGTACACTGATAAATGTACAGAAATACAACGAAGTTTATAAATTAGTGGATGAATGTTCATCAGTATTTAATAACTGATACATGATCAGAAAATTGCATGAGGCAAAATGGCTGAAATTTTGAATTTTTATTTTAGATGCCAAGACAAGAACGAAGTTCGTATGCAGGAGGAGGACAATGATGCGGAAACGTTTGCATTCCAAGCTGAGATAGGCTACTTATTGAGCATCATCATCAACACCTTCTATTCCAATAAAGAAATCTTTCTTCGAGAACTGATTTCAAACTCAGTGAATGTAAGTAATTCTGTTGTATATTTAACGTGTTGTAACATGTTAAGATTGCAAACTAAATGAGGTACTATACAAAGTCAAGAAATAATATAGGACCCTTGTGACCATCATTTGATTTCGTTGCAAAAATTTTTATTGGTCATAGATTGTTTCAGTTTTACGGAGGGCCTCAATAATTTTGTTAGCATGACTGCTGCTAGAGTAATATAGTACATCTTAGCTACCAAGTTTATGGCTTAAAATTAGTTCATTTGGATGACATAAGTAAATATAATGTGATATAAAAACTAGCATCTGAATTAAAGATATCAATTTTTTATTTAGGCACTTGACAAAACCAGGTGTGAATGTCTCAAAAGATCCTAGCCAACTGGACCTGTAAAGATCTGAGAGTTAAAATCATTCCGAACGAGGAGGATAGAACCTTGGCCATCATTGACACCGGTATTGGTGTAAGCATTGCAGATTTGGTAAACTTGGTGATTTGGTAAACAACAGATGTCTTATTTTTTAATTTTTTATCAATGAAAATATTTTCCTATTATAAAATTGCAAGTAATTGTATTCTGAAAAGTGCATTCAACTCTGCTTAATTATTGATTTCCATACACCAAATGATGCAAATTTTTTTATGAACAAAAATGCTAATTGTGAAAATGGACTACCATAATGATAACGATAGTTTTCAAAATATAGAATTTATTCATCATTGGTTTTTATTAACATTGAACATTTGTACGTATATTTAGCTACTAATCCATTTTTAATCCTTTTAGGTGCATTCTGATCAAAAATCAAAGATTATAAATACCTGAGTAAATTGGTTCATGAAATGCATGAATAAAATAAAATAATAATGCTTAATTAAGCATGAAGAAAGTAAGAAATTATCACCTGATGGCAATAAATTGGTGAAGCTCAGCTCAGTTTTACTGTTGTTACAGTAAGCACCACAGATGTTAACAAGTATTTTACATGGAAGTTTGGAATTCTTTGCCCCACAGAAGACATTTCTCCACTATCCAGCAGGAATGGTCTAGAATCTGCAATCATTAGCATTATTATTGAGGAAAATTTTGGAAGTTCCTATGAAATCCAGACTGAGGAGAAAATTAATACAGACAATAATTCTGCCCTCTAAAAATTAATCTTTTGCTATTTTTATCCAATAAAAGATATTGGTATTGAGGATCCCCTTCCAATTCTATTCCAAATGCTTGTTACATTCATTAATTTATCCTGAATTTTAGAGATTTGTCTGTTTGTCCTGTGTATGATTATGTGATGTTTCAAAGATCTCTTTAAATAAGTAGAACAGATAATTGTTGTTCACATGCAGGGAGGGAGGGGGAACACAAATCTTAAACTTTATGGTATGTATTAATAAAAATAAAATAACTTGTAAGAATATTGTATTACATTGTTCATGAAACTGCAGCCACAGTGAATTCGTGCAGTGGCTTACACTTCTTTTTAAATATTTAGGTTTACTTCTTTTTGCCAAACAGCCCTAGAAAATGTTAAAAGAAATAAATGATTTATTTTTCAACACATATAATATTGCTTATTTCTGTCACATACTGCTTATTGTTATAAATAATAAAAGAAATTTTTAAGTTGTATAATTTATTAAAGATATAACTTAAATGTTTGGGCATTGGAGGCTGCATTTTACGTTTAAGAAGAATGTACAAATAAAGGACTAATTAATTGAATATATTTTAGCTAAAATTGCACTTTAATGTATGCTCTGGCATGAGATTAAATTTTTCTACCCATTGAAAATTACTTTTCAAGACTTATATTCTCTCCTTATTCTGTTTTGCAACTCATTTTACATGTTGGGTAAGTGTTTACATGTTGGGCAACTCGTTTAAGTGCACAGAATATGGAGGAATTTTGCCAACATTTGTGCAGTTCTTCTGTATATGCAATTCTATAAATGAGCACATAGAACTTTTATTTGGATATTTAACCTGGAAGAATTTTTTTATTTGAGTTAATGTGCAGTTATTTTTAGGTCTTAGGTCATTAGGAAACTTTTGTATTTTCATATTCTTATTCATATTTGTATGTTCATATATGTTGTATATTCATTTAGGAAACTTTTGTATTTTGTACATCCATAGTGTTTGTTAGGAAAATTTAAAGTTTTTTTTATTTGGAGGCAGTAAAAGATACCCAAAATATTATGCCTCCACCATTCGGTAGCAAAAGTTTCTTTGTTGAATCTGAATGTGTTAAATATTGAGGAATTTGTAGACATTGCATACCATTTAGATACCATTTTGAATTTGTTTTGCTGCAGCATCATACAGGTTCTGGTACATTAGAAAGTTCAAGACCTGGATTTGTCATAACCTCAGGCATTCTAGATTTGAGATTTTTCTCGATATTTCATCATCAGTTTAAATCTGATAAGATGACATGTAGGAATTATAAAACTGAAAATATGAAATAGTGATTTATGAAATAATCTAAAAATTTGTGACCTTAAGATGAATAATATTGTTATGAAATGTACAAGTGCGGTAAGATGGCTTCTCCGCAAAGCAGTTTCAGGGTTGCCACATTTAGTAAGAAATCGCCCAATTTGGCGATATACCATGGACGGATGGAGAACTTTCTGGAACGAATTCTTACCAGTTTAGCCCAAAATGTTCCTGAACACAAGCCAAAAACTATATAAAGCCTGCTGGTCCGCAATCAGTTAGTGTGTACTTTATCGAGAGAGCGAGTGTGTGTGCCTCGTCTAGAGTGCGAATTAGTATCGAGTTGGTGTCTCGTCTAGCGAGTCAATCCCTGTGGAGTCGATCGAGTTGACAGCCGAGCAGCGAGTGCCAAGTGGGTCGTCAAGTGCACCGAAGGAGTCTGTTAGTGTATCAGGGTTAGTGCATCATTGAGAGAGCGTGTTAGCTCCATGAACGACTGAACCGAAGAATCGGGAGCTGTACTCGTGTGTTCTCGAGTGCATCGTGAGTTGTAGTGTGGAGAGCCTTGAGAGTACGTGAAGCTGTGCGACACTGTGCCTGATAACCTGAAGGCTGTGTCGCTGATCGTGTTTATAGTAGTTCATCGACGACTGTAAAACGTGTTTTGGAGCTGTCCTGGCATTATTGGCAAATAAAGTGTGTTTCGATACTTCATCAAGTGTCTCCATTATTCACTCCAGATCCTCACGAACCCCGTACGAACATGAAGGAAGAAAATAATGCAACAACTGGTGTCGGGGAAGAATAAAAAAAAGTAACAATAGGACCTTAAGAGCACAAAAAGACGCATTATTAAATTAAAATTTTTATGTGTGTTTTGCATAAAAATACAAAACATGCATAACAAAATAAAATTAAAAAAACATAATGAAAGGAAATATATTAAAAATGCCCCAAAGGCATTTTTTACATTAAGGCATTTTTTAAATGTTTTGTGTGTTACCTTTATTTAATTGCCACGTACGGCAATGGATTTTATTCCAAATAAAGCTAATATTTTGTATAGAAGAATGCGATGTACTTAGTAGGGGAAAAAAAGAAATGACTAGTGGTTCTTCTGGGAAGTTTCATAATAGCAAAATGAATGGGCATCATGTTAGAATGTCCATGATTAAATATACCTGGTTTGGAAAGAGTGCAGTTGGTAATGCCATACATGGGTACAAAAGCCATCGATGGTTTAATTTGTTTTGATGTAGATTACTTTGAAAATTTTGTCACAGACTGGATGACATTTTCCAAAGAGTTATGTGTAGGAATGTGTGTGTGATGATGAAAAACAGCATGATTGGAGGTTGTAGTGGGATTTTTAAGACTGACGAAAAGCAAGTTTAAAAAGCTAAAATTTAACCATAACAAGATGTAAACCGTAAATAACTTACAATTTAAAAAAAAATATTTTTTGATGTTCTGGAAAGAATTGAAGAAAACTGTTTTTCAAGTTATACAAAAAAAAAAAAAAAAAAAAAAAAACGAGGGCAATCCCCAAAAAAAAGGTCTATATTTTGGGGACGTAGAGAAAGTTTTAATACGGTTGTTGGCAACACTGTTGTGAGTGGTGCCTTCTCCGCTACCACATAAGCACGCAGGCGCTTCGCTCGGATGCTCAGTCTTGGCTTGGCAGCCATTCGAAATGGAGCTCCCGATAAACGTTACCGCCAAGTGCGAAGTGCGCACAGTTATTCAATTTTTGAACGCAAAAGGCGTTAAACCAGTTGAAATTCACCGCCTATTGACAGAAGTGTATGAACAGTCGTGCACGGATGTCAAAAACGTTCGCAAGTGCTGTAGAGAGTTTACAGCCGGTCGTACTGAAATTCATGACGAAGAAAAGAGTGAGAGGCCGTCAATTGCCAACAATTTGTTGAGTTTGTATTCGTTGAGTTTCGCGATTGTTGAGTTCGTAAAATGCGTAAAGATCGGAGGATCATCTGGATGCTCCTGAAGCTCCTCAACGCTTCCTGAAGGGCATGGCGGCAAGCTGGTATGACATGGGTATTGTAAAACTGCCACAGCGTCTACAAAAATGCATCGACCGAAATGGTGATTATGTTGAAAAATAAAGCATTCTGCAATCTTTAAAGTGATGTAGCATTTATGGAAAATAAACGGTTCTTTGTATATCTAAAAATCTAGGAGACCTTTTTTTTGGGATTGCCCTAGTATAAGGCAAGGTCCTGTAAATGTCTCAGATTCTTACAAGGAAAGAAGACATTCTTCATTGTCTATGTCACATGTAAGGTGTGATAATGTGATATGTAAGGTTCTGTTCTTAGGGTTCACACAAAATTCACGGAAGGCTTGTGGATCTTCATTAAAGTTTTTTTTTGCATAGAACTGGGCAGGCATGATTTAATTTTATATTGAAGCTTTGGCGATATGTGACACAGATGCAAGAGATTTAGGAGAGAAGTGAAAATAGAAATATATGTGAGTGAAAATAATGTGATTGAAGGTGCTGTTTTGATTGTTGAAATTCATGAAAGGAAGTTTGAAAACGGTGGAAATTTCATAGTGATAAGAGTGAATGGATGTTTGTTGGCACTTAAAAGGGAGGGTGATTTTCCCCCCTCTTCTTTAAAGTTATGAACAGGAACATAAGGCAGGTTCCTGTAATTGTCTGGCATTGCTGAAAGGCATGTAATTGTCTTTCAGTCAGTCAGATCGTGCATGGAACTTTCCTCGTGTGATTTTATTTGTTTTGAGGCAAAATCATCGCAAAATATATCACACAGTGGAGAAGTTTTAGCAGGGAAGTACGAGTCATACTGTGTGTAAATAAAAGTATGATTTTAGGTGCAGGTGTGATTGTTGAAATTCATGAAAGCAAGTATGAAAAGTGGAAATTTCAGTGTGATAAATGAATGAATGCAGCCTGGGTGTTTGTTGGCACTAAAAGGGAGTGTGATGTTCCGCCCCCCTTCTTTGAATTTATGAACAGGAACATAAAGCAGGTTGCTATAATTGTCTGATATTGCTGAAAAGCACATAATTGTCTTTCAGTCAGTCATAGTGTGGCATTTAAAGACCCTATTTCTGGGGCTCACATAAAGTTGGTTGAGAAGTTGTGGAGTTCCATTGAAAGAGCTCAGCAAAGATCTGGACATTTGTGATGTAATTTCTTTTGAGATGTCTTGGTGATGTGTGTCATGGATTGGAAGAGCTTTTGTGGAAAAGTATGTGTATGAGAATATGATTGGAGCTTCTGGTGTGATTGCTGAAACTGATAAAAGCAAAATTGGAATGTGGGAATTTGATCATGATAAAAGAATGAATAATGTTTGGAGGCATTGTGAGAAATTCTGGCTGTGTTTTTCTTTTTTGAGTTTTATTAAATGCAAATGGCATTTTTTAGTGTCCAAAAACTTACGTTGCTTCGTTTCCATTATATTTTGAATAAATTGCTCAACTTTAAAATATTTTTCTTATTAATAACAATAAGCAGAATGTGAAAGAAATAAGGTGTGTTATACAGTTGACTCCCGATTATACACACTTGCTGTACACAGTTTTTTTTTTTTTTTTTAACAAGCTTAAAGCAAAGAAAATGAAAATGTTCAGAAAACTGAGTGAAAAGTTAAATTTGCTAACATCGTGCTTATTTATGGCAAAAATATCTCCGGCATTCTTGGAAACTTCCCCTCTGATGAGTCAATGATTTCTTACTCAACCTTTCAGTGCCTGCTCAACCGCCCTCTCTCGTCTTAATCTTACTGACACGTCTACTTCCTCCCACTCGCCATTGTTAGTTTAAGCCTGATAGTGTTTGAGAACCGGTCGGAGTTAATTTCTTATCTTTTATTGTGTTCAGTGCTTGTGCTTTTTGGTTTTGCATTTTTCGCTACCGATTTAAAATGTCAGGAAAAGGGAAGAAGGTTGTGTTGACAATTTCGCAAAAACTATAATTAATTACCAAAGTCGCAAACGGCGCTACAAGGTAAGAGATGGAATTGGATTACGGAATCGTAGAAACAGCAGTACGTGACATTCTAAAGCAAAAAGACAATCTGGTGAACTTTGCATCAATGTTGGACAGTGCTTCCACAATGAAAACGTGAAAAACTCTGAAGAGTTGTGCCTTTGATGAGCTAGACACAGCATTGACATAGTGGTTAGCTAATGTTCGAAAAGAGTGTACTCCTGTAAATGGTCCTATCACTGCAGTAAAGGCAAAAACTTTTTTGAGTTGTTAGGCCTGAAAGGAAATTTTGATGCGTCTTCTGGCTGGTTGACTCGTTTAAGGCAGTGACGTGGAATTCGAGAAATTGGACTTCATGGGATGTAAACATGCCCATGGCAACTCTTGCAGATATGATGAAAACAAGTGGTGAGAACTTTGATGCTGAAAACATTAATGAGTGGTTGGAGTGTGAAGTCAACGAACCTGGCTTCGAACGCTTGGCAGATGACGAAATTGTGAAGAAAGCAAGGAGAGAGACCGATAATGAAAGACAACGAAGTAAAGGCGAAGAAGAGCCCACTGTGCAGATGCGGAAGAATCACGAAGCGGCTTTGCAACAAGTCGATGGACTGCTGAGCTATTTGGAAGAACAAGACGACGCAAAGTTGGCCGAGAAACTTATGCTACGAAAAATGCAATCTCGGATCAAGAGAAAACCCTTCCAAAGCAAGAAGCAAACACAAATGACTGATTTCTTCAAAAAGATGTAATTTTACAGTTATGCTTTGTATTAAATTTTCTGTGTATCCTTGACTCCTCTTGTAAGTATACAAAGCACTTTTCTATTTTCATTAACAAAATGCATTTTAGGTTGGTTTTGAGTGATATACTAAAATATTAAGCATTAGTTAAACATTTCCTGCTGTTTATTTTACGTTTTATTGTACATAAAATGATTTTTCAAAGTTGGAATGACCGTTTGGTCTTTTGCTATACCCGTTTATCTTTTTCGGATTATCCGCCATTTTTGTTATCCGTGGCGTCCACGCCACCCAATTCTGCAGATAATCGGGAGTGTACTGTATGTGTAAAAAATGAATCATTTATATCTTTAACATTTTGCAGGGCTTTAGCCAAAAAAAAAAGTAAATATAAATATGCAACTGCATGAATTCACTGTGACTGCAGTTTCATGACTCATGAAATACAATATTCTTATTAGAAGGCATTTATTATAATAAATACATGTCATAAAGTTCATGATTTGTGTTTCCACCCCCCTTCCCTGCATGTGAACGAGAATTATCTGGTCTAGTTATTTAAAGAGTTCTTTGAAACTTTGTACATAATCATACACAGGACAAACAGGCTGATCTCTAAAATTCAGGATAAATCAATGAATGTATAACCAGCATTTGGAGTAGAATTAAGGGGAGAAAATCCTCAGTACTACATCCTTTATTGGGTAAAAATGGAAAGCTAAATTTTTAGAGGGCAGAATTATTGTCTGTATTAATTTTCTCCTCAGTCTGGATTTCACATTAACTTCCAAAATTTTTCTCAGAACTAATGATGCAGCTCCCAGTCCATTCCTGTTGAATAGTGGAGAAACTTCTGTGAGCTCCTTTTCATCCAAGGATTCCCAATTTTCATGTAAAACACCTGTTAGCATGTGTGGTGCTTACTGTAACAACAGTAAAATTGAGCTGATCTTCACCAATATACTGCCATCTGTGATAATTTCTTACTTTTGTTCGTGCTTAGTTAAGCATTATTATTTTATTCATGCATTTTGTGAACCAGTTTACTCAGGTATTTATAATCTTTGATTTTTGATAAAAATGCACCTAAAAGGATTAATACAAGATTAAAAATGGATAAGTGGCTAAATATATGTACAAGTATTCAAAGTTAATAAAAATACGAATGATGATTAAATTCTATATTTTAAAAAATATTGTTGAGTTATCACTAAGGATACAATTTCTTGCACTTTTATACAGAGGAAGTTGTGAGTAGGGTAGGAAAGCATTAATTTATGAAGGAATTAGAAAATGAGGAATATAAAATGAATAATGAATGTACACAGTGCAAATGTGGGTAAACTTCTTTGAAGTATATTATATTGGAGCAAAACAAATTAAAGTGTGAATATTAACACATTAAACAGTGCTTGAATCTTCATATAAAAGTCTGTAAATAGCTACTGTAGAATGAGACTATTCAGATCAAATGAAATTTAAATACGAAAAATTTAATATATATAATAAGAAAAAAAATCAGTTAAGTTGAAGTAAAAGGGAAAATCATTCTTAAACCCTCTAAAAGTGGGGAATGAAATTTGTAAAACTCAAATTGAAAAGTAATAAATGGAAAGTAATGCAAGTTAATGGAAAGTAATGCCAATGAAAAGCAGTTTCCATTAACATCAGCAGTACAACTGGAACTTGGAACTAGTTGTTATGCTGCCATGCAACTATTATAAAATACCTCTTACAAGCTCTTTCGAGGGTCACCGAAGGCCATGACAAAAGTGATAGTATGCTAACAGAATTTCCCAGGAAAGATCACAGAAATACGTTAGGAAGCGAGGACACTTTATCCATCAACGTCCACAATACAAAAGCCATCCACTACATAGAAAACAACGGTGAGAACTGGAAGCAGGTGGCACATCCGATCAGCAGATGTGGCTCCATCTGCTGATCGGAAAGGAGAAGATAATCATGGGGCAGAAGGGGCCAGAACAATGCTGATATGTTCAGCTGATGAATCAGAAGCATTATAGTAGCGAATCAGGAAGGTTGAAGTCACACGAATTCTGTCAGCAGGTCCATGCTATGAGAAAATTAATTTCGCATTGCAAGGTCATCATTAGATGTGGGAATTAAAGCAAATATGTGGAAATATATTAGTAATTAATTTATCTAACTTAATGAGTTGCATAAGGTCTTCAGGATATTCTTTGGGGAGGAAATCCCATCAGTCATGAAGTTCGTAATTTCGTGATACATAGGGTTTTTAGCTGGAAAAACCAACTTTAGATTTTCGGTTTTCGCATAAGGATCCCAGGTGCGATTGAAATTTTTATGCAGGTGATTCCGTTGATCAAATTTTATGGTGGTGGTAGAGTTATACACAAAAAGTATGAGGATTTTTAGTGAGATGATAAATTAAAAAAATTATGAGAATTTTTAGCGAATTTCGAAGTCGGTATCATACTTTGAACTGAGTTTAGTGATATTAGGAGGTGATGTGCAGGCAAGGAGGCTTAGAATCCCAGATCTTAGAACAGTGTCTGAAAATCTATGTATGGAATGTACCAATTTCGTTTTTCATAGAGTGATGAGAAAGAGGAGCAGTGTAATGATCGCAGTAAAACTGTGCTTAGCTACATTATTATTTTGCAAAAATGTCTGCTACCATTATGGACTTTGTTTTTATATTTTATTTATTTATTTTATGCTTTCTGTGAAATTTTTGTGAAATGAGACTTCTCAGATTTAATATTACAATAATTAGAACCTGATATGAGTAACTTTAATGTCCTTTAAATTATTTTCATCTAAGCTGGGAACTAGAAACATACACTAAAGTAAAATAGCTTATTCACTAAAGCAAACATAACAGTTAATTTTATTTCTTTATTCGTGATGTTATACATAGAAGGTCAGCTGTTGATTTAAAGAAGTGAATTATGAGTTTCCCTTAAAAGAAATTTCACGGTTGAAACTGCAACTGTGAAATAAATTGTTTAATTTCTAACTTAATCTGGACCTCGCCATTGTTACTGAGATTTTCCAGGTACTTTTTTTTTCCTCCATTTTGTACTAAAATTGGAGGAAATTATATATGTCTCAAAGAAGAATTTCAAAGTAAAGAAAAATGTAGTTAAAGAATGAGAGGGGCATTCTAAAATACAATTTGGAAAAATAAAAATGATAATATAAAATTAAATTCAGTAGGTAGGCAAGCAAAGAATAAAAAAAGACGTAAATTTTATTATTATCCTCAGTATTGTAACATGAATGGCATTTCACATCAAGAACAAAATATTTTAACACTAGTCTGTCACAACTCTATTATTATATGATATATATACAAGAGTTAGAACTGGATTAACCATTTAGCAAAATAATAGCAACAAGGCAACAAGGTTTAGGGCAACAAGTAAATGGTCATTAGGAACAAAAGGTCGTTAGAAACTCAAAGGATGCACCACAAAAAAAATTTTATGCCAGCTTTACTGTGGTATGATGTATCTAAACCAAGACCAAGAAAGAAGAAAAGGGGGTGGGGGGACAGAAGTAAATGTATATGAGGCTTAGTCTTAATCTGGCTCTACATATTTTATATATACTGTATGTATATATAAAATAATAATAATCTTCATAATATGCACATGGAAATGTATAAATTTTAAAATTTAGTTTAATTAAATATTTTTATTTTATAAGGCAAATGGATAAATGTAAGAGAAAAAAAAATTGAAAATTATTTTGAGTTTTCTTTTTCTGTGTGACAAGTGAAATATCTAAAAGAAGTTACTTCATCCCCATACCAAGCATTTTAGGGCACTTTCTGTGGCACATGTTTGCATGATTTCTGAATTTTTCAGAATTACATAGTTGTTGTAAAGAAAATAAACAAATCATTAAAAAAACAATGCAATGAATGCAGTAATGTATGAATGGCAACATGTCCAGTGTAACCAGTTTTTCATAAAAAATATTTTATATCAGATTCACATGCTTCACTAAACCATCTAAAAGACAGAGACAAAATTATTGTCATTCAAAAAACAGATAAAATTATGTTTAAACTTTTTTTTTTGCCCCCGATTCACCAGAACTAATACCAAGTTCTGGTTTCTTTGCAACAGAACGCTTTTAATTTTGTGTAGGAAATCTTTGCCTTCTCTAAAATCTTTCTTTAACTTAAATCAGTGACAAAATTTATAAAAAATACCTTTCTGTCAAATTTTTCAAGTCTGGTTTAAATAATTTATTATGCATGTAAAATTGCATTCTTATATATTTTCTAATATCATAAGAACTAATATAATATAGTAATAATATGCAAGACTGTCTGAGTTCTACTCCAATAAAGCATTCATCTGAGAATTTATTACAAATTTTATGAAGGCTGATGATATATTTTTATTTCAAACTGTTTATTTCACTTTTTTAAACATGAAGTGGAACAAAAATTTCATATTATTCATGACATTATTAAACTACCTTCTCAGTCTTGCTGACCTCAGAGTATTGAGCTAATACTTTAATTTGAAAGCCTCTTATACTATTCAGTCACTTATAAATGTAATCCTTTTATCCTTAATTAATTTAAATTTTAAATGTTAGCATGTCTTTTGTGTAAAGCTTAAACTGTAATTATGTAATTTATACATTTTAGGCATTTTAAATTTGTGTGTGCATTAAAACAGTTGTCAAAGCACACTATTATAATTTTTGATACTATGTTTAAATACAATTCATCATAGAAAACTTTTTTAAAGAAAAGTTTATTGTATTAAGGCTATTGAAAATTTATACAATAATGTTTTAGTAAAAATATTTTCCGTTATGCATATAATTTCTAAATAAATATTTTTGTTTTAAAAAATCTTCATGTTTAAAAAATTATTAAATAGATGCAAAGTGGTTCATGAAAAGTCAGTTATTAGGTTATTAGAGGAAGAAAAATTGCAGAATAAAGATTCTGTAGCACAATATATAAAATTGTGTAAATCTTTTCTGGGGAAATTTTAATCAATTTAATAATATCAATGTTTGTTGAAAAAAAAAAAATGTCATTTTTTTATGAGGAGGGAAAATGATAAAATTATATGCTTTAATTTGTGCATTTTCTTATTTTTGTGTGCAGCATGTACTAATTCTGTAAAATACAAAAACATGACTGCACTTAGTTGAAGCATGACTGTTTAAGGAAATATGTTGTTTTATAAAAAATTTGTGAATATGATAGATTTTGTTGTTTAAAATAATTAGTGAAATTATTGTATTATGAAGATGCATAAATACAATTTTTGAATGAAATTTTAACATGCATTTGTATTATATTTATATAAAAACAAATTTACTTTTTATTTGGATAATTATGTCCATCTCTATTTTTTGTGTGTGTCTTACAACTAAAAATATTTTATCAGAAATGCTAACTTTCCATAAAAGTTCTAACTGAGTATTTTTTTAAATTGTTTTTTTCTTTATGTATTGGTGAGCCAAACTACATTTGCATGCAAAAATATTTTGTTTTATGTATTTTAATACATCTTCCTCATTTTATTTAACATTTGTAATTTAGAATAAATTATACACAGTTCTTGGCTATGTTGAACCATTCTGGCATAAACTGTTATAACTTTCATCTATGTTAGGTTATATTTCTGTGTATTTGTTTGACACGTTAACTCTGTATATTCTGCTTAATTCTGTAGTTTCGTCTTCTGTTATATTTTGAGGATAAAATCTAAGCATTTTGCTTTTAAATGATCCTCTCTGTGCATTTAAACTGTTATTCATATTTTCACAATAGCGACCTATCACAATAATGAATAAACTTGCTGCCATTTGTGACTACAGTTTATGAAACAGTGCATAAAAACTTTTCTTAGCTACTGCTTCTCCAGTAGGTGGGGGGGGGCACTGAATAGGGTACACTCACTGTTCATGCCCTCACATATATGCATTACACACTCATCAGCTGAGCTGTAGTACACAAGTTTGGACCGCAAAGAGAAAAAAAAAAAAAAAAAAAAAACTTTTAAGCTCAGCCAGAAATGAGAGATATTACTGGTGCATTAAAATTAAGTCACCAATTCTTGTCTCTCTTTGACTTTTTTTTCTGATGTTAGAAATCATCAACCTCACAGGACTGCCAGCTCCAGCAGTTTACTAATTATGACTGAATTTGCTACTTCAACATCGTCTGGAAAACTGGGTGAGAGTTATTGAGCGCCAACACTGTGTGATATAATTTTGGACCTCAAAAATGAACTTCTTAACCACAGTAAAATCCGTTGCCTTCATTGTGCATTCTGTCTAGAATCTTCCTGAATGATTCCTGAATCTTCCCTAACGGTGAAAACTGACTGCATACATGAGACATGAAAGCATACATCTGACTTGAGAGCTTTCAACATTTCTATGAACTCCTTTTATTGCCTAGAGGAGATGGATTGATTGGATACAGCATCCCAGCTCCTGTGGAAAAGAAATGTTGTCTGCTTCCCGTAATGTGCCTGTGACCTCAAGTTGTGTAGAAAGAAATCTGTTTTCGGCAAAAATAATATCGATGCCACCATCTCTCTGCAGTGTCACCTTTATATATTCCCAAAGAAGGTGAGACTCTACAAAATCGTAAATATTTAGGAGAGTGTTCCTGAATGTTCCATGACTGGCACAGCAGAGAAAGGGCTGTCAGTGCCTTTCAGTACAAAAGAAGAACTTCCACTTAAGGTTGTCATATATGGCTAATCAGTGGATGAAAACCCTGACTCCACCAGAAGCAAAATACAGATCAGGGAAGCAACCAACCAGCAGTTGTTTCAGGTGTCAGCGCTTTGGGCATATGCAAACTGGATGCACTCTAGGCTTCTGGATGTCTCTTCTGCTTATCATATACCTGCAAGTTCCCAGAAGATGCAGAATAAGAAGATGCAGGGTTGCATAAAATGGAACTCAGACAAATATGGTCACTTTTACAAAATGTCCTTTCCATCTCAGCCATAGCCAGGAAAATTCCAGCTTCAACTGAAAGCCTAGAGTTTTGACTTTATCGAAATGCCACCCGAAAATCGAGCCAAACCTGTCAAACAATTTGAAAACAAGGAATTTGACCAAAATTTCGGTTTTAAGGTCTCCACGATTTAGGACTTTCTGTGCAAAATTTTAGAGACTGTAAAATTGTGTTCACTTGGACTTGGCATATTGTTTCGAGAAAAAACTGTAAAGGTGTCGACAGTTTCCATAATAATGATTCGCCTGGACAGTTCCGGAGCAAACAGGCAAGAAGTGCCTATCTGTATTAATTTTTCATACCCCCCCCCCCAACGGAGGAAGCAAATCAGGTACTTTTTACTTCCAGACTCCATAAGGAACACTCTGAATATCTGCGAAGTATCACTGAAGCTGTAATTTGCCTAAGTTTGTAAGTTTACTGTGTGTGTTTTCATAGCAGTTCCTTTCTATGTTAACTACCTGAAAGGCAAGGACACTTATTATGAAAGAGAACACTTATTTGTTATTTAACTCAGGACTTGCAGTCTGCATTGTTCAAATGTTTGTTTCCTTGCTCCTGCTCACAGAAATACTTACAATGTATTTCTAACATTACTTAAGCAGGAGAAACTGTATTTCGAGATCCCGTAGTATTTAAGTGGGAGAAACTGTATGTATTTCGAGCTCCCATAGTATTAATACTTATTGATACATATACATGATGGCAATGAGTCTTTGCATTTATTATCTTTTCGTATTGTGTTAAATAACTGACGCTTGTGACAAAATCATCACTCCCCAGTGATCTGTAGTATATTTAAACATGTACAGAAAATTTATGTAAATTAATTAAAAAAAGAAATGTGAATTATATGAACATGTTTTAGAAGGCAAATAATTTTGTGTATTTAATAAATAAATAATTAATTTTTTAAAATTTATGTATCTTGATTAATTTTTAATTTAAATATTGAAATTAATTTTTATTAACTTTTCCTGCTGTTGGTAAACATTTAATGCTCTGAACATTCATATTAAAAATTACTTTCTATTTTTTAACATTTTAAAAATTTATATTATATGAAATTATACATAATTCTTTTATTTATATAATTATTTTAATTTAGAAAACTAAGAAATAAGGGGAGGTAAAGATGAAATTTGTCACAAAGAAGACAAAAAAAAAAAAAAAAAAAAAAAAAAAAAGGATATTATTTGCCAAATATGCATTCTCCAAGATATATGTTGTCTTTGTTATTGATATTTGTTGTTATATCTGATCATGTTTTTCTGCTTGCAAAATTGCAACTTCATTTGGCATTTCTGTGTAAATTAGAACTAAATAACAACATAATGCTTTGTAATTTCAATATTGAGAATTCAATTATTATTCAGAAATAGTGAATAATTCGTAAAATTCAATATTTCAGAATTGTGTCATGAAATGCATAATTTTTTAAATTTGGAAGCATTATTTAACAAATATTTTGAAAAAGGGGAAAAATCTTTTCAATACTTTATATTTCTTACATTTATTTTTTGCCTCCTCCTTGAAACTTTCCAATTAATATCTAATGTTAATTAGTTGTTAAAAGAAGATATTTTTGAATTTGATATCTAAATTTTTTTTCTGTGTCAAAACAAAAAAAATTGTTGCAAAAAGTATACCACAAGACGTATTTTTAAGATTTTAAAATTGATTCTTTTTGACAATTACAGAATTACAAAATCACAAAAATTACAAAAAAATTACAAAAAAAAGAGAAAGAAGAAGCATTTCTTGTGGAAAAAAATGATTTGTAATTATAATTTTCTCTGTTGAGAAATGTTAATTCCTAATATTAATTCATAAGTTATTAATATATTTTTATTTTCTAAATCTGTAAACATTATTTAAGAAAATAAAGTGTTTTTCATATTTCCAAGAATTTTAATAAAAAAAAAGGGTGAAGGGTGGGAACATCCTTCTCAATAGATTTTTTTTTCTATTCATAGAATTGCTTCTGTCTTGAAAATTTCTCATTAATAACTAATATTCAGTAACTGTTAATATGAATTCAATTTATTACCTCAACATTTTATTTTATATATCTGAAAATCATTACAATTAAATATTGCTTCAGAAATAAATTGTATATGTTGTGGAAAAAAAATTAAGGAGGCTGGCAAAATTGTTATTATGCAAACCAAACCGTGCTACCATGTGTTACTATGGAAATGCATGTATTACTAAGAATTACATAGCATCTTTTTACGTAGAAAAACTTTGCATCTATTTCATATTTCATAAGAAATATCTTTGATATTTTTGTTTTAATTATACATTTGTGAAACTTAAATTTATGTAGCATTAAATGCTACATTTCTCTGAAAATTTCAAATGGGAAATGACAGTTTTGCATTTTATAGCTGGGCTAATTTTTAGCATTCAAGAAGAATTTAAGGTCTTGTATTAAAATTTGAAACATTCTGCATAAATTTTTTAATTGTAAAAAAATATATTATTTTAATAATATATTAAATAATAAATATATACTTTATATATTAAATAATAAAAATATGTTATTTTAATTATAAATGAATATTTTGTAAGGAGGCAAAGATAATCTTTGAGGAGTAGTATGCAAGTGCATCAACCTCTCTTCAGAGGATAATGCACGTGGTGAAAGGGAGACATGAAGTAATTTTCTTCCTTCGTTCCTAAACATCTTTCATGTGTTTTTTTAAAAATCAGCACGATTCATATAATAAAATTGTTGAAATGCAATTTTCACTACAGGAGAGGGAGGAAAATAATGCTTAAAAATAATTTTATCCAAGTTTTTTAAAATGGTTTAGTTTGGGTAAAGGTATGCATGTCTGTGAAAAACTGGTCATAAAAGGATGTTTTATTAAAAAAATAATTGTGAGAAAGGAGGGAAATCACTTTTTTCCCTTCATGTATATGTAATGTGAATTTGATCCATTTTGCATTGGAAATTTCTCCATGAAGGCAGTCCTTTTAATAACATTTCATCAGTCAATATCATGTATCATGTATCAAGGAAAGGACAAGTCAAACAAATTGAGATGAAAAAACAAATTAATTGTAGAAGGACTGTATCCTGTCGTTTTTAAATAATTTATTTGCATGTTCTTATCGGATATTTTGTTTAATATTTAATAGGAGCGAGAATGAAAGTTTTAAAACTTGAATGTCTGAAACATAAAAATACCCTTTAGCTTAGAGAATTAATTTTATTAATCAAGAGAATTAATTTTTAGTTCATGTATATTTTAATTGTGTAAGTATATTACTGAGATACCAGATAAATCATTTTATGGGAATAATTTATTAGTTTAGTCTTAAACAAATCATTTCTACCTTTCCATGTGCATGTTGTTTTTATTTAACATTTTGGGGGACAAATGATAAGCCTTAATAAAGATTTTTGCTTAACTAATGAAAAGGCATTCTTTGAATTGAATTTGCGAGGAGAAGGAATAATTTAATTGAACATTGTGCAGGTGTTATTGAAATAAAACTTTAAAAAAAAAAAAAAAAAAAAAAAAAAAAAAAAAAAAAAAAAAAAAAAAAAAAACAGTTTTTAACTTAAATAGAGAGAATAGTTTATAAAATTTCTAAAACATTCATTTTGGTAAGTTGTAAAATGTCTTTACAAATAATTTTATGGAAGGATTGCATCCATTCACTTGCTAGTGAAAATGTTGATTTTTGTTTTAGAATAAATTTAATTTAAAGCAGTTTTCTTATTTTTGCACCAAATACTCAAAACTAGGCTTGATGTTTCATGCGTGTTATCATTTACCAAGGCTTACACATAGCTTGTGAGGCATGAATAATCATGAGATATTTAAGAATTAAATCTTAAATTATTTTAATTATTAAATAATAGTTGCATTCATTCCAAACCCTTCTTATTTAATTTTTTTTTTTAAATGTATAGCTTAATATCTCTGTTGCGATGAAGTGAATGAAAAGTGCGACTTTTTCGCTTTAAATCTATATTTGAACTATTTGAAAGAAAAGTACTGTGAGAATTTCTGCTTTTAAATTGCGTTTTATATTTATGCTTATGAGACTTACCCCACTTTTTACACTTTTTTCTGCATTCATCATTTTCATTGTGCTGAACTACTGTCTGTGTACTATAGCAAGTTACTTTATTATGATTAGCTTTGTCCTTACTGTTCAGTAACCATCAAAACTATTTACAGTACATGTGAATATGAAGTCCATAATAGTTCAAGATAACAGAGCATGCCGTTATATCAGTATTTCTATGATAGGAAGAGGTTCTAAAATCACAGATTCTTAAGTGAAAGCTTTTATATTCTATGTATAAAATCTCGGGAAATTGTATAGATAGCCTTAAACTGTTTCTATTTTTATTTTTAGTCTTTCTTCTTATTTTATTTTTTAATGTATCCCCCCACCCCATACTTAATGTGAGTGATACTGTTTATTTTGCAAAAGGAAAATAAAGTCTATGGTTTTAGCAGACATTTTTGAACAACTTATTTTTCTATGCATAGACCTGATATGCAGTTCTGTTCTAATATATATGAATAAATGTTCTGATATGAATATTTCATCCTCAAGGCAATGCAACAGTTATATATTTAATAACTTTAGTTATTATGTGTTTTTGTTTCTGGCTTTTGCAGGAATAACACATTTTCTAATAAAAAGCTGTGTTTGAAATTTATATTGTTGAAAATATTTAAATGTCCACTGAAAAATTATATAGTTAAAATAAAAATGAGTAAACAAAATGAATAAACTTTTAAAATAACTTTTTCTAAATTATAAATAAGAAATATTTGCTCTATATGGTTGATAATTTAAGTCAAAGATTACTGCGTATTAATTACTGTATTTTTCGGCATGTGACGCCCACCATTGTATAATGTGCATCTATAATTTTATGCTACATTTTAAAATTTTTGGGTGTATCCTCATATAACGCGCCTTTCGAACAATAATATACTGTATTGACAAGGGATAAGAGGAACAATATGTGTGTAGGTTAAATGCTTGAGGGAGTAAATATTCCTGTAAAGAGGATGGATTCAATGCAAATGTCCAAAAGATTGCTATGGTAGGGTTTCGAGAGAAGGTGGATATAATCTGGAGTAAGAATGCACTTCCAACACGAGAGAAGTCGTGGAATTAGATTTAAGATGTTTTCTCTTTCTGTAGTCATTTGAAGCCATGATTTTCAAGTTAACATCGAAGGTTTTAGTTGAAATACAGTTCATCTTGTGTTAATTTTAGTAGTCAATATGGTTCCTGCAAAAAACACACTGCTGGTTTCAAATGCAAAGTCATTCAGTTTGTGAAAGAAAATGAAAATTGTGCTGCAGCAATTATGTTTGGTGTTGGTGAATGATGGACCCAGTGATGTTTGTTTATGTACCAGATTTGCAGTGACGGCGAAGATAAAACAGAAATCGATGATGTGCCTGAGGTATCCGATAATGAAAAGATTTTAAATTTAAAAGGTATGTCACTTCTTTTAAAACAGTATAAGTAAACACAAAAATGTAACTTATGTATGCCGATTTTTTTTCCATATTTTTAATTTATTATTTTTATATCCGGCGTGCACTCCTATAACATGCACTCGTAAATTTCGATCATATTTTTGGCAAAAGTGCATGTTATATGCTGAAATATACGTTGTGCACTGTGTAGAAATGAATTACTTGTTATTTAATGTCAGAATTAATAATATAGCTGCTAAAAATGGAACATATTTTGGGTTTCATATTTTAATTATACCAAAATGTATCATATTTGCATAAATTTATACATTTTGAGCAGAAGGCTGAAATATATGGGAGAGATAAATATTATTAATTCAGTAATAAGAATAGAAAATAGGCAGAGTATAACTGAACATTTAAAAATTGATACTTATTCAAATGAACTATGCTTCAACTCGTATGTTATTTTGTATATGAAATACTAATGACATTTTTAAATAATCAAAATGACAATAAAATTAATACATCGGACAGAGGACTGCATATCTAGTAAAATAAATATTGTTAGTACTGTCTTGAGACAAGTTTTCGAATTTTATTGTTGAGAGACTTTAATAATGAATAGTCTTTTAACAAATTTTTACTTCTTTTTTCAATTAAAATAATATGAGATTAAGCATAAATATGAAATTCTGAGACGACGATCATTTTAAACTGCTTAATATGTATTAAAGGAAAAGATTTGTCTATTAAATAGTTGATATTTTGAAATATGTAATTAGTAATTTAAATTAAATAAAAATGTAAAAATTTATTTTGCTGCTGTCATAAAAGAAATACAGAAATTCATAATTTGTTTCACCTTTTCAACAACATCTCTTCACTGAATATATAAATATTCATGATAGCTAATGATGTCCAATTATCTACATATCTTGTTTACCAATCACCAGTTTACCAATTATCTTGAGAGTTTATTGCAAATGTTTTGGTATCTGAATGTAATAATTATGATGGATGTAGAATTTTTGAAATATAAACCAGGTTACGAAATGCTATAAAATAAAATAGAACATTTATTAACACAATGTAAAGAGGTAAAAAAAGACAGCTGCACTGCATGACTGAAAGTGTAAATCAGTCCGGAGAATACAGCAGCACTGCTATGATGACGTGGCTATTTGTAACAGTAATGAGCCATCTTCATCACTTGTAATATGCTGCAGATGTAGGTAAAAACACAGATATCATGTGGCACACAGCTATCACACCTGTCCTGAAGAAGTGGATTCTTAATTAAGTTGCTTGAAATAAAACTTGAGCTTACAAGAACAAGTCCATGTTGTTGGATGGCCATGTGCTGGATATAACAACGGCCATGTGCTGGATATATCTACTATTCTTCTCAACGGCCATGTAGCTGGGAAAATGTCACCTTTTAGCAGATTTAATATCACCAATTTCCAGGATTGGCCATTCTGATCTGGATTTCAGCATATGCAAGCATTCACTGTGCGATCTCTCTTCTTCATCTTCTTTATTTTCTGCAATAGAAACCTCATGGAATGAAGGTGAGGCCTGATACAATCACAGGCCTGATACAATCACATTCAAACTACACTTGTAGTAGTTTCTCGTAATTCTTTCAAAGTTCACTCAGTTTTCTCTTTGCTGCAATAAAGTTACTTCCTTATCACAGGAAATGTGTCATTTATGCCTTGGCTTGCAGCAAACCTCTTGAATGCAACAGTCAATTGTTAAATCTGAGACAGCTTATATTATTAATTCAGTAATAAGAATATTATTAATAGCTGAATGAATAGCTAGCTGTTGTTGCCATGCAAACAAATAATGCAACATAGCTGTTAGCAGTCTATTTACCATGTCCTTAGTTAAATTTTAAGTTATTGGGACTGTTTAATTAATACTACAGTTAGCAAATGGCCCTTATAATTTACAAACTATGTATTTTGCTTTGAAACTTTTAATAATTTTCTTTGCTCCATTGATCCAACAGTTGTGTTTTAAAATGGAATTTACCACTATACAACTTGCATATGTAATTTCATTCAGCTCAATCAAGAGTTCATCCAGTCTATTACGAGATTGAATAATAAATGAATGCTTAGCATTATAATTTATTCTAGTATGCTGAATAATTGAATAATAAATGAATGCTTAGCATTATAATTTATTCTAGTGTGCTGAATACAGCCTGCCACTTGTAGAAGGCCATCTTCAAAAAAATTATTTGATGCCGCCAACACTATAATTTTCAAAGGTTTCTTGTAACTTAATAATTGTATGCCATCTTAATGGCCATCTATACCCACAATACTAAATAATGCCTTGATGCTTTTCTACATTCCAAAGAGTTATAGGGAAATGTTCACTCTTGAAATTTGGCAAACAGTTTTGTATCTTTTCAATAAGGGAGCTGTGCTATTTAAGAAGCACTTAAAGTTTCAATTTTTAAACTATGTCATGAAAGTATGGTATCAGTCCTCTTTTCAATCAATGCATCTGATTCTCAGTGATGTTACAGAATTCAAAACTCAGTCAAATTCAAGGGGTTTCTTTTAAACACCACAGTCAGTTTATTTTGAGCTTTTCTAACAGACTCCCCAGAAAGCAAGGCCTGCTGGGTATAATTTTGATGGAATGTAATTCTGATCAAGACCTCAGTAAAACTCTGAGATTTCCGTACTTCAGTTAACAATAAATGTTTTCCATCTGCGATTAGGTGATGATAACCTTATTAGTGCAACTGTAGAGTCATCCCATGCAAAGATTTGAAATTTATAGCAACTCAGAATATTTTGGATGGAACCAACAAACTTTGATAGCATTCAGTTCTAATATAGGAAAAGAAGAATAACTGTAGTCATCACAGCTATTGTAATATCAAGTTCTTGCTGTTATAATTAATCACTTATTGGTATGCAAAATCTGACACCTCACAAAATGTATTTTAACTGCATTGTCTGTAAGTGAATGCATCTAGGAATTTTAATATACAGAAACTTTATCCATTTTTCATTAATACTATTAGGAACCAGATCATACCAATCACTATTGGAAATCCAAAGATGTCGATACATAATCTCCATCACTTTTACAGCTATTGGAAGGTTAAAAAATCTCCGATGATTGTAATAGTAACTTTCTTCAACAGCCAAGACTGTCTAAATTGTATTAAATAATAATGTTGAATCACATTATAATTTCAACAATTTAGACAATTTATTAGGCATAATTTGCATGTTGAGAGAACCAGTTTCCTGGTTCAACAAATATTGGCTTTAGGAAAAGCTAATTGGTTCCCCATTTCCTTAGTTTAAACCACTTCTTTAGTTCCTTAATTTCTTTAGTCACCTATTTCATAGCTTCTGATATATAAACTGCCTACAAGTATCAAAAGCTTTTTCAGTGCTTTTCAATCTAAAGAAAAGATCATCGCATAAAAATAATTTCTTATTATCTCTGATACGTGGCAAATCTTTTTCACCATCTGCTGCAATTGTTTCAAAGTATCATTGGCAGAAATGAAAAGGAGGCATGAAATAAGTTACCATGATTAATCGATCCCATACCTCTGTTCTGCGAAGCATTTCTATCTTCTTTAGCTATAAGAACGTGCTCATACAATTCGGCAGTATCAGAGATAAATCCTACAACATGTATTATGAAACTTCCAAGTACCAAAACTAATCACACTTGATAGTTAGTCCTACAAATAATATGGAATTCAGAGACTTTCCTTTATATTAGGTTTAGAAAAACCATAGCACTATTTGGTATAAATGCAGAATGTTGAGGAATGTATTATGCATTTTCAGGTAAACCTGTGTGTTAAATTAACTAGACTCAGAGACTCAGTTTTTCATAATTGGACATGTATTCTTTATAACCTTTTTGCAAACTAGGATTTCACTTAAATTTGTGATCAATGGCAATTAAGTGTGAAATTGCCACTTCTTTATATTCTCTCATATTTTCAGCAGAATCTCAAAACGGAAGCTTTACGACGAGTCTAATCAGAATTCACTTTGAAAAGTTTTACACAATATTTCTCTTTGTGTGCTAGCATTGTAACCCTTTGAAGTAACTCACTAGTTTCCCAAAACGACTTCAGGGTTTTGTCAGTGTTTAACTCAGTCCAAAAGTTGTGTAATGCAATTGCGATTTCATTATCACGAAACGTGTTTCGAATTCTTCCAGAAAGTACTCAACCAAAATATGTGTTTTGTGCCACTACTGAATTTTTAATTATACCTGGCAACAAAAGGCAAATCCATTATAACTGCCAATAATAATGTCAATTTTTCTCACTATATTCAAGATCAGCTAACAACAGAATCTGCAGATGGCAGAATATTATGATCCGTACGCCTTGGTGGAAGAGGAGAGGTAACTTATTTAGCATAACACTCTCTTGCAGAATGAAATTTTATAATCATGGGCGGAAAAGCATATCTGGATAAACGGTAGATAGAGCATAACTTCTTTTCAGTGGTAACTTCAGTGTACAGGACTCCGAAATAAAGCTGCATTCATTACCAGTATGCAGAACAGAACAACTGTGCTGGTTTCCCATTCTATCAAGTGCTTGAATGATTGCAGTGGGAAACAATACTTCTTATTTTTTCCATGTTAAGCTTTAAATTATAAGAGTTTGAGATCACAACTGGATTTAAGTCAGTTGTAAAAAAACTGACTTACTGTTCTTATGTAGCAGTGTGTATTACTTAAATTTAGAAAAACTAATGCAAGTATGTTAAGTACCACAGAGGCAATTAAAGCATGGATTATATATTTTTTACGTTATCTTTCTCTCTGTTACATCTAATTCCTTAAATTTAAATATTTTAATGGTACCCATTCTTTAAACAAATAAACATAATTTATTCCTTTACATTGATAAGAAGCAATTTTATTTGCACTTGTATTGGAAATACATTGGCATTTTCGCTAAGGTCTCTTTTCATGCTCAGTATTACGAATTTCTGATGAAGCACATCTATTACTTAAATTCTAAGAAGCTGTCACATAAGTAATGTCAATTGCTACTTTTTGAGACCATAAATAATGAGTATTGGAGTCTACATTTTGACTCAAAATAAATATTAAAACAACTGTTCTCTTGTAGAAGCTTCTACATGCAATGAATATAAGTTCCGAATTAACTCATTAGAAACATCACCCTAGCACTGTAAGCTTGAATGATTTGTTACTGGTTAATCTGAAAAAGTTTTTAATAGAGATATTGTTATCTCTTTTTGTCATTATATTGCTTGAAATCGTTGTATTTTCAAAAATGACAGTTACCCACTGATTAATATAATGTACTTTCAAAAATAACAGTTACTCACTGATTAATATAAATACCCAAAATATTACCTGCCTTATTAAATCTACCTTAGCAACTAGAAGCATCTCTCATTGGCCTTACTGGGATACTGCACATCTACTGTATCTACATATATTATATATATAAAATCTTGAGGCACTTTGCATGTAATATGCAGTTCTCCTGTATAAAGTCTGAAACTTTCTGAGTGAAAATTCACTTTGCAGCCCATAGCTACCATATCGAGTTAACTCTAATCTAAAACAAATGGCCACTGTAAGATACATAATCTGTTAATTACTGTAATGAAAGTCGGTACAGTACAGGAAGTCCTTTTTGGAGAAGTTTTCTGTTACGAGAAGTTGATTCTCTCACAAGTGGGATGGAGTTGGAAGTTATCTTGTCTTTAAGATGATGTTCAAGACTATGGCCAATAATAGACACTTAGTAAGGTATCAGGATGGTAAGTAACATAATCATATTTCATCTATTTCGCAGAGTATATAGAGAGCAGTAAATGCTTTTACCAATTTCTACTGCACTTCTACTCTATAAAGAGCCTTAAGAATAGAAATAATTTTTTATTGCTTTGAATGTTTAAATGCACCTTGAAAGATTGAATATCTAAAAATTTTTAACAAAAATTAATTTAAAAAAATTAATAAATAATTACTTTGAATGCATGTTCATTGAAATTAGAAATATTTGTGTTAATTATATATTTTTATCTAATTCACAATGTAGCAAAAATAAGTGTTTGTCTTAATTGCTTAAAGCAAAACCAGGAAACACAATTTACTGCAAAAAGAACTGCATCTGTGTCATCTATCCTTTTCTCAATTTAAGGGAACCACTTACTATATATGTATTTAAAAGAAGACTCTTAATTATTTAAAAATTTTTAATCTGTTTGTTTACAGTCCCAAATTTAATTAAGTAGAAACCTATATTCATATAGAAGAGCATCTTACTGCTAGAAACTAATTAATAATAGAGCCTTTTAATGCAATCTTCTGAGTCCTAATATCATGTAAATGTGATGTGTTTGAATTCTGCACATTTGTTATTGAGAAAGCTGATACAGATGACATGGCAAATACTGTCGTTCCATTAGAAGTTTACCCAGTTATGAAGCAAATATGAGGAGTATCATGTTTTCTGATTGATTTCTCGTATCAAAAGTTACATGCTGAAGTTGTAGTCACACAGCAATCTCATTGTATATAATGTTGCAAAGTTGTAACATTATGTCATCTTTAATATGTCCAGAAGTCCACAAAATTCCATGCTTCTGCAACTATTGCAAAGATGTTGATTTCCCCCTCTTTACCTTCATGTAATTTCATGCAAAGATATTGCTTTCGCATCTTTCTATACCACATTCTTTCGAAAAAAACATACAATCTTAGGTTGTAACTATATGGTATTGTGATGATGTACTAAACATACCATTTTTGCTCAATTACTACAAAACTAATTTCTTATTAGTTTTGTAATTACCTCTTTTTGGGATTGTTGCAAAGACTCATTATAAAGCCTTTTTGTAAATATAGTCTGTTTTGTTGAACCATTCAGTGTTTTATTAAAAGATTTAATTTTTTAATTCATCCTTTTCCTAAGTTCCGACATATATTTACTTGCTTGTTATTGAGAACATCTGAATATTGTGCATATTTAATATAAAACTACATCTTTTAACAAACTGTTCAGTACCTCAAATTGACTTATAAAATAATGAACTTAAAAAAGGCATATTTAGATCTTTCTGCATAAAATATAACTGACCTAATAATATAAGCATCAGTATGAGTAACTATTTATTGCTTGATTTTCATTGTTTTTGTACATAAGAAATTTATTAAATTTAGAAAATAAATTTTGCAGGAGTCCTGTTTCTTCCAGCAATTTGTTAGGAATTAAAAATTCAGTGCATTGATTACAGATTTTTATTAAAATATTCACCTGATAAATTAAAGTACAGCAAAATAGGATTCTTTATTTCTGTTGAACATACAGAGCTTTATTTTTATATGCTGAGTTTTATATATTTTTCTTTCATTAAACATTACATACATTTCAACTCTTCTTCAAATTCACTGCTCGTTTGTCCCACATTTTCTCAAAATATGAATTGTCTGCTGCATTCATTGTTTTATTATCTGCTTCTATGTAAACTTTATATAAATTGTCCATTTTTGTCCTATGCATGATAAACCAGTTTCATTAATCAGTGGCGCATAAAAAATGTTCCTAATTAAATTCCACAATATTGGTTATTAATTTACATAGCATACTTATATAAAGAACAGTGTTTACTGAAAAGATAATAATGTTTTCAAATTCTGTTGATATCTTTGGAGTACATTCATAAGCCGTTTTAACAGAAGTATTACGTAAAGTTCCTTTGTATTAGATTTTAGTGACTTTTAATTGAACTAAATAACCTTCACTGAAATTTAATATAAAACAAATAACTTTTTAATGCCGCTGTTATGCAATAACAAAGGATATCGCAAACTACAGAGTAATCCATAATTTCATATTTTCTACAGCCCACTTATTAAATTGTAAATCCACAAGAAAATTTCTAAATTAGAAATCTTGCATTCGTAATTTAGAAATTAAAAATTACCTTTAGTTTTGACAAATCTTATCACTGAATATTAAAACATTTTCTGAAATATTTTAAAATTAATATAATTGATTATTAAATTAAAAAACTTTTAAGCAAAGTTTTTAGTAATTTAAAAAAAAATTAAATTTTTATTTTTGTTGTTGCCTCAGTTTCATTTGCTTCATCTAACTCCAAAAATGAAGGTATTTCGAGAGGGAATATTCTCTGGATTGGTCGAAATAATTCTCTAGACATGGTTCTGACACGAACTACTCGAATGTTCCCTCTTTTTACTGGTTATAGTGAACTACTCGAATGTTCCCTCTTTTTACTGGTTATATCAATCACTTTTGCCAGAGGCTGCAGAATTTTGCGTTTGTCATCACACTCAATGAGAACTATATCCCTGAATTTTTATTTGTTGAGAAATTGTTACTGTAGATGGATGTTGCATTAACAGCCCAAGATATCCATTTCTAAATCTCTTTCTCAAGAGTTCTCGTAAATTCTGTGGATATTCCAAAAATCAACTTTATCAAGGTGATCCAAGTCAGAACAGAGACAGGAATTTCACCTTTAAATAAGGACGGTGTCAAACGGATGAGATTATCTATCAGAGTCCTTTGACAGATTAGTGAGTGGTCTGGCATTCACAGTCGCACATCACACTCATCAATTCTTAATAATTCAGACACGACTGGCCTAGGACTCGAAACAAGAGCTTAACCACCATTTGAACAAGTCGTTCCCAAAGGCCGCCCCACCATGGTGCTGTGGGTGGACTGAACTTACAGTCGATCTTGTTTGTAGCAGCCAATATTTAACCTCTTCTTTATTATGGATTGGGATAGAAAGAGGCCATTCTTCTACCGACTGTGTCAACAAGGGTACCTGTCCCACCATCTTGATTCAATAAGTTTCTTCACAGAACGTCCTCTTGATAGCATATTGGATGGGTTTTCTGCACCGGATATGGTGCCAGCTTTCCTGGTCCGATAGGATTCTAATTTCTGAAACTAATATTTACAAAAGTGCTCTGAACTTCTACGTTCTTTATTCAGAAAAGTCCTGATGAAGAATCGGTCCAGTAATATGCCTTTGAAATTTCAACCTTATTCTTCATGACAAATGAGGCTTATCGCACTCCAGTAAGACAAGCAAGCAATTCAAGTTGTGGTATGTTTGTTTTTTTCAAGGGAGCTGCTCATGCTTTGGCTTGCAGTAGAGTCACTTCTTTATATTGTCTTCTCAAATATACTACACTAGCATCGGTAAAAAACTCTCTGTACAAGTACATAGTACGTTTCGTCTTGTCACTAACAACTCAGTCAAGCGATATTAGGGATGTCACAAAAGGATGACTCTTCATATTTATGCCACAGAAGATGAAGTACTTTCAGTAGTTCACCCATTGTAGATTTTTCACTGCTGAATTCTGTTTATTCCCACCCTCTTAAGTCGAAGTTAGCATTTGCCATTAACTGAGTTGATTTTGCAATAAATTATTCTGCTTCTTTATTCAAATTCACTGAAGTGACGCAGTTGTCAACATAAAAGGAATTGTTCAGGTTTTTTAAATGCTTCTTCAAAGAAAGTTCACATTCGTATAAATGAGTGTTGATTACTGCTCCTAAAAGAAACGGACTGCATTTTAGTTCGAAGACTTCTCTACAGCTGCGAAATTTTATTATTTCCTTTTGTTCCCAGTTTATGCACCACAGGAATCCTAAGAAATCACGATTATTTCTTTGAAGAGATATTTGAAGAACATCTCTGTTATCTGAGATAATCCATATTTTTTCTTGCTAAATTCAAGAAGCAATCTAGGTATCAATTCAATTCATTTCGTTCCTCTTCTTCCAGTACTTCTTGTATTACTCCAGATTCGAGCCATTCTTCACACACTGCATTTTATGTGTCAAATTTATCTTTCAGCAGGAGCTTCTTTTTCATGGGAATCCATCATTTTTTAGCAACTTCTCTGTTACTTGGTAAAGCTTCTTTATCATTGAACCCAAAGTAAACTCAGTTCATATCGACCGTGCGACCGAGTCTTGTGAAAATGATCCCACATTGCTTCTTCTAACTCTGAATGAGTTTTATTTTCTTTTAGCATCTGATTCCTAGTGCTTCCACAAGTTTTCTTGAGTCAACATGGATATTATTGTTATGTCATAGATAAGTAGTTTCTTTCTGAAACTTGATCTTTTATCTTTCCCATGACTGCCCATCCAAGTGGTGATTCCAAAGCAGTCAGCCCATTTTCTATTTCTGAATTCTACTGATTGTAGAGACATTACATTATTTTGAAGCAGGAGAGATGAAAAATGAGCATTGCCATTGCTCGAACTTGAAACCACGGACTTTTCGAATACGTGCCAGATTTGCTGACCGTTACACCATGAAGGCATGCTATAAAAAGGTGGGAGAAATATCTTATATGCTCCCCCCTTTGAAAAGGTGACTGGGGATTAGAGGACCTAGTCGCCAAATCCTCGTGGTGGAACATCATCATCCACCACCTTTTTTAGTTCGGGTGCCGCTTAGAGACGTTTTTTGAAAGCAGAAAAGTTTGAAATATGAGCAATGCCCTCGCCGGGATTCGAACCACGGGACCTCGAATACGCGCCGAGTATACTGTAGACATGCTAAGAAGGCAGGAGAAATACCTTACGCCTGCGGCATCAGCTCGAATAAGAACTTCTATTTTAAAATTCCTTCTTCCTACATCAGATATATAGATATTTTTCTGCCTTCTATCCATGGTCCAGGCTTTATACTGACTACTGGTTTACAAATCATCGACTGATCCAACAAGATTAATCATCTAGAAAAATCACATTATAGGCTTCTAACATTCACTTCATAGCATTTGTGAATTTCTCACTTTGTTGTTACTTTTCCAAAAAGTGCATGAATTAAATATTCAAATCCAATTGTATGGCACCGTGTGTCTACAGCAGTCTCCTTTAATATATATGAACACTGCGACTCTGTGTCGATAAGGTCTTGTGCCTTTTGTTTGCATCAATATTAATTAATAGTGTTTGAAGAAACACTTCATCTAGGAAAGTGGTGCTCGCAAATTATACGTTACAACAAAGATCCGACAGTTACGACTTTTGCAAAGGCAAACTATGAAAGAAAGAATGCATCTTGTTTCTGACACCCTATGCTTTGAGAACAGAATAAGCAAAAAATACTTACAAAAATTTTCAAGCAGGCGAAAAGAAAAATGGACTTGTCTCTGAGTTCAGTGGTCCATCGTGATGTCCGTGAGGTGTAGCTTAGAAATTTGACTTTTAACATGTGTCGTTTATTCACGTGATCGATCAATTCGAGTTCACAAGAACGTATAATCAAACCGGCGAGGTATCATGATTTTTTTATTTTGATTTGCATCACGGCCGCCGAGAGTTACGGTCACTCGCTGACAAGCTCTGAGCTCAACAGTTTAGCTATTGCTAACCTGAACGCGGCTCCACCAGCTGGCAGTCATCCTACTATAAAGGCGATTTTGTAGCCTCTTGGACCTCTTCATGTTATTACGAACTCAGATATGGATACCTCAACTATCTCCAAATGAACTTCTCAGAAATATGATACAGATTTATGCACTGAAAAAGCACATGGAGCAGATATTCAAAATCACTTCAGGTCAAGCCGAACAAGGAGCCGATGCTGAAACAGATGAGAGCCGATGGTAAGAAAATTTTATTTTACTTAAAAACGCTTTGTGCGAGCCTTGGGTGTTAACTTGTTTACACTACCAGCCAAACAAAAATTTTTGTCCAATTGCAACAAACTGAATTCTAAAAGCAGCAGCAGTACTGCTATTGGTATTCAACCCCTCACTTAGTTCTGCAAAAACTAATTCTCAAAAGCCTGAGAACAAAAAACGATTTCGACCAGTAGGCTCCGAAGGATTTGCTTTGCCTTATTGCAAAGAAAGTCCCAGGGACTTTTTTTCTAATAAGTTCCAGGGATTCTAATAAGTTTTATTAATAATATTAATAAAAGTACCAGCACATCTAATCAGTTTGAAAACTTAGAAAATTTAAACTTAATGCTGAAAATAATACCCCGCAGCCGGCCGTAAACCCTGCACCTAAAGTTCAGACTCAGTACCCACTACCCAACCCTGTCTCTATCCTGTCCTTTCGTTGGTCCTACCTTCAATGCAAATAATAGTTCAAATTATGACCGGCTGCAACTTTTACCACTTTCTACTAAAGTTCTCCCTGGATTTTCACTCTCAAATGTTTTAATGAGCTCTCCAATTTTCTGATTTCCTCAATCATTAACATTCAGTACTTTAAGAGGTTTGAATTTTTTAAAATTATGTACCTGGAATGCTAATTGCATTATTCATGATTACGTAGATGAGAAGGGTTTTGACATTATTTTTGTCCTAGAGACCAAACTCCGGCTAGTAAGAGCTCCCAGGCTTACAAATTATAATTTTTATCAAAATGAGAGACAAGCGTCGGATTCTCGTGCTAGGTATCATGTGAATTTTTCATCTTCCCTAGTCTTGATCTCTACCTATCTTCCACCTCATAAAAAATTCCTAGCCGAAGATTTCAACAAGGTGCTCACTATTTCAAACAGTATCACAATTGCTGGTGATCTAAATTGCCTCCTACAATGGGTTCAGTGTTGCTCCGGATTTCCCTACACAATGTGATACACAGGAGTCCCGTCATTTATTGATTTGGCTCTTTTTCGAAATATTCCATTTGGGTATCAAGTGACTGTAGAATGCTGTTTATCCTCAGAACACAACCCCGTGCTCATCGACCTTAACTGTAACTGTTTTAATCAAAATTCTCCGGCACTGGTCTCAACAAATTGGGAGCACTTTCATTTTAAACTTAACACTAAAATTTGACGCTCCCTTGAAATTAAATCCAGCGATGATGAGGCAGTTTATGAATTAACTTCAGCGTTAACAGATACTTACCATACGCCCCAGTTTATTCTAAACCACCAACAGAAGGTAAATTTAGAATTCGTGAAAAGAATAAAGTACGAAGACCTTGAGAAAGAACTTCGAGTTCTGAACTAAACTTACAACTTCGAACTCTCCAAAATGAGATCAAGGCATCATATGACAAGTACACCCAATTACGATACTCTGACCACATTCATACCGAAATGAC
This sequence comes from Stegodyphus dumicola, assembly GCF_044657685.1. Lineage (NCBI taxonomy): Eukaryota > Metazoa > Arthropoda > Arachnida > Araneae > Eresidae > Stegodyphus > Stegodyphus dumicola. The sequence goes on along the minus strand of NC_140780.1, from coordinate 737,609 downwards.
CTCAGATAAATTAAACTTTGGTTTGCATCTGCCAGACTTCGCAAACATAAATCACTCATTCCGTCCTTAAGTAAGGATGCAGAGGTGGTGGCCCATACAGACACGGAGAGAGATGAGTTACTAGCCGATAGTCTCCGAACACAGTTCGCACCACATAGTGACGGAGTTTTTGCTAGCACCGCAACTTCCTTCCGACATGCTGTTGCATAATTTCTTAACTCTCCATGCCGGAGAGATTTATTAATATGCAACAGTGAGCAAAGTAAGCGAATATATCGCTAAGCTCAAACCTAAGACTCCAGCATTGACTCTATTACTAATCACATGATTAAATACCTTCCCACCTGTTATATATTTTTCTTAGCAGTGCTGATCAGTTATATGTTACTGCATTGCTGTTTTCCTCAAAGCTGGAAGCGCACGCTTATAGTGCTGATTCCAAAACCTGGCTAGTAGCGTTCAAATCCTCAAAATGACAGACCCAACCGGCCTCCTATCTTCATTATCTAAGATATGAATTTGTGCTAATTAAAGGCCTGAATAGTTTTCTCTGGAGCCAAAAAGTCCTTATTGACGAGCAATTTGGTTTCCGAGTACACTGCCCAATGCGCCAGCTTTTGAGGGCAGTGGAGTTCATTCGTGAACAGTTACAGCACTAAAGCATGGTGGAAGGGAAGAGAGAAAATACCTTATAAGGTAAGAGAATTTAATCCATTTCATTAATTCCATTCATATTCCAATTTTTATTTACTAGGTTGGTAGATCTGAACTACACTCTGCTCAAGTACTTTTCTGTAATTTTGGTCAATCCTATGAAATCCTATCCTATTCATAATCAAATATTAAAATAATTACTAATCTCCTTTTCTTTTTTTGGATCCTTTTCGTATGCCCCAAAAACTCAGCCAAATGTTTTCTCTGCTTGCCAATGCTGCAATGAAAAAAGAAAATATATACCTATTTTTTTTGAACAACTACAAGTTCAGACAGAAAAACGTCTTCACATCCTTAAATAGGAATAACTGTAATCATTACATTATCTTCATCCTTGCCCATGAGAAATCACTGATGGATAAGCAAACTCTGATGCATCGCAAAATGTAGGTAACTGTATGTAATTGTCTGTATATGAATGCATCTAGGAAATTCAGTATACTGAAACTGAATACATTTACCAATCACTAGTGTAAATCCAAAGACGTCGATACATGAGATCTTCACCGCCATTACTCCTGGAGGGTTAAAAATCTTCACTGAGAGTGATAGCATTTTTTCTTGGTTAGATTTTCTTTAACATCCAAGGCATGTCTTTAATGCCAGTGTATAATAATATTGAATCACAATATAACCCCAACACTTTGTGGGGTTCCAACTTTCTATCTGACAGTGTAGGAACCTCATTAAGGAATAAGCGAATAATCGCTTTAGTTAACAAATGTAAAATTCAAGAAGGTTTAATTACCTTTTATTTCTCAAAATAAGAATTTAAAAGTAGTAGGCTCCTTTCTCGGAGCTTACAGCAAAGCCTCCAGTTGGGCTTGAACTCAAAGTAACAAGAAAATCAGTTGGCTCCTTTCTCAGAACTTACAGCAAAGCCTCCATTTGGATTGATGTTGTATTGAGCTGATTGTATGGATTTGCTGGTAGCACTGAATTTCTTTAAAATGGTGTTTCAAATTATTATAATGAGTATAGTTCCATATCTACACATTGTTTAAATTAAAGATGTGTCCTCCACTACAGTTACTTTTTTTCCCTGAAAGTTTCGTTGTTTTTTTCCAGATTGGAGTTTATCCAAAATTAAAATACAAGTGCCAGAAGGAATTAAATGAAGCTAAATTAAAAGAATGTTTAAATTTGAGAACATAATAGTTTTTTCCAAAATATTACAATTTTAAAATTCTGATTAATCTTCATAATATGGTGATTTTTTAAATTGTAATAAAACTAAAATGCCATCTGATCCTGAACATTATTAGCAAAGCACTGGTAGCAAGCGTGACTTTCTGAACCTCATGGACTGGATATAACATGAAATGTGCATCTAGGTTTTCCAGGAAATTACTTACGGTTGTCCTGCCGTCGAAACTTGCCGCTGGTTTCATGGATGCCCGCATAGTTTGTACAATGTAGCCAAAACCTTCTAGGGCAGGAGGTGGTAATTCCGGGTTCTGTATAGGTACTGCTGGGTACCTCAGGTTCATCTTCTTGCCTTTCAGGCCATCCTCTTATTTTCCCTCGCGCGCCAGTATCAGGATTTAATATTCTGTGCATACTTTTGGCAAACATAATGGTGCTAGTATTGATATCCTGACCTCGAACAGTGAGCTGAATGCAGCTGTGTTCTTAAGAGTGCTAGAAGAATTACAACGTACGAAGGGTGTGAAAGACCCTTTTATTGAAATCACTATTTACAGCAACTCCCAACTCGGGAGTGATAACAGAACAAATAATAATCGCGCTTGGGTCTTGAACAATCAAGCAAGTTAAAAATAAAACTTCAGGAGACATTTAAATAGTTGCAGTCACAGAGCTTAAACGCGAGATTGGCCTATTTATGGTGCGTAGCAAGCCTTTGCTAAGTACTAACACACTTAAATCGCTTCCATCAGTATTTGAGAAATAGCACTAAGGCGTAAGAATTTAAATACTAACTATTCTGGCGAACATCCACCGAGCCGACGTGGTCTGAGACTGAAAGCTCTCTCACACTTGAGAAGTTTCTCACTAACCTTAAATACAAAACTTGGCTCCAACACAAATTAGCATAAAGCTGAGCCGTGCGCTCATTCTGAAGGGAAGTTGAAATAAGAGTTTACAGGAAAGGGTAACTTAAAATAAAAAGGTTAGTTTAACTTAAAACCTTACACAGTCATTGATGACTTGTGTGTATAATACTGCAAATTTAGTTAGAAAGTGAGGACGTCATTTGAAGCTTGACGGCTCATCCAAAGTCATCAATAAAAGATCATATTTCAAACAGAACAGCTTTTATTAGACGAAGAGATTTTGATTGATTCATTGATTTATTGCAGCTTCTGGCACACGACCTTATGAGGTTATTTGTGCCCAAAAATGGTAAAAGCAGGGATTACAAAATATGTTAAAAGTTTCATATGTATAATTACTATACCTTTTAGGTTTGGTAAAAACACAATTAGTATACATTTTAGGTGTCGTTTATAAAGGTGTCTATTTTAGGTGTCATATATAATAAAAGTCAGTGTCCTTTAAAAACTGTAATACTTTGCGATGATGGTTTTCCCCCATGGAGTTGTTTAAATCTGATTTTAAACATTTAAAACGTTTTTGGCAAAGATAACTAAAACTCCAACATTATAACAAAATATGGCCTACTGTCAGATTTTCATTACAATTTGTGCAATGGGGATTCTTACCTTTCAGCAGATATTCCCGAGTCAGTCGACAATGCCTATTGTCAACTGGGTTAAGATAACTTGTTCTCCTCTATTTGCCATATACAGCCAGCATTCAATTGTGGATTTAACACTTCTCAGCTCATTCATCGTTTGGTCACCTAATGCCTCTGCCATTTATTAAAAAAGATTGATCATCGTACTAATATCTATGGGTGGAATTTGGGAATTAAATATTGTATTAGCAGTTTTAGCTGTAATGTCAGCACGTTCATTCGCTTTTATGCCACCCTGGCCAGGGATCCAGGAATAAAACATCTGATATCCCTGATATTTTAGTCTGATTAAGCTTCAGTATTCTGGTAATATTGTGATATGAATTTATACTTAAGCTCTTTGAATGATGTTACGACACTCAAGGAATCTGTATAGGTAACAAAAGTCTTGCAACATTATTTTGACATAAATGTTAGAGCATGATAAACTGCAGTGAGTTCAGAGTTAAAAATGCAGCAAGTCGGGTGTAATCGATATCCCAGTTTTTTTTTTTTTTTTTTTGCTACAAAGGCTACACCATGATCTTGACATTTTGGTCCATCTGTACAGAGGGATATCATTTTTGTATTTGTGTCTCTAATTCACAGTGATCTGGCTTATTGAGTCAGTGTGTTCTTTTTAAAAGTATACAGAGTGAACTCTGTATAGAAGACGAAGTAGCGAATACTCGATATGTCTTTGAAGAATAAATACTGCAGAAGAAGGTTCTAAATAACCTTTTTATTTCAACTAAATTAAACAGATGCATGTACTTGGTGCTCACAATTCACCACCACTTCTTTTTAAAGAAATTAACAGAAAATAAAAATATGAAATGCACATTAAATTAAGATTGGTATTGACTAGCTCAGAGACTGAATTTTCCAGTTCTTTAGTGGCATCTCAAAAGGATTTACGCATTACGCACGCTTTACGCATGAGCGTAAAGAATGCACATACATTATGCACCCTATACATTCACAGTCATAACACCTTGGTTCTTTACTATTATTAGGTATAGCGTGTGCTTTATTTTGTGTTAGCTTTGTGTGTTAGTCTTCCGAAAGCTTGACTTCAATCTACTGACCAGTTGGACTAGTGACTAGCCGGTTGACACTAGGGGTCACAGCTAACTGCCTTCTGTTTAGGCAGAAACAGAGGCCATAGAATTGTGTTGGCGATGTATTTCGCCCATCAACTAGCAGGATCACATTTTCCTGCCGTACGAGTCTCCATGGGTGATGCTGCGCAGCTTCGACGTTAAACGCGCCCAAAGAGTTACAACAGCTTATAGTGGTTTTGCAAAAAGAAGGCATGCCAATTGCATATAAATGATGTACAAATCATTTTGAAATTTCTCTAAATCGGAAAGAATACAATTTCTCTGATCCAGTTGAAAGAAAAACCTTCGTGTGTCATGGAAACCAATAAAGAATAGTAGAGTAGTTAAAGTAGAGCGTAGTGTTATCATATACATAAGAGATTATCATATCACATACATAAGTGATTTGATCCTTTTGGTCTTTTTGGTCCAACTATAGCCAAAGCAAAGATTTTTATGCAGAAACTGTACCATCTTAAAATTGATTCAAATGATGGACTTCCTACTGCAGAAAATCAGGAACGGCATCAATTTCTTTTGACACTAAACAACATCAATAATGACAGACATGTAGTGGTTGTTCAAGCTAAAAATGTTGAAATCCATTGTTTTGCCGATGCTTATGAACATTATTTCGGAGGAGCAGTTTATTGCAAGTCTGTAGATTCTTCTGGGAGAACATTGGTAAGGTTAATCTCGAGCAAATCAAGAGTTGCTCCTCTTAAGAGCCTAATGATTCTCGAGGCTTGAGCTATGTGTCTTATTGCCCGAGTTGGTCAAAAACGCCCTTATCGCCTTGAAATTAGCAGTGACTCAAGTCTACTTATGGAGAGACTCAATGATAGCCCTCGAATGGATATAAAAGGAACCTATGGATGATAAGATGTTTGTTCAGCATAGTGCAGCCACAATTCAAGAACTTTTCATCTGTTCAACCGTGGCATCGAATCAGAATCCTGATAAGTTAGTGCATAACAAATTGTGTGGTCAGGCGCTTCTGGTGGTCAGAAATTATCCAACTCAGACAGTAATTATTTGAGATAAAAGTGAATAACCTTTAACATAATTTACTGAAATTAAGTAATAATTATATAACTATTTTATATGTTATTAGTTATATTTTCAGGTTTATTTGAAAAAGGCCCTGAGAAAGATTTTCAGGACCAATTAGTGTTCAGCATAGCCTGATACACCAAACAGAAAATGATTGCTTTGGAAAGGACATCCACCAATTAATACAGCACGGAACTGTCTTGCCTAAAAGTAAGTTAAAAATGTGAATCCTTACCTTTATTCTGATTTTAGTTCTTAGAGACTGTTTAAGTAAGACAAATCTTACCTAAAATTCACAAATTTGTGTTATTAATAGTTATTGAACATTATCAAAAAAATTTTTTTGCATGTTGATCCAGTCGCATTATAGAGTCACGTGCGCAGAAAGTTCTGGCCATTAAATGGTCCGTCTGTTTGTCATGAAGTTGTACTTCATTGTATTGTATGTCTTACAAACAAACAATAGTGTGTCGACAAATGATGGGAAATCTCCCATCAGACAGAGATGTAGTAGATTATCCTTTTTAATTTAGTGGAATTAGACTGTGCAGCATTGTACTGCGACAGTGCCATAAATCTTGTTGCGGCCAACAAAGAAATATAAAGACTTCAGAACGTAATTAAAATTCCAAGATAAACTCTAGCTAATTTTTTATCTCTCGAGAATATTGAATGGAAATTCACAAGTTTGGAATTAAAATTCCAAGATAAACTCTAGCTAATTTTTTATCTCTCAAGAATATTGAATGGAAATTCACAAGTTTGGAGGCCTCTGGGAAGTTGCAATTAAATCATTCAAGTATCATTTTAAAATAGTTGTAGACAGCAAAAATTTAACATGTGAAGAGTTCTTAACAGTAATTATACAGATTGAGCGATCTCTATGTCTGTTAACAGGTAACAAACATGATTGCAGAATAAATAAGGAGAGGAATAAATGAATAATTTTAAATGTATTTAACGGGCTGTATGCGTGAAAAAAATATAAAGGTAATATGAAAATGTTGGACCAACATGGAGTTTTTAACAAATAAAATAAATAAATAAAAGAACATGTTTTATAAATGTTAAGTTTAAAATTCTGAGTGCTACTATTAAAAATGTTCACGCATAGACCCACCAAAGTGCATTAAAACATTTGAGAATTTTTAAACGTATGCAGTAACAGAAAAACCCAAAAACTTTATTTTAAATTAGAAAATTCTGCAATAAAATGGATTAATATGTACTGATAAAATATTCAAAATGGAGTACATATGCTGTTATTTCACGGGCATCTTGGAAACCTTTTTTCTATTCTCACTGATAAGTAGCTTGTTATGGAATACTAATAATGTCCATTAATGAAAATCCCTAAAACATTTTCAGTATACCAACACTGCAATCCATTTCTTATATCGAAAGAAAATGCTAATTGATGCTTGTAACAGTGTTGACAGAAATTTTTTAATTAAAGTAGCAAGACAAGACCAGTAAAGTTGACAAGTATAGACTAGTAAATGCAGCACATGACATCATAGTTACATATGTTCATATGACCTCTGACGTCATTGCAAGTCAGTCTTCATTGGTTTTTAAAGTTATGGACTGCAATTTAATTTATATAAATTTTATAACTATAGTGCTAATTATTCATTGTTTAAACCAGGAGTTCCCAAACCGTATGCCCACAAGCACAATGTTGCCCACTGTTCATTTAATGGTTTATTTAACGCTTCATTTAACGAATGTTCATTTAATGGATGCTGTGTGATCACAATAAAAATGTTTCCATTTCTGTAAAAATTCATGTGAAAGTTTTCTTATTTTGTATGAAATGGATGATACCAGCGCAAAGCTAAATACGATCAATCTTTTTTTTTTTTTGTGCATGTATTATTAACCTATGTGCATGTATCAAATTGTGCCCACCATGAAGCAAAATGTGAGCGATCTCTCTCTCTCTGTTTTTTTTTTAATGTGCAACTATCTATCCAACTATGAAATCGCCTTGGAAAAAAGTAAATGGTGCCTGCCGTACAACAGATATTCTAGAATGTGCTCTTAGCGACGAAAAGGATGGGATCCCCCTGATTTAAACATTCATCTTTTAATTAATTCTCAGTAAATTTAGATTTTTTTAAAATTAATTTGTTCATATCCATTGTTAAGTGCATCCTCAATTTTTGATTTTATTTTTGAGGTGGCAGTTCCTTTTTGTAATTATTATTGTTATTATTATTATTGCTTTATTTTAATTGCTAATATATTTCAGTGAATTTTCCATTCTGTTTGGTTCAATTATTTAACTTTATCAGAAATTTATTGTGGCAAGGAGAAGATTACGCCTGTCGTTGGCTAGTACCAAGCATAAAGCTGGAGACTGTAATGCATTAAAAATAAATCGAGTATATGTAACACACCCAGGATTACATGTTATTACATTTGACAAGTTAACACTTTACCGACCGCTAGCGGTTCAACAGCAGCAGCCACAGATTCTTCATGTTCTAAATAATTGTCAGGACAACTTGATAAATCGTCTAAATAAAACTTTCCAGTACCATTTTTTTCGCTCATCGTGATCGGGAATTTTTTTAAAAAACGGTGTGAAAATGTGGGAGTTTACGAAGCAAGGCACTTAATGCAAGTGAGCAATGTGCCTAAATACTAATAATAAAATGCAGTTGATATAGCAAATGGCAATTGTTTATCCCAATGGCAACCGATTGATAGGCTATTTTTAGGTAGTCTCGAGAAAAAAGAGATAAATAGGCTATCTGTCCATAGGCGTTGGCGAAAAAAAGCCAATTAATAGGCTGTCGGTTGGCAGGCTTCGCCTAAAAAAGCCGATTAATAGGCTGTCGGTTGGCAGGCTTCGCCTAAAAAAGCCGATTAATAGGCGATGGATCGGTAGACGTTGGTGATGAAAAGTCGATTAATAGGCTATCGGTCGGTAGGTGTTGCCGATAAAAAGCCGATTAATAGGCTACCGGTCGGTAATGTGTTATTGAGTAAGTTATTATAAATATTACAACAAACAAGTTAATGTAATTACGCATTTGTAATATATTTTTGAATCTCTCATGTTATTCAGTAAGTATTGTACTATCAAAATTGTATGAATATAAAAATATTACTCATGTGGACAGCTTTTAAAAGTTGTAGGGCCAACGGATTGGATTGTTTGAAGGACAGAAACCATAAATCAATCTCGGCTTCCTGATGAAGCTAAAAATTTCCGAGAGAAAGCACAGGCAAAGAAATGGAGACTCAGAGGAAAGAACTGGCTAGTTCACTTGCCAAGTGGACTAGCACAAACAGTGATCTTCCGGGAGACTCCACTGTTTTGATATATCTCCCCTCCCCTCCCCTTCTTTCAAGTAAGCATAAGCATGTGGTTCAAGTGTAGTTTCACTTCATTGCACCATCGTGCTCCCCAGCGTACATTCCTTCCTTAAAGCTTAAAAATAATTTTGTCATAATTTTTTTAAATGTTAATAATTTTTCTCAGTTTAAGTTTAGTTTTGACAAATTATGTGAATGTGATGTAAAATTTTTAGAGAAAACTGGTTATAAAATTATAATATTTTATGACAGTAATTGTAGGAGAGGATGAAAGTCACTTTTTTGCCTTCATATGTCTTTATATGCATATGATGTGAATATGATTCATTTTGAATAAGAAATTCCTCCACAAAGGCATCCCTTCCTTTAGGCAGATGGCTCTAGTGTGATTTGCTATATATAAATAAACTTCCCATTTACAGTAATATTTCATCAGCCAGCATCCTCTGCTATTTAAATATTCTATTTCAGGTGCTCCCAAATTGTGCGCCGTGGTGCCCATAGGCATATCATAGAGTCGTATTTAGTAAAGTGTTGTGATTTGCTATGAATAAGCAGGTTGTAAAGAATAAACGTTGTACAACACCTTCGTCGAACATGACTAGAGCGGCATGACAAAATAACTAAACCTATAAGTTCGCTACCAGTTTAAAAAGTTAAACTTAATATAAACTTCAGCTTATTTTCCATTAGATAGATGTAGAAATTAAATGTTAGTTCGTACATATTCTGATTTTGTAAGTATTTTGCTGACATACCTAATAAAATATTTTAAAGGACTAATTTATTAGTATTTTTAACAAGTCGTTTCTACATTTTTGTGCATATTGTTTTTGTTCATATTTTTGAGGATGAATGATGGGCATAATAAAGGTTTAAAAGAGTGCTTCTTCTTAACTAATAGAAAGTACTTTTTGAATTAAATTTGTAAGGAGAAGGAATAGTTTTGTTGAATATTGTGCAGGAGCTATATAAAACTCATAACTGATATTTAATTTTTATATAGAGAGAATAATTTTATAAAATTTGTAAACCATTCATTAAAGTTGTATGCAATTACTTTATGTTTGTTATGAATGAAATACTTTTTGGAATATAAATGCATTATAAACTATACTTTTATCATAAAGTTACATACTGATATTTTTCAAATTTATGGATTTATTATTTATGCATGATTAAAAACATTTGTATACACATTCATTAATATAAAACTTATTCATTGCATTAATACCAATGAACATATATCAACAACTTCTAATCCATCGCATCTGTCATTTCTCCATTTAATCCTTAAGAAAATGTTGATTTTTTGTTTTGGGGGAAAAAAAAATATTGCAGTATTCTAATTCCTGCACCAATTACTGATAACAATGCTCGACACATGTGAAATATGAGAAACCGGTGGATTGTGAATATTAAAAAATTTCTGTTCTACTCTGCTAGTATTTAAATGATTATCTAGGAACAAAGTTGTTAAACTAGGATAAATGAAAATAGAACTAACTATAAAATCATTAAACACTAATCTATCCATGGTCAGAGGTTTTGTTATTATTAACCTAGGTTTACACATAATATGTGAGCAATGAATGATAAATGATAATGATATACATATTAACGCATATATATGAACTAAAATCATTAAATGGAATAAAAATAAACATCCATGATTAGATATTTTGGATATCCATATTGTTAGATATTTTGTTATTATTAACTTAGGCTTACACATAACTTCAGGTAACAACATTTGTTTTTTATTTTTGTTTAAAAGTTCAGCAAATTGGGCTAATTGAAAGTTCTTCTGATTTGGATTTGAAAACAAAATTACTTTTCAAGGCCCTTTTTGTGGGAATTATAAAAACAGTAATAAAAGGCGGTATTAAAAATAACTGGGAAAGAGAAAACTCTTGGATTTTTCGATATTCGCGAGTAAATTTACTATTGTATACAAAAACAAATGCAACCAAAAAAGCAATAAACCAGATAAAAATTAATTTTATTCAATTCGTTTATTTTATTATATCTGGTTAAAAATACAATTTTATTCAATTCAAATAAATTAAAGCATTAAGCAGCTATTAAAGGGACGTAAAAATTTACGAGATGTTTCTAAAAATATCCAGAGCTATAAATTTGCCGTGTTTGCTTAAAAATACAATTTTATTCAATTCAAATAAATTAAAGCATTAAGCAGCTATTAAAGGGACGTAAAAATTTACGAGATGTTTCTAAAAATATCCAGAGCTATAAATTTGCCGTGTTTGCAAATGATTAATTTGAAGCCAGGAAGTTTCCACGCTAAACAATTTCTATATAACTTCAAGAGTACTTTTCGTAAGTACTTTATATATAAAATATTCAAAAAAATTTCATAATTAACATTAAATTATTTAAAGAACATAGAGTTCTGATCTCGGATTTCAAATTTAAAATTTCACAATATCGTATGAGGGTTGACACAGTGTTGGTCTTACTGATATCTTGAAATAGCTGGGATTCCGGCTAGGCGCAGGCAGCAGAACTGTTCCGATCAACAAGTATTTGTAACTGTTTCCCAAATGAAAAGAAAAAAAATCTGAAAGGGCTTAGATTTTAACGGTCGCCTAATGGGTATGGTAAGTTTTTTTACGCTCTTGCTGAGCTCGAAGTCTACCAGGTCTAATCACTCCTGCTAAAACATTTCTTTTTGTCTTTTTAGCTTTATTATTAAGCCTTATTTTCTTCGTACTTATGCCATATACAGTTCAACAGCAAAATTAGTTTTGTTCTTTCACGACAATTAGAAAAAAGTAAAATAATAATAGTAATGTTTTTGTCTTATTAATCGGCAATAGATGGCAGCACTGGATAAAACCTACAGTTCTTAACCGATTTATTCAAGTAATCTTTGAAAGTAGTTATAGCAACAACAAGAAAAAAAAAAAATTCTTTCAGTTACTGCTGAAACTTGTAAATTGGAAAAAAATAATTTTTTAACTCCCTAAAACCTCCCTATTTTAAAAACACAAATAGGTATTTATAACCTTCAAAAGTAATAGAATAGCTTGTGAAAAGAAAAAAAAATTTCGCGTTTAACCTTCAGCTGCTGTGAGCGGTCTCGGAGACCGCTGAGGATTTTCTAACCGTTGTCTCCACCCCTAAAAATGGAGAATGGTCCCTGTACTACAGTTCTTAACTGATTTATTCGAGTAATCTTTGAAAGTAGAAAATATGTCAAAGATATTTTTTTGTTCAGCAAATTATTCTGTTAATATGTGCCAGCAATTTTCGGTCTCAAATTATATAATCTTCTCTGCTGGGAATAAAAATATTTTGTTCTTTGTACTGCATCATTTTATAGCAGCAGCAATAAAATAAATATTTTTCTTTCAATTACTGAAATTCGTAATTTGGAGAAAAATAATTTTTTAACTCCCTAAAACCTACCTATTTTAAAATACACATATAGATATTTAGAACTTTCTAATAGAATAGTTTGTGAACAGAAGAAAAGTTTCACATAAATTAACCTTCAACTGCTGTGAGCGGTTTCAGAGACCGCTGAGGATTTTCTAATCGTCGTCTCCACCCTTAAAAACGGAGAATGGTCCCTGTCCTTCCTCCTACCTTCGCAAATCCGTCCCACATGGTCACATATCAAGTTTTACACTTCTAGCTTTATTATGGTTTCAGTTACTAAGTTTTTTACTTTTTAAGTTGTTGTCTGAGAGGCCCCTCACAGCAGATGTGTACGAGTTTTAGTGGACTATAGACGTTATTTATCGGATGCTTGTTTTTCGTAAAAGTGATAAATATGGATTCAAATTTTAGAAGAAAAAGTCCTGTATATCTCACTCAAAAAGAAATTGAATATCTTGTCAACAGTGTTTTTTTATGTAAAATACTCAAAATTTGAAGAATCATGTAGTATTTACAGTGAAAGCAAAAGTGAATCTGAGCTTGCTGCACATGAATGTAATAATTTCTCTAATGACTGCGAACGAAATGATAATTTTTATGGAAAAAGCATTTCAAATGGTGCAAAAAAGGACCAAATCGGGCAGCACGAACATCAAAGCATAACACAATAATTCACCTCCTTAGTCAGAAACATCTTGCAAAAATAGGCTCTAGAGCAGAGCCCGAAAATACTTGGAATTAAAGTTCATATATAATGTTCTAGTCATATCCTGACGCTACAAAAGTGAAAACAAAAAATTTAATGCTTTTATTAGCTAATTATTAATCCGCATCTGAGAGTTGGGATAATTCCCTCTTTTTTGCCAAGGGAACTGCATACGACATTAGAAGAATAAATAAAAAATTTAATGGATTTAAATTTAATGCGTAAAATTAAATGAAATTTAATGAAATAAAATTTTATGAAAAAATTTAATGAAATCTGCATAAAATTTAATGAAAATTAAGAGAATGGATTTATAAAATTCCCCCCCTTCCAAAAAATTATCTGTGCTCACCTTGTAAGAAGAGAAAACTAGCATACCAGATGCAAGGAAGCAGTGTGTCTTCAGTGCTGTCAAAAAATGTGTTTTGACTGTGTATCATCTTATGAGTCATCCTTGTAAACAAATATACTAATCTATTATTTATAAATAACTAAATTCATTCTTTCATAGCTGTGGTTTAATTGACAGTAATGCTTAATAGTCACATATTTTCATGCATGTTTAATAAAATCTTTGTTATTTAACGCTCTGTTCCTTAAAACGAAGAAAATAGTAATTTTTATTGTAGATTTAACTGCGTAAAATTTAATGATTTATATTTAAAATATATTGATTTAAATGAATTAGAATTCTATAAGTATGCATAAAGTGTCTATAACATTCCTTAAAAAGGCATAAAAGTATGTATTTTTACACGTTTCTTTAAAGCGGTCTGCGAGATCACTCACAGTAATTATGCCAAAAAAGTTGTCACAGTGTTTCAAAATTAATTTTAAAAGGCTTTTAGTTAATATTAAAAAATTCAAATCAACTTGCTCAATCTAGTTTTTTTTTTTTTTTTTAATTAGAAATTAATGTATGATACAACGTATTTTTTCCCCTTTCTAAAACACATAATGCAATAAACGTATGTGTTTTCTGAGAAACAAAAATCTACAAAACTTGCTCTTAAGAAATTACACTAAAGTAAATTTAAAAAAAAATTCAAGCCTCTAACTTGATTAGCACAACAAAATTCTTGATTTGGGGCTCAAATTTTATTATAGAAATGTTCTAAAATAAATTTGTCAGTCTAATACAAGAGCTTAAATTTCATAATATAAATATTCTAACATTAACATAGTAAATTTGCCACTCTAAATAAAAGAGCTCAAATTTTAAAAGAACATCGTAATCAGGCTTAAGTATTTTGATGCTTAATCCAAACTTAGAATATCATTCTATTAGTTGAATTATAATAAGATGAAACATTTTCATATAAAATGGCACAGTATTCATAAAAACTCATACTGTATTTCTTTTGTTTTTAAATAAACACTGGTTTCACCTTTATCCCAGTGATTACCACCAGGTATTTATTTCTTTTATACGTCTGTAATGAATTTTTAGAGAAATCTCTCTAATTTTGAACGAACAAGCAACTTTATTACTCAAATATACAGAATAATTGCATTTTCCCACACTGATATTCTATGTGCAAGGTTTCTTTACATTTCTTACTGGTATTATGTTGATAGCGTAGCAACGCAAATATGCTACAGTGCGTATTAAGTTTGCATTTAACACCTTCAAACCTGAGTTGTATGAGCAAAATTGAATGAAAGCGTAATGGTGCCACATATATCATGATCTTTAGCCTCATCTTTTGAGCATAATTCAAGCAAAACTTTCATTTACTTCTTCAAATGATGATCTTATTGGTCCTAGATTCATGATCTCACATCACCAAAAAAAGTTCGCCTCATACCAAAGACGAAAATTGGCAAGGCGAGCCAACTTTGTCTTTGGTATCTAAATTATTAAATTATTGGTATTGTAGCAACAAATTTTACTTTTCTGAGACAGTTTTGTTGACAGCTTTTTTCACTTTCATTTGTATTTTATTTGGAACATTTTCACAATGATTAATATTAATACTAAACCTGATGGCTGACAGGGTAACCTTAACATGCTGGTAAATTAACCATGTTAAGTTCTGTCTGATTATTAACATATATCCGGTTCATTTCTGGTGATTTATAACTGAAATTTAATTATAAATTTGGTCAAGGCCTAACTAAGCAAAGGTGAGGCTACTTTGCCTGCAGTTAAAACTTCAGTATAAGTGCTAGCATAGTTACAACTCAAAGTGGGAGACTGTTGATGGACCTAGCCCAGATGCCCCCTCCCCCCAAGATTAGAGAGAAATATTACGTGCCCCGTTCTTTGTCATTACACGTCTGGTACCAACTGTGGAACCCCCATATCAGGCAAGGGGCTGGATCCCAGAATTTAGTCTCCCAAGATTAGAACATACACTAATCATACTACCACTCCGGGTTCCCAATTCTGGGTGGCAGACTAAAAATGGTCTCTATAACCACGGCTACCTCCTGTGCCCGCGGGGCTACCATTCCCGATTCTCAGGTTTCAATGTGGCGGGAAAATGTCACTTTGGAGATCTGACTGGTCATTTAAAGACTACCTACCATTACTATGCGGGCTGCAGTTCACAATATTGTCATTACTTAGCAAACTATGGTGCCGTCCCACACCGAGGCCTACCCACCCAGGCAGGCCAACAGTTAGTCCTGAGGTATATCCTCCTGGGCACGTGGAACCACACAGTTCAATGATAAGCCCCATGGCCGAGACTGTCTAGGTACAATCCTAGCCAGTAGCCTAAGAGAGTTCTCTGCGTCGACTCCCCTCCCCCCGGGGGATGGACAGGAAAGAGAAATTTTTTAATAACAGGAATAAGGAGGCTGTTGGCCGGTTCACTTTCTCAAAGACAATATTATTATATTCTCTAAAATGGACTGTAAATAAAACTGGCACTCAATGTAAAGACAGTCATTTATTAAACCTACTGCATCTCGTACTCTTGGCAACTAACTTACCAGTAACAATTTTTTTACACCAGGGGCGCTGCACTCGCAGGCATGAACATACCGCCCGGCGTTGACGTGGTTACATTCAACAATTTAAAATTTTTATAAGCATTGCAACACAATCTAATTACAATATAATAACATAAATCTACATCTTGTAATTACTTTAATTTTACTCATTTAAATAAAGGTAAAATGCAAATTTTAGAAATTGGCCTTATAAAAAGTTCCATTTTTTGTTTTTACTTTTACGACTCTTACTTTATTATCTTTACCTGCTCGCGTTTCTATAATTCTACCTAGTGGTGTATTATTAAACAGGTGTATTATCTTCTCATAGAATGACCATAGTACCAACTTCTACAATATTTTTTCCATAATATCATTTATTTCTTTGTATGTACTTAAATAAATACTTAAATTATTTAAGTGTACTTAAATAATTGTTTGACCAACATTTACAGATGGAATGAATTACTTTCGTTAATTTTTTCCAGTTGTTTAACATGTTATCATTTGCATTTAAAATGCTGGGTTCTACTAATGCAGTTATTGGTCTTCCAATCAAAAAATGACCCGGCTTCAAGACGTCAAAGTCATCTAACTCAGCTGACATAGGATACAGTGGGCTTGAATTAAGTATCCCCTCAATTTGAGTAATTATAGTTAAAAATTCCTCCAATGTTAATTTTAAATTTCCGACCACACGTTTGAGATGATGTTTGACGTACTTGACGGCTGCCTCCCAGAGTCCTCTGTGATTAGCAGCACGTGGAGGAATGAAAGTCCAATCAATGCCTTCGACGCATAAATAATTCCCAACTTCTCGTCTGGTTTGTTGATCAACTTGTTCAGTTTTTTTCAGTTCTAAATTACTTCCAACAAAATTTCTCGCGTTGTCGGAAAAGGTACGTGCACACTTACCTCTTCTGCTAACAAATCTTTTTAATGCTGTGATAAAGGCCTCACTAGAAGAATACGCCTTTTATTAAGAACTTTACTCCTCACTTTTATTTAGAACTCCTTTCTTCTGATTTTTGTAGTTTATCATAAATAGCCCAGAAAAATCAACTCCTGGGAAGTTTGGTGTAACTCTTTCTTGTGGTAAATGGGCCATGAGCTGGTCACTAGGGTCTGGTTTTGCTTTAAAGCAAATCATACAGTCATGGACTATTTTCCTACAAAGATTAAGAGCACCTAAAGGCCAAAATTTCTGTCTAATATTGCACAGTAATCCTTGAGGTCCAATGTGCATGTATTTTTTATAGATCATCTCAAGATTAGAGAGAAATATAAGATCGTTAATCTATGATTTTTCGGCAATATTATAGGAAATTTTCTTTCAAAGTTACTATTTAGCCTATTCGCAAAATATTTTCCTTATCTAAAAAGGGATACATTTTTTTTAACTTACTATTTCGGAACCACTTTACCATCTTTCTGGAGACTAGCTAATTCTTTTTTAAACTCTTCTTCTTGAACGATTTTGATTAGTTTTAATTCCGCATGTTTAATTTCCTTACTGCTAATCTTGTTCTTAGTCTTGCAATTATTGTAGAACCTGTAAATATAACTTAAAATATGCAAAAGTTTAACATAATTATTACTCGAATTTAAGAATTCACTCAGGAAATAATTGACTTTTATATTAAATGAAATTTTAGAGTCATTAAGTTTTTTGAGTTCATTAAGAAAATCTTTCACAATAAGTTCAGTAGAAATCACTTTTACATGGCTACTCATCCTTCATCAAGAAACCAGGATACCATAGTTCACTTAGGACAAACTTGATTGAGTCAAGTCCCCTGGAGATAATATCAGCCGGATTTTCACTGAATGGAACGTGCCGCCACTGTTGCACATCTGTCATTTCTTGAACCACTGCAACTCGATTAGCAACAAACGTTTTCATACAGCAGAGCTCCTTTTGCAGCCAGGAAAAGACTATCATAGAGTCACTCCAGAAAAATACATTATTACAGAGTAGATATTACTCGAGTCAATAACTTCGCAAGCAATACAGCTGCACATAACTGTAATCTTGGTATGGAAACTTGCTTTATAGGAGAAACTCTTGATTTCCTTGTTACAAGCCTTATTACTACTTCACCATATTGGGAGACGGATTTTCAATAAACTACAGCTACATAAGCTAACTCGGAGGCGTCACAAAATCCGTGTAATTCAATAACAATTGCTTCTGTGACAAGAATGCATTTGTTAATTTCTAATTTACAAATATTTGGCAGTTCAGAGAAAAACCGTTGCCATTCTTTGGCTTCTTTTTCAGGTAGAAGATCGTCCCAATTGAACTTCAAAAACCATAGTCTCTAAAGAAATATTTTAGCTTTAGCTATCACGGGATCCAATAAACCAAGTAGGTCAAAGATTCTCGCTATTGTCGACAAAACTTGCCTTTTAGTAATTCCACACTCATTTTCTACTTTCACTTTAAAATTAAAACAGCCCACCAGCGGCCGAGCGGGAAAGTCGTTGAACACTGGTAATTTGGCCCTAGGTTCGAATCCCGCGAACGGGCTGGCTGCTTGGATGTTTTCGTGGTTTTCCCCAAGTGCAACGTGTATACGAGCCAGTTTCCCTTAGAGAGACCTCCACGAAGACTCAGTGCTTTGCCGTAATTAAATAGCCTAACCTAACCTTAAAATTAAAACAATCTTTATATGCTTTCCAGGAAACACCAAGAGCTGAGATTTCATTTTCACACTGAAATGTGTATTCATCATCAACATTAACTGCAAGCTCCACCATTTGTGCAGAGTCATAGTTGCACTTTTTAAAATCTCAATTAATTCATGCTGTAGCTCTTTTGTCGAACTCCATGAGTTAGACCCTGTTAGCACATCATCCATGTAAAAATCACTCTGTAGAATTGCAGCTGCTAATAGAAAATTTGTGAGCTCATCCATAGCAAGCTGACATAATGTTCTCATGGGTAAAAAAGATGCACTTTTTCATAAGTGACCGTGTTCAACTCAAAAGTTTTAACTGGACCACTAATTGATTCTTTCAGCGAATTACCTTTTGATGTTGCAGTCGAAGCATTGAATCCCAAAGTGTGGAATATTCATGTAGAAACCAGATCAGTTAGATTCTGTCAGATGTATTGCTGTGTAGCAATAGCCCAACAAATTAGAAAACTGTTGCCTTGCTACTGAAAAGTGGATACATAATTTGGTATCTGTGGCTACCTTCAAATTCAAAGTCTTCATAAGACACATTATGGATTAATCAGTCAAAATATGTGTCTTTTTTGACTGAATGTTATTTAAAAAACTTATGTGCTTTTGTATGGTGATACTTTTTAAGTTGGTAACAAATTTGTTGATTGTTTTTATAATTTTAAAGTTGACATTTTTGCCATTCAATTGGCTTTTTTAATGAGAATTCTGTTTTTTACATACCACTAGCAGAATTTTCCTGTACCTGGAATTCGGGATTTTCCGAGCTTTTCTTTTATGTGGAATTTCATTCCTTATAAATTTTGAATGCATTGATTTATTTATGATGGAGTCCCAAATTTATAATATGCACCTCAGTATTCTTGAGTTAATAATTCCATCTTCCAGTAAATCCTCCAAAGTTCACCCTGGCGTTCTCAAAAAGCTTTTTTCAGGCCAATATTCTCACAGCTAGCGTTTTACAGTTTTTGGATTTTAAGACCAGTAGGCCATTATGTAGGCATCTTAGATTTGGTCTGCCGTTGAAGACTTTTTTTATTTACATGGTCTGCCCATTTTATTCTTTGTTTTTTAAATGATGTCATGTTCGTTATATTTGCGATATAGCTTCAAATTTGATCTTCTAAGCCACACACTATATTTTTGTATTCCTCCAAAAAGTACTTCTCAAAACCTTCCTTTCAAAGATGCCCAACATATTGTTATGTTTTTCTTGTGACACCAGTTACGTTATTTTTTTCCTTCACGTTCGTATGGATCAATCTATGGGTTCGTATGGGGTTCGTGAGGATTTGGAGTGAATAATGACAATACTACTTGATGAAGTATCGAAACACACTTTATTGGCCAGTATTGTGAGGACAGCTCCAAAACACATTTTACAGCCGTCGATGAACTACTATAAACACGCTGACACGATCAGCGACACAGCCTCCAGGTTAGCTCAGGCTATCACTGTGGAGACAGCTTCACGGCAAAGCACTAGAGCACTTCCTGCAAAGCACCTGACTCTGCGTTTTGGAGTACAGCTCCCGACTCTGCTGGGTCGTTCTCGGAACTCCACGTACTCTCGAGACTCTGCGCACTGCGACTCGCGATGCACTCGACGACACACAGAGCACAGCTCCCGACTCTTCGGTTCAGTCATTCCCGGAGCTCAACATGCTCTTGATGATGCATTAACAGCGATAACAGCTTTCAGTACACTCGACGACCCACTTGGCACTCGCTGCCCGGCTGTCAACTCGATTGACTCGCTAGAAGAGACACCAACTCGATACTAACGTACCAGCAGGGTTTATATAAGTTTTGACTGGTGTTCGAGAACATTCTGGGCTAAACCATTAAGAATTCGTTCCAGCAGGTTCTCCATCCGTCCATGGCATATCGCCAGTTTTGTCGCCAAATGGGCGATTTCTCGCCAAACGTGGCAACTCTGCCTTATCTTGTCATTTTATGGCAACACTAAAACTGTTTTGCGGGGAAGGTATCTCACAGCGGCTGGACATTTCGTAACAATATCCTCATTTATGCGCATCACGGTCGTTTCATATGCATATGTCAAAATTGGTCTTATACAGTAAAACCTTTGTTTTTCATTGACTTAGATTTGAGTACATATATTTTTGCATTCCACTGAAGCAGCTGTTGACTGCAGTGATTCTCTTTTGTATTTTTGTAGTAATATTGTTTCTGTTGAAGTTTCAGTCCCTAAATATGTGAAGCTGGCAACACTTTTAAATTTATATTCTCCCATGTCTAAGTGCCTCATTTAGTGCATGGCATATATTTTATTTTCATTAATTGTCAGGCCCCTCCTGTGAGCTTCCTCTAGAGATATAAAAGCCCATTTTAGTACAGCTTGTATTGTAGTAATAATGATAATATCATCAGGAAAAGCCAATATCTGTACCAGTTTATGAAAGATGGTATTGATATTTGAATCTCTTATTACTTTTTCTAGGACCAAATTGAAGAGAAGGCATCCTAGCGCATCACCTGTCAAATGCCATTTTGAATTTCAATTGACATGGATTGTTCATTCTGTAATTTTACTATGAGTTAATAATCAGAGAGTTTATTTTAAGACCAGAAGAAGATATTAGTTGCATGTAATGAATAAAAGTATTAGCATGATTTTTTAATTTTCCTCTATTTCTGAAGAGAATTAAACAGTTAATTTTAGCCATTATCTTTTTAATACTTAGAATGTTCTGCCCTATCCCAAGAAAATCCACTATTGAATTTAATTGTGAGGACCTTGTATGAGAAGTAGTTTCTTCCTTAAAAGACAATTTCAAAGCTAGTGATAAAATTATAGGATGTCTAAGAATTAAATCCAATGGATAAAGTGCAGGATGAGAACAGATTCGTGCTGTTGATGATATGTGAATAATTTTTTTTTTTTTTTTAATGTGGGTTTGAAGGTTAGTGTTCTTTTTTTGGGGGGGGGCGGGAATGCAGTAGTGCCTTGGTGTTATGTCATTAACCCATTTCATATCCTTGGACAAACAAATCCTGTCCATTTGAGATCTAAACAAACTTTTCCAACAAGAAAAAAAAAAGGAGAGAAGTAATTAATTGGTTCCTAGAAAATTTTATAGTTATTATTATAACACTTCTTAATACTAAAATGTAAATACTGTGGGTGTAATGCATATCATACATAAATGAAGCACAGCACGTGATAATAACCATAAATGTTTTTCTGCTATGCAGATCATATGCTATGCATCAAAAATTAAATCATAGAAACATCAAGAAATGTAATAAAATAAAATATAGTAATAAAATTTACGGGGTAATATATTTTTGCATTTATATACTCCAAACCCTGAACCTTAAATCTGAACCCAGTTCTTAACCTCTGAGCATCTTCAATCCATGATGAAGATGAATTTTTAGTTAACTTCTGTAAAAGAACAAGCTTTATCAGAATCGAAACATCAAGCTATAGTAAGAAGTAATAAAATTTTAAATAACATTTTTCTAATTTATGTTGTTATTTGTTTACGTCAGAGAAAATGTAAATAATTAAAAAATAAATACAATTTTAAATTAACCTTTTCTTCATAAATAAAAGATGTGGTTGTCTTTCTGTGGTTGTTTGTTCAAAGTCAGAGTGTATTAGTATGTGTTAATTATGTTTTTTTTTAAAGGAAAATGCATCATATTTGAATAAATCTATATATATTTTGAATATAAGGCTGAAATATATAGGAAATTAAAAAAATTATTAGTTCAATAACTATAAAAATTTAGCAGAATATAATGAAATTTTTTTTAGATTAATGCGGTCATTGAAGTTCACTATGTTTCTACACCTATGTTATTTTATATATGAAATATTTTTGATAATCTTTAAATAATTTCATACATTAGTACATTTAAATAATTTTTCACACAAAGTCTTTCCAAAACGAAAACAGGTTGTTACTTTATGGATGCAACCCCTATTTAAGGTATGTAAAATCAAAAGAGCTTATAGACACAAGGTGTTTAAATTATTGCTAGCAAAGGTAAAACCTCAACTGGTTGCTTTTTTGGATCATTACATTTGATTGTCAATTATTTAGGAGGAATTATGAATTTTTCCTTTACTACAGGTAAAATCAATGATAAATTCCCAGTAGAAAATTTATTAAAAAATTTGATAAGCAAAGTATTTGCCGATAAAGTTTACTTCAGTAAAGAATTGTTTGAAAAAACTCATGGAAAAAGGTATACACAACTGATTACTCAAATCAGAAGCAATATGCAAAATGCTTTTATGCCAATCTGGGATAATTACAGCTTATGGACTAAAAGAAAAAAAAAACCTTTTATAAATAATATATATGGCTCATTTAATATAAATAAAATCCAAAACTGATGCTCTTAGGCCCCTTGGGAGCGAAGCTACAATATGGGGACATTTGCGAGAGTTTGCAGGAAAAAAAGTAGTATACTACAGTATTCACAGATACTGGGCAAGATAAATCTGAATGGAAAGATGTCTGGGTATTGACTCCAGAACAAATTTTGCTATTGACTGATAAAGGTCGCCTTAGTTTTTCTGGCCAGTTAAGATTTATGGACATATATGGCAGGTTTCCTGGATCAGCCTGGGATATCAGTTCCGATGTTATTCAGTACCTTTTTCAACAGCTTGAGGTTCCTTATAATATTTTTTCTTTGTACGAACCTACCGATTGCCAGTTTAAAACGGCATTGTCAGACTATTTGTCGTTTACTTGGATATCTTCCTTCCTCCGATACTGACCTAATAAGGGTATTAGGCAAAATGGTGCATAAATGTACGCTAAGACGACTTAAATCATTTAATAAAATTTTTATTTATAATGTACTGTCCGTATAGCAATACGATATGGCATATTCCATCCGATGTGCTCCAATAATTTAAATCCTGTCTTCTTGCCTTCTATAGCATGCTATTCATAGCCAAGGTGATTGTCTAATTCTACATCCATGGCACGTTCTATGGTGAGTTTTATAGTTGCTTGCTGAGAACAGCTAAATCTTCGCTAATTCATTTAGTAGATTGGGATCTATGCTTATTTGTTCTTGTTCCATAGCTTATTCTTAATTTATCGTTAGTACTTTAAGGTGCTAACATAGTTAATAATAAGCACTTACACGATTTTATTTGCAGACTCGGTAAAGGCCATTGAAAAGTCTAATGAAGTATTGTTTAATCAGGGGTTATCTGACAGTTATGGATTCACTGATAGAACTAATCTAATAAGAGAGTAGAAGTATCACTTACGTCCCTCTTTAGAACCATCATCGTGGAAATTTCTTGCAATGAGCTCAAGATAAATTCATTCACTTGATCGGGATTCAGAAACGTGTATAGATGAGTTTTGCTTTTGGACGTGGTTTTGTCCTCTCTGCATTCAACTGCAACTTGAATCTAGACAGACGTTTGGCTAAAGCTGACCTGATCCATCTGGAATCATTTTCATATTGGCAACAGATACATATATCATTTCCATAACGTAATAATATTACCTCGCTTTTGCAATAAATTTTAACAACTTTTCATGCCATTCGTCTATTACATAATGTGCAAAAATATTCGCAAGGATAGTGCTGCAGCAACTACCTTGTTTCATGAATACTCATTTCCCCATTTGATAATGTACCTGATTTCAACATTCTGCTAATATATTGTATAAGACGACTGTCTTTGATTTTTATCTGTAATACTTTAATCAGTGTTTCTTGATTTATGTTTCCGAAAAAGTTTTCCAACTCGACATCAATGACAGCTTGTACAGGTCTGGAATATAAATGATTGCGTAGTTCCTTAATTGCTAAATGACAGCTCCTTGGAGGTCTGAATCCAAATGAACAATCTAGCAATATAGGATCATATATGCTTTCAAGAACTCGTTGCATCATCTTTTGAACCAGCTTATCCTCAAAATTACTAATCCCTAAATTACGAAACTTGCCTATTCTATCTTCCTCTGGGATAGATATTTGACGTATATATCCAGGTCTATAGCGCATTTGTTTCATATTAGTTATTAGCTTTCTTAAATTGCTATCCAAGTTTGACCATAAACCTTGCTTATCTACTTTATCTACCTCAACAGCTTTATTACCATTTACTTGATAGTAACAGGATTTTAGAGATTTTTCATTGAAGTAATGCATTAAACATTTGAATTTCTTGGTCGCATCGTGCTGAGATACCCAAGCTATCCTTAACATTTTTGTATCCGTTATTGTGAGCTTCTTTTGTACTTCTTTTGTACTCATAGCGTTTCCTTGTTAAGGGTAAATTTAACCACCGACCTTCCCTCCCAATTTCATTAGTAATATGCCGGATCTGACTTCCTGATCATGTTTTTAACTTCCTCGCATTTATATTTGTCCATTAATACTCCTTTTAGGAAGAATGATCAGGATTTCCCAAGTTCACTTATAAACTTTCATAACATGCTGTGCTCTTCGATTCCGGGAACGTTATCTGTATCTCTCCTCTAACAATATAAATAATGTTGTCTTCTGGTTATCTTAAAACTGTTGACCATTCCTAATTTGATTCTAATGAAGCTCTATCCCTTCAACCTTGCGGCTTACAGTCTATTATGTCTCTGTCTACGCTTAACGATATTTGCCCAAGGCTAACAGTATAGTGGATCAAAGGTTATATAAGGCTTGAAAAGACTCAACAGATATACTACCAGAGCCATTTAAGATACTGGACATCCTGTCTAGATTTATGCCTGCTTTTAGATTTTCTCTGTAGTATGTTGGGTTACCTTTTTTTTTTTTATCAAACCAAAGGTTATATAAGAAAGAAAGCAAGTAAATCTGTGCCAGAGCCACATAAGATACTGGACATGCGGGTATTAACCTTCATCTCAAATGCCTTATTGAACATAGTTTGCCCCTTCATTAGCTAAAATTTTTTCGAAAATAAGAAATAATAATTTTTTATAAGAAAGAAAGTAGTAAATCTGCCGAATCTTGTCGGCAGATTTACTACCAGAGCCACAAAAGATACTGGACATACGGGTATTAACTTTCATCTCTAATGCCTTATCGAGCATAGTTTGCCCCTTCATTAGCTAAGAATTTTTCAAAAATAAGACTCTTCCCCCCCTTTTCCTTTTTTTTCTCTTTTTTTCTTTTGTTTGTTATTTCTACTTATTGAACTAAAATTTAGATCCCTTTTTATTAAATTCACTCGATATACTTTTTTTACTAGAAAATGCTTTTTCTACAAAATATTTTCTAGTTTGATCTATTTTTATGAAGCCTTTCTGTAATAAACAGTTATCTAGCTCTTTTATATTCTTAAGAGCAACCGATCCAGAAACTATTCCTCCTCTTTTTGATAAGGATTATCCCTTTACCAATATCTATTGTATTATCTTCATTACCAAAAGGATCGATATAGTAAGCATAATATTTTTGACTACAAAATCTAATCTACTACCCAATATCTATTATTTACCTCAATTTTAAGATTAATAGTGGACTTCATCATTGGTCAGCTTTTCCACCTCAATTTCCATATTTGTAAAACCTCTCTTAATTTTTCCATGTTAATAACATTAAAGCAATTTCCTTCTTCCCACCCATATTTAAAGGTTGTAATATCAATACTATCCTCTTGCATTAATTCCTTTTTAGAGCTCTCATTTCTTTTAAGCGCTGAATCTTCTACACTTCCTTGCTCTATACGCTCAGTAAAAATTTCAGTGGTATCATTTATAGGCGTGTTATAGGAATTATTATATGTATATGTCCGTTGTAGAATTCTCCAAAGTTACATGAGACTCATCTTCTGGATCAATAAAAATACCCGAATCATCTTTGCTTAATTCATCTGCAAGTTTTATTCTTTCACCTTTAAAATCTCTATTATCCATTTCTAACATGGGTATTATTTTAGAATATAGTTGAGAAAGCTCTTCTGTTGAGTAGTTTTCTGAAAGGAATACTCAGATTTCTGTCGCTTAAATTCTATAAAATCAATCTTTTTATTTTCTAAATTTGATACATCAGATTGCTGTCGCTTAAATTCTATAAAATCAATCTTTTTATTTTCTAAATCTTATTTAATAATAGATGGAATTTCCCAATTGTAAGAATCGACATAGAACCCATAGTATTGATCACTGCGACCCGCTACTACAAGTGTAGTCCAATGAAAGTTACCTGTATTAATAAAAAATGCCCTTGAGCATAATTCAGAAAAGTTAAAAAAACCATCAATGAATTGTTCTAATTGACTATTTAATTCATTACATAATGAATAGGACTTTTTTCATAATCATCATGAATGGCTTGGATACGCGTATATGGGCGTATAAATTTGAACAACATCCCTTATATCTTGATCTTCAAGCCAATATTCGTAATTACTATCATTAGTTTTATAGACTAGATTATTAGTATGACTACGATAAGGAATACTGGAATTATTATTTTAAAGTTGAAGGTATGACCTCTCCACTAGTATTAGTCAAATACTGTTTGGTTGGCGTGGTTACCACGGCTGGAGATACATTTTTCTTTTCTGTTGGTTTTGGATTTATATTATAACCTACGAGTATCTCCTGACAAACAAAAAATAAAATAAAATAAAATAAAGTGGCTTTTCATTGACACAATAGCTAAAACTGTGGATAATGGTCCTGTCGGAGTCTGATTAGTTTGAGGTCTAGTTTTAAGATAAGGAAAGCTCTTGTGAAGGATCTTGATGAGTTGATTGTCGATCCCATTCGGATTCGTTGCTTCGGTAAGATTTTGGTTATTTTTGAAACTCAAAGGAAGAGAACTTAAATGTCGTTGCTTGTTCCTGGTGGCTGTGTGTTGATTTTGCTCATACTCTGGAGTGACGAGGTCTTTATTTGAGGAATCATGGACGAATGCAATATGCATTAATTTTCTTGATGCTGTGCGTTGTTGCATCTTCGTTTCTTTTGGTTAATGGAATTTGGAATAGCAATTCGACACGTATGGAAAACTTTCTTGGAACATTTTTGATTATTTGATGTAATTTTATGGATAGGAAGGACCTTTTAGAAATTTTCTTACAGCGGTCTACAGAGATTTTTCGTTGGGAAAAGGAGAAGGGTCGGTGCGTTTCTTTTCTTCTTAGCGCTTCTGAAGAGGTGATCATGTTTGCTGGTGAGTGCTGGTTATTCCTGTGGCAGCAAATCTACTCTCTTCTTTTTTTTTTTTTTTTTGTGTGTGCATCCACGGAATAATTGCAATGGATGGCTTGATGTATTGGGAAGTATAATATCTTGTTGTTGGGATGTAGTGCTTCTTGGAATTTCTTGATGCTGTGAAATTGATGTTCTCTGCGATGAGCGCTGGAGTATTAGTATCGGATATTTCACTTCTCTGAGGTTTTCTGTTAGTGCCTCGGAGATGATAAAGGGACTTCTTCTTGTGTTAATTCTAGCGTTAGTTAGTGCGAGAAAGTTTGAGGGTAATTT
Organism: Stegodyphus dumicola; assembly: GCF_044657685.1. NCBI lineage: Eukaryota > Metazoa > Arthropoda > Arachnida > Araneae > Eresidae > Stegodyphus > Stegodyphus dumicola. Next base: position 709,506 of record NC_140780.1, on the reverse strand, counting down.
TTGAATGTCTTCTGGATGAAGGTCTTGAAAGCTCGGAATAGAATGATTGTGATCTCGCTCTGTGTTGGAAGACCCTCACGTGGCTAGATGGAATTGTGTTTTTGATATTAACAGTTATAAGCGACTGGGAGAGTTTGTCGTTGTTTATTGACTCATGAGAATTTTCTTGGCATGCTGATGTGATTCTGGAGGTTATATCAGTAGTCTGCATAGTAGATTCAGTCTACTATACAGTGAACAGGCAGTCAGTAGAGATGCAGATTGTTACAAGCGCATCTTGTGGTAAAGAGAATGGAAGAGGAGAGAAGGCACCTATATCTGCGAAACTTCGTCGAGGCGGAAGAAAAGGAAAAACTGCAGAAGTTGGTAAGTACTACTTCCATGTCCTTCCATAAGACCGGGGTTATACGTAGTAAATACATTTAATAAATGCTTAAAACAATCCCCATGTATAGCTATACCTTATACATCTGAAACAATGAAACAAGAAATCATAGAAATGCATGCCAAGTAGATGCTTAAAAGCAAAATTATTGTACCTGAAATTGTCTCTTAAGCTAGTCCAAATGTTTCGAAAAAATAATAAATAAAACACAGCATATGTTATTGTGCTTCGTTGCCTACACAGCACAAATTTACACTCTTCTCAAAACAGAGGCTATAATTAGGAATATTAGGTGTACTAAATATATGATAACACTTTATTTAACTTCTTGGCACTTTCAGCCAAGCAAAAGGCCAGGAAATATGTTAAAATTGGATTTACCACAAAATCTAGCCTTTAAGAATGTCATTTGGATTATGCGAAGCTCCATTTCAACAAGGCCAGGAACATAAACAGAAAAGAGATGCCATCTCTCTAGATGGCATATGACATAATAGTTACAAATAACTCGATTGATGAGCACATTGAGAAAGTGCGAAATTGATTTAAAACGTAAATGGGTCTAAATATAAATTCAGATTCGTTACTTTCAATACAAAATATCACATCGAAGGACTGTGAGACATGAAGCCAAATAATTGCAATTAAAAATTTGATTCAAGCTGTCTTGAAATTTCCGAATCTGGAGGAGAAATTGGAGATCTGGATAGATACGTCTGATATGGTGGTAGAAGCTGTGCATAACCAGGATGGTAAGCCGTATTGGCATTTTAGTATGATCCTTAAATGAATCTTTTTAATTCAGTTTAAGTTGTTTAAAAGTGTTAAAATAAGTGTACTAATTAAAAAATATAACAACAATTTTCTTATTTATTGTTTTTTAAGCTTGAAAACTAGTAGTATGTTATAAATGAAAACAAAGGGAAATTGTGTGATTTTTACGAATTCATTTTAGTTTTATGAATGTCCTGCAGATGGCAGCACTCAAAATCCTTTTATAAAATTAAAATTTAAGGGAACTTTCATTAAGCTGGGTAAGGAGCTTAATGAAAATGATTATTGGTTTTGTGAAAATCTTCATCTGTAAGTGAACCTTTTGAACTGTTTTTTATCGATATTGTTGGTAGTCAGAATTATTATAATTCGACTAAAAAGTATATTAACATTATTACATATCATTCTACTCATTATATATGGATATGTGCTTACAAGAAAATTTAAATGCTTGAAATGCTACCTTTACCTCAAAATTTAAGCATTTTTTTAAAACTATAATGCTACACAACTATTAACTACGTTTGTAGACCGTAGTTAATAGTTGTGTAAAAGTTAAAAAGTTAATCAAACTATTATAACTAGATTAAAGTGTAATTTAAATTCTTATCAATATTGCATGGATAAAATAATTACCTCATGTTAGTGAAGAATGAAGTATTCTGTAACAAAATTTCCATCATCATATTATGGAAAATTGCAGTGTGATCTCTTAATCAAAAATCAGGCTGTGTATCCCAAGTGAAGGCCAAGTGGGCCCAAGTGAAGAAGCTACGAAAATTCTTTAGGTAAGGTGTGATGGTTATCGTAATGTAAATAAAGAAAGATATATCACCTCTTTTTAAAACAAGTAATTTTAAATCTGGTGCTGTACTAATGTATGATGAAATTGAATATCCTAACACCAGAAAACTCTCTCCTCCTTTTTCAGGACCCTACAAAATTTTGAAACAATATTCTGAAGGTATTTTTGAAATAGATAAGCCAAATTCTCTTACTAAAAAGGATTTAGAAATCGTCGATTTTACCAAGGCACGCCAGCCCATTTTACCTGGCTCTGGTGTGCCAGAGCCTTTTCTCGTTCACCCCCGGCCGTCACACATTTGTGCCAGTGTCTTAAAACATTTTAAAAATTAAAACTTTTGGCAGAAGATGGCATTGTATGTCCATATGGTTTCAGATACATGGAGATTTGACCTTCTACTTAAAATGAAAGTAGCATGACTCACATACACATGGTTGTTTTTTATAACATAAACATAAGGGCAAAGGAATGTTATCGAATGGCATGCTTTATGACGGCTCTTTAAGCTGTCATATTTGTTAAAATGAGTGTTTAAATATCTCTTTCTTTTCCTTTAAATGAAAATATATAAAAAAATTGTTCACTTAAAACTTTAGAATAATTTAAATAGTGCTTCCAAAAATTATTTCTAACTGATAAATTACATTACTAAACTTTTAAATTAATAAAAAAAATGCAAGAAAAATCCTCCATAACTGCAAATGAGTTATGAGTTCAAGGACTGTTACGTAGAACTGTGAGTAGATCCCTGTTTTCAAATTTTTCATACGAAAAAAGAATTTTATGTATTGTATTTAGTTTTCAGTTATATAATATTAAAAGTCATTAAATGGTAAGTAAATAATGAAAATGTATAAAATATATATTTAAACAAGAAATAACTTAAGTAAATAAAGTATTTATAAAAATATAATATAAAGCATACGCTGTTTAAATACTCCACAGAACATTACTAAACAACGTGTGGATATTTCGGTAATTTCATGGATTTAAGTTTAATAGCAAAACATATATATATATATAAATTAGATTTAAACAAATACGTATAAAAGTAAAAAAGTAGAAAAGCAAATTTAAATTCTAAAAAAAGGAAAAAAGCCAAAATAATTTAAAATAATTTAAAAATATGCAAACATGTAAAAGATTTAATTCTCTAACTAATCTGCAATATCATTTAAATTCAGAAGCATAAGCAAATCAAGTGTAAAATCTATCCATGAAAATAAATCTACTAATTTAATAAATTAAAATTAAATTAAACAATTTTTTTAAAAAATGCATATGTGAATGATCGTAGAGTAGGCAGGAGACAGACTTATCAAGGGGAAGTTGCCTCCAAACCTAACTCTCCAATCATTCAATTCGTGTTTCGTCATTCGTCATTCGTCATCCATTCGTGTTAGGCAAGGGTAAAAGTCAAAACCAAAAGTAATTCCAATAAAGTGGTACCCTTAGAAATTAACATTTAAGAATTAAAGTTCAAAAAGGAAAATACTAATTAAGTCTTTTGAGAAACAAGCAAGTAAAGTCAAGAATTAAACTTTTTCTTAAAAAATTAATTTTTTTAAAAATTAATTTTTTATAAAATAATAAAAAAATTTCGAAACCAATGTATTTTAGAAATCCTTGTCTACAGAAACTTCCCCTACACGAATATGCATATCAATAAAAAGAAACTATAAAAGAACTATACATAATCCATATAAACCAATAAGAAACAAAAAGTAACAAAAAGAACTAATTTACAATTTTTAAAATAAATATATATTTAAAAATATAATTTCATATTTAGAAAATACTTATATTTATTGATAGATAGCAGTTTCTTTGAATGGTGAACCATTTCAGCAGTGCTTCCCCAATATCCTTTACGCTCGGCTTTTCTCACATTTTTTACTCGTACAATTTTTTTCCCATGAGTATGAATGATCGAATCTCGGATGTTTTTTTCCCAGTAGATCGCAACAAAATTCTTGATGCTTTAATCTTAACGTGTTAAACCTTTTACCGTGTTACAAGGTAAAACACAAAAATATAAAAATTCATGTGAAACTTATTCTTTGCATCTAGTGAGACTTAATGCAAAACAACTTATCACCGCTAATGCTTTAGTGGCTTAATAGAACCTTAAAGTATATTAACTGAGTTACAACCTCTGGAACTCTACATGAAGCTAACTTTCAAAACTTGCTAACTGTGCGTACATCAGGCCTTTCAGGTTTGTTCTGATCAGCAGGTCTCTCTAAGTCAAGCAGGAGCGGTATATGGAGTGACGTATATATGGTGGTCTTTTGAATGGGTTCATGCATTATAATTTGTTTCTATTTCTAACATAAATGATGGGATACTTGCGTTTTTAAGCAAGTGAAACATAAGCATTTCGAAATTCATTTTTTGTGATAAAGAGCTCTTAAACAATTTTCGATTTTGGGAATGTGAATTCTTTTATTAAACAGTTCTAAATTTGGCGACCTGTCAACATTTTGGCGATTTTTAGATGAGTTTCTATAGAAAATTTTTAATTCCGAAATCTGAGAACTTTTCGACGATTTTTTTTAAACATCATAACTTTGACAAATTTCATTAAAATAATGATAATATGTTGGAATTATATTTTTTTAAAAGTTATGAACCCTGTTCTGCATTGTTTGCATAAATTTAAACACCTACTTTACAACATCTAGCATTTTGATGCTACTCTAAACTGGCATAAATATTACCAAATCTATAAACATCCAGTGAAATTCATGATACAAAATACATACCAAGAGGATTGGATAAGAAAAACTTATTTCAAGTAAAATATATTAATCTTTAGCTTGTAGAGACATTAGGTTAATTGGGAAAGCCGCAGAGATGAAAAATGAACGCCGGGAATCGAACCACGGACCTCTGGAATACCGGCCCAGCATGCAGAACCACTTCACCACGAACGCAGGAGAAATACCTTATATACTCCCCCTTTTAAAGGGCGACGGGTTTTTAGGGGACCTAATCGCCAAATCCTTGGTGATGAGAATCATCATCCAACACCCCTTTAGTTCGGGCGCCACTGTAGTGACATTAGGTTAATTGGAAAAGCCGGAGAGAAGAAAAATGTGCAATTGCCTTTGCCAGCAATCCAACTATAGACCTCTGGAATACCGGCCCAGCTTGCAGGCCACGAAGGTACCAGGGTTCGTATGGTCCTTAAGAGTCCTTAAAACTTCTTAAATTTTTTGGAATCGATTTTTGGTCCTTAAGAGTGCTTAATTTTGGCCAAAATCAGTAGTAGAAGGTCCTTAATTTTAATCATCTGAATTTTCTGTATGTTTTTACGACTGCCATTTTGAGTGTGAATTAGCATTTTGGAGGAATATTTTTGGCGATTCACTGACGTATATGGTAATTTTTTGAATGGGTTCATGGGTTATAATTTGTATATTTCTAATATTTACTCGAGTTTCATGGGGTGTTAGAGTTTCTAAGCGAGAAGTGAAACCATTTGGAAATTCATTTTTCGTAATATAGAACTCTTAAACAATTTCCGCTTTTGGGAATGTGGATTCTTTTATTAAACGGTTCTAAATTTGGCGACTTGTCAACATTTTGGCCATTTTAAGATCAGTTTCTATAGAAAAATTTTAATTTCGAAATCAGAATTTTTCGAGGATTTTTTTAAAACATCATAAGATTGATAAATTTCAATAAAATAATGGTAATATTTTAGAATTATATTTAAAAAATAACATTAAAATAAAACATTTTTATTTTTTGCTGTTATATTATAAAGTTCCATTTTGGCAACTTATTATACAATATTTTGAATCTGAAAAATAAACAAGGTATGATGCTATATAAAGCACAATTTACAAAACAGCTCTTAGCAAAAGCAAAATTAGCTATGTAAATAATTAAAAATACCTTTTTAATTTTTAATTTTATACCCATGTAATTGTCTCAGAATATGCATCAGTTTTCTCTATAAAATTAATTTTACACTTTTTCTCTCCTTTTTTTTTTTTTCCAAAATATTTCTGTCATTTTGCTGTTACAGATTTGGTTGAGATAATTTTTCTTTAGTATTTTTGACATTGCAGCTTGGAAAATTTAGAACGATTTGAAGGCAAGATTTATAGACCCACGATTCAAGAAGATTCGAGAAATATGTGACAAAATGAAAAATGTCTCAATGGTATCAGCGCGTAATGGATGTACTTTACGGAAAGTTTAAGATGAATTTCTTACTTTTTGTAGAACGTCTGGAAGAACAATGAAGACATAATATTTGAATGTTTTACTCCTGATACTAGAATTTTTTTTAACATGTTTATCTTCCCTTTATATTCTCTACTTTTCACTATATACAAGCATGGAAAATATCAAAAATTTTTCTAATCTTATCACTTGGGAAGAAAGGAAAGATTTATAGAAAGGAGTTTTTTTATTAATAAAGAAATTGAAAACTTACAATTTAAAATATCCATCTAATATGTCTTAATGCATCATACACAGAGGTGGCACAAGTCATTCTGACATCTGATAAAATCTCTGTGGATCCTAAATTCGACTGCATAGTGCCAATCTAAATTCTGCTTGCAGTGCCTGTCTAAATTCTAAAAGTTTTGGCATTTCTAGATTTTGTTGTTTGGTGTGTCACTAAATTCTAAAAATTCTGCCACACCAACTCTGTAACGAGCCGTTACTATATATATATTTCATATTTCTTTTGAATTCCATATTACTAAAGAAATTAAATTAGTCACTTTTCTATACATTCTAAATGCATTTAGTGTTTTTTAGAAAAACGGAAATCCTTAATTAAATCCAAAAATTCTAAAATGAAAAGGAAACGTGCTGAAGAAAGAAACTGAATACATAAAGAAAATTATTCTTCAAAGATATGTGCAGTTATTATTATGTAAATTACCCAACTGTTTATGATTTCAGCCTTTTCTATAATTTTCCATTTCTGTTTCTTATATGATAAGAGTTATTGAGCCAGATTAAATTTATTTATTAAAATAATTTCAAGTTTATTATAATTTCAAAAAATTTAAAAATAATTTCAAGTTAATGGCTGACATTTTATACCCAGTAAGTTCTTTCCCAACTGGATGTTAATTAAAAATCTTTTTATGTTAAAATGTTAATTAAAAATCAGTTATTTAAAACAGTTAATTAAACAGGCAGTTAATTAAAAATCTTTTTATGTCAAAGATATGTGCAGTTATTATTATGTAAATTACCCAATTGTTTATGATTTCAGCCTTTACTATAATTTTCCATTTCTGTTTCCTCATATGATAGAGTTACTGAGTCAGATTAAATTAAAATTAAATTGTATAATCTTTGACCACTCGTCCACATTTTTAGTTTGAATTTGACTGTTCTTGTTTAATTACGCCACCATGAGATGTAATTGACTTTGTTAGCATCAGAACATGCCTTTATGTTTGTTCGAAGTTCTTTTTAAATAAAAGGCTTATTTAAACCTTTGTCTGATATTGTAGTTACTTTCAGACATAGTGATAATTTGCTTCACGTCTGTTGGGGGTTTTGGACTATTTAACTTTTATCAGATAAAGTAAACCCTCATAGGTACATTATGGAGAAGTTTACAAGTTACGAGATAAAAGTACGCAGAAGCTAGCGAGAGCACTGGTTTGTATATTGAGACAAATCTCTAATTATTGTTAATGAAAGATGCTTAAAGAGAAGGAAATCGATATAAACTAGCCAAAATGTTTGGTAAAGCTTCAAATTAAAATAAAATTAATAAATAATATTTTGTTGATAAATATTGTTTTATGTTTTGGATAAATATTTTGTCGAGTGTTGTTGTAAATGTTTTGTGGTTTTAAATGTGTAATTATTCTAATATCCTTTAAGAATAAGTGTCGTAAATTACATGTATTTTAAACTGTGAAATTTTATTAGATTTAGATTTTAATAGGATCCATAATGACTAAGGTATTCACGTAATTTGATAATTTCTAACTAACTGCTTACCCTTAAAAATTATCTCTTACATATTAAAGCGAGTTATTGCCTTTCGTTAATACACTCTGTAGTCGCAAGATAAAACACAAAAATGTAGAAATTCAAGTAAAACATATTCTTTGCATCTAGTGAGATTCAAAATAATACAAAACAACTTATCACCTCTGGTGCTTTAAATGGCTTATTGGAACCTAAAAGTATATTAACTGGGTTACAACCCCTGGAACTCTACACAAAGCTATGACACTAACTGCATCAAACAGAGCCTGATTAACTTTCAACACTTACCAACCGTGCCTACACCAGGCCTTTCAGGTTTGTTCTAATCAGCAGGTCTCTCTCTAAACAAGCAGCGGCGGTGATAACATCAGTCCTTTGTTATGAATCATGCTGATTATGATCTGACTTCTCATTTTAACCTATGCCGTTTGACATAAAATCTACTTGCTATTTACTAAACCTCTGGACCAGCGATTCTCAACCTTTTGACTAACGTGTACCATCTAAACAAAAATTGAAAACCTTTAGTACCACCACCACAAAGTACTACTACTACCACCACCACTCTCGAACAAAGCTCATATCGCATAAATTTACGAGTGTTAGAGAAAAAAACTCAAATCAGGATGTTGGGGTTTTAATTTTTGAAATAAATAACTAAAAATACTTTGCTTCTTTGTGTACCACCTATTTTCTTCTTACGTACCACCAGTGGTACGCATACCACCGGTTGAGAACCTCTGCTCTAGACTGACCAAGTATGTGACAAAATGAGACAAAAAAATTAACATAAAGCTAACTATTAGTAAAACGTAAATGTCACTTATCTTCTTTCAAATGTGTCCTACCTATTATAAGTGTAAAATATTTAATGCTACTTAATATACTGTATGTAGTTTATTTTATTCTCAAACTTATTAATAATTATGTTAATTAATTCATGTTTAGTAATAATTTATATTACTTAGGAATCTATTTTATTTTTAGGATGATATTACAAGAGTGAAATTCAGGCATAGAATAATATTTTTAATTGAATTTATTCTGTTCCCATTTGCTTATAGATCCTTAATTTTTTTCATTAATGGTCCTTAAAAGTACTTAATTTCCATGTGTGCGAACTCTGTTTACCATTCAATTTCAGTAATATGTTTTTGTATTGTGTTCATTACTTTTTCTTGTAATAAGTCTAAGAATGAATCAGTTTCATGCCAACGAGGTAATTCAGAGTCATGCAGGAATAGTTAAACTATTACTGAATAATTCTAATATTCAGGCAAATAGAATAAACAATTGTCGTTGGACCCCACTTTATTGGGCAAAACAGAATGGTCATTGCTAATAAATAATTCATAATTAAAATTTTACACAGTATGAAATACTAGACAATCGAAAAAATTAAGACACTCAGATTTTGGGCCTCCAAGTGTCCATATTCAGATAGAGGACTACGTTACTCAAAAGTTGATGGTTCTAGGTACCGTTGTTTTTCACAATGCGAGAAACATACAGATTCTTCATTAATTTCTTTAATATATTACAGGGTGATAATATTTGGTGGCAATAAGTCAGACTTATGATGAAAATATTAACACTGCCATTTAAGTGTGAATTAAGTGTAACGTACCGAACTGAATGCATAAAGTAATTCAAATTAATGATATGGCGTCGTTTACGGCTCTATTTACTATTTAAAACTATGATTATTATTAACTTACTTATCAAAAAATTCTCACTCATTAAGTGTAATTCGACTAGTTTTGATAATGAGAAATTAAGGCCAACAGCCTGTTTCATAACTGATACTCTAACTCATACTGAATTTTTTACCACTAATATTTATGTTATAAAAAGAGACACATCACTTGATGGTGTAATTAATGTAGACTCGGGTGAATACTCGTAGTTCAATTTAGACTGGATTCTATTGCAGGCAAACGGGCTAGCTGGGATTCGGCAAACTGACTAGTTGGGAAACCCATTTGAACAGCAAAATGGCTAAACAGTTAAAAGTAGCACATGTTTAGAATTCCCTGTATACAGTCTCCATGGCTGGGAATAAATGTATTTTATTTCATACTTTAAAAATACAGATACTTAAACCACGCATCTTTGTTATGTCTTCATTTTTAGTTCCCTGCAAATGAATCTTGACAGTTTTATTGTTGTCCTTGGTACTCCTTAGGCCTCAATTCAATCATAAAAAATTAGAGAAGGTGAATGTGCAGCTCACTCGGCGAAGTTGTAGACGGAATGTCAGTTTGTGTTCGCTTCCCAGAAAAATAAAAATCACACACTGTTTAAACTATACAATTTAGATCTCTTATAAAATGTACAATAAAAGTTATAATGTAAGACAATTCTGCTTTTATATATTCAGCGTATAATAGCATCATTTTTTCTTACGTCTTGCATGCAAACAATTAGCGTATTTCTCGCGTAAGTCCCTTTTCTCCCTTGCGTATATTTCCTCTTTGATCTTAAGCGCCAGGTTCTGAAATTTTTAAAAATATTCGCGTGATTTTTCTCCTTTCTCAATGCGTTCAGAAAACGAACTCCCTTAAATTCTAAAATGAATTTGTTCATATAGTGATTGTTTTCATCTTACTAACAGACAAACTCTCGCAAAATACTTGCGAGGATACCGCCGAAACGTTCCTATCTAACTGTTGAATTTTATGTTAGTCTAATTCAATAACCGACAAGTCAGAGCGAAGCAAACACCAACTGACATTCAGTTTACCATTTCGCTGAGCCAGCTGCATAATTATTTTGAGGAATAACAACGGCGAGATCTATGTTACAGGGATGTAGACATGAAGATATCATATTAGTTAAACTAATGTTAATATTACTACTCATTCTTGTTGGAATAAAGATTACTTAAAAAAAGTAATATTGTGATAGTTACATGTAGGTCATTCAAAGAATACTTTTCTTTTCTGATGTTCTTGCTGTAACCACGTCCTTTGGAAATTAAGGTATTCGCATAATTTTTCCCTCTCGATTTACTTACGAAACATTTACTACAAAAAGGGGGGAAGTGCGTAAGGAAGTACGGTGTTCCATTTAACGGCCGACATCTCTCAGTTTCATATCTTCTAGCCCACCAGCGGCCGAGCGGTAAAATCGCTGAACACTGGTAGTTTGATCCGAAGTTCGAACGGGCTGGCTGCATGAGCGTTTTCGAGGTTACTCCCATGTGTAACCTGTATAAGAGCCAGTTTCCCTTAGAAAGTCCTCCACGAAAGCATCAGTCCTCTTAGGCAGATAGCCCTCGAGGCTTTACCATAATCACACACACACATCTTCTTCTAAACAAGGGTTTAATTTGCTACCAGAAAACGTTTTGACTGAATGAAAGCTGAAGTTAAACTCTGAAACTTTAAGCTTGGCTTAGAGCATTTGTCATTCCATTTCTCAATACCTCATCATTTTATTCACACTCTTAGGAACAGATTGACCAAGTTCTACTGTATACAAATTTTTACTTTAGCTTTCTTCTAATTGCATGAAACATTACTCATATTGATTGCATAAATAGTATTAGTTTTATGTATGAGATATAATTTTGGGCCAAAGCGTATTTTGTTTGCCTATCACATTTCTATCATTATTGTGGTTTATTGCCCTCTAGAACATCGGTACAGTTTTAGTTCAGACTTTAAAGCCTGGGTTAGCAGAGAATGATGTATTTCTTTGCAACAAAAATGGTCAATATCCATATATATATATATAATTCTACAGAGAAACAACCTACCTATCTATAAAACTGTTGCCACAATTATATGCCCACAAGGAGATTATATGCCCACATGAAACTCCACAAGGAGATTGTGGGTGAATTCCTTGGTAAAAATGATTTTACAACTCTCTCGCTTTTAATTGCTAGGCAACAACTGATAATTTATTTATAATTTTTTAACACTGTAATGGATTTTTGATTAACACACTTAAAGATTGATTTGATTAACACACTCAGCGCAACACTATTCCAAATAAAGCATTTTCCCAGAGCGCCAGAATCTCCAGAGCTCCTACAGACATTTGTCATTAAAAAAAAAAAAAAAAAAAAAAATATATATATATATATATATATATATATATATATATGTGAGATAATTATCTTTCGATCTGTGCTAACAAATTCGACTCTATGAAAGCAAAGTGTTGCAGCGGCCAGAATTAAATATCTTTATCTTTCACGTGCCAGCGTGTTGCCATTCAGTAAAGCTTAAGATATTTTCAAATTTGTTCAGGAAGGTTATCGAGTAATAAATGAAGCGGTTTAAAAGCAATTAACAGAGTTCTTAAGAACAGTTTTGTGTACTTTTTAATGTGATTGAATTAAATACGTTTTAAAATCTTGACATGTCTAATTAGAAATATTCAATATTTGTATAAAATTACACTTCACCGACTCATTAAAATCATCATATACTTTTTTTATGATTACTGTTTTAGGCTGCTGGTTACATGAGTGGTTAGTTTTTAAAGAAATGATCTAGCGAATATAATAATCTGCATTGTGCGAATGTAATATAGTGCTATCAGAAAACTTAGATATGCTGTTTTTATGTATTCTCTTCCTAGAGAAATTTTAATGGCAATTTGTAGTATTTGAAACTGGCTAAAATGACCTGCACCAGGTAAGCCTTTAGTTTTTACGTATAAATATAAACTCACGTATTTACCATCAGTTTCCAATAAACCAAATTCCAGATCCGGGCTTTCAGGTGCTAAGCTTCCGGTGGATGACTACGTTATTCAAAATTTGATGCCTTTAGATACCGTTGTTTTTTCTGAATGCCAGAAACACGTGATGGAAACAGTTTAAAAAATGTAAAACACATGTAGTGATTTTGTTCGTGATTTTACGCGAATTTTAAGCCCTTTTTATTTCATTTACAGACACATACATGTTCTGAGAGCATTTGGGCAAATGTTCCTTTGTGTTGAGACATTTAAAAACAGCATATCTTTAAAATATTCGATAGACAGCCACCCAGCTGGAGATTTGTTTTTCGTACAGTGTTACCGCTGCTCGCTTTGGAAGCATTGAGTTTGTTAGTCCAAAATTCATTAAAGTTTTACAAAATATTAAATAGACTATAAAACAAATTCCAAATTCGGGCTACCACAGCAACTGTAATTGAATCATGAGAGGTAGTCAACTATTTGTTGCCAAGACACACTAGAAATTTGTTTGGTAACAAAAAATACTAAACAAACTGTTTCTGTTTTAGCGATTTTACATTTTTTAGTGAATTTTTAGGCGTGTTTTTAATTTACGCAAACATAAGCATTTCAGAGCATTTGGGCTAACGTCCCTTTAGGCTAAAAGCATTCAAAAACAGCATATGTTCACAATTTCGGATAGAGAGTCTCCGCCCGCTTTTGAATCCTTGAGTCTGTCAATCAAAAATTCGTTAAAGCTTTACAAAATATGAAATTCACAATAAATCAAATTGCACAGCCGAGCTGGACGACGATATACGATATTCAAAATTTGATGACTTTAGCAATCGTTGTATTTTCACAATGAGAGAAACGCAAGCTGGTCACATTATCCTCATACAGTAGTACCTCGGTATACTTCATTATTCAATTTGGGGTGCATACGGCCAACTAGCGGCTGAGCGGTGAAGTCGCTGAACACTGGTAGTTCGGTCTCAGGTTTTAATCCCGTGAACATGCTAACTGCATGGTCGTTTTCGGGGTTTTCACCTTGCGTAACGTGTAAACGAGCCATTTCCCTTTGGAAAGTCCTCCACGAAGGCATCCTTCCCCTGAGGCAGATAGCCCTCCAGTTCTTTGCTGTAACCTAATAAACCAACCAAAAAAACTTTGTGTGTATACCAAAGGAATTTTTCCAAGAACAAATAAAGGCAAAATAATTAGACCGCTTGGCTTAATAATGAGACCAAATTAATGACCGCTTGTAGAGTCATTAGGTGTGCAGGGCTCTAATATTGGATGTTTACAATTTGAAATGTGAAAGGACATTTATAGTGAATCAAAGTAAAATTCCAAAACAAAATTAATATTTCTTCTGGCAAATTACCCCTTTGGAATAATTTTGTTAGCGATTATAGACGCTTTTTACAAGAAATATAGTGGACTGTATTTTAAAAATTAGCGATTTTTTTATTTAATTTTATTTACCTTCATTTAGAAAATACTCACTGCACTTTTTTAACTCTATTCTCTTAAACCGTTAGATTGCAGAATCTAAAAAGAAAAAGTCATCTGCGATTATTTATTTTATTTTTATTCAATTTTATCAATCATCATGATTTTATGATTGTAACACGATGAGAAGCTTTTCTTATAATTAGCAAACAGAAACAAGACAAAAAATTCAGGAATCTTTTGTACAATTGGAGATTTATTTCTGAAATCTGTAGTTGCTGAAATTGATGCCTCATTCTCTGAATAAATGTTGATAAGTTTCACGTTTCGCTGTGTTGCTCAGATAATTGCTCGTTTTATAGCATCAGCTCGCCTCCGAACACGCTGTTATATTCATGCAGGTGGCTTTTCAGTATTTTCTCTTCATGTTCTGAAATTAGAATAACATAAGCACTCTCGAATTTGTTGTTTATTTTCGAATCGTCCCTACAAGGTCATGGAGTATTTGTTCGTTTGTTTGATTATATGATTACGGCAAAGCCTCGAGTGTTGTCTGCCTAAGGGGAGGGAAGCCTAGAGGACTTCCTAAGGGAAACCGATTCCTGTATACGTTACACATTGGGAACACCACGAAAACGCTCATGCCCGTTCTCGGGATTCGAACCTCGGACCGAACTACGAGCGTTCGGAGACTTTACCGCTCGGCTGCTGGCGAGTCATTGGGTACTCGATTACGGCATTAATGTTTGGTTCTGCGCATGCTCGGCGCCATTGCTGTCTCTGGTTCTGCGAGCTCTTCAATTTATCATTATTTTTTGGTAATTACATAGTGTATCTGAAATTTTGCGTTATATTTTACATTAAAATGTGATCTGAAGTTGATTCAGAGATATAGTGTGCATTTAAAACATTTATTTGGAGAGCTACAAGCATATTCAGCGGGTTTAGCATAAGCGGAATGGATTGTTTATGTTTTGATTTGAAGTTATTAGGACTAAAAGATGTGATTGTTGGTTCACCTTGAAGCGATTCGGTATGTATTTGGTTTTGCTTCGTTATTTTGCACATTAAACTGATTTATATAAATTTCACAGGAATTTGTGAATAATTTTGTTTCGTCGCTTATGATAGTGAGAAATTGCACATTACTCAATGTTTTGAAGTGATATTGATGAATGCGAGTGTAAACTGTATTAACAAATCTTCCTTGAATAACTTTCTTTCTATTTATGTGCGTTATTTGGAGGTAAACATGATAATTGTTTATAATCTGATATGTATACATGAGTACGATTGGGTACTGAAATTATGGTTAATCTTTGGATTATGGTAACTTGGCGATTTTTCGGCTAAAATGTGGCGACCAACCCTGCTACAGCAACCTGCTAGTTTTGTTTTGGTCGCCATTTTGTTTTCACGAAGTAAAGGCATTTTTTTTTTTTTTTTTACTCAACATTTTTTTTCCAACAATCTGCTAGCCGAATTACACTTATGCTAGAACTTTTATGGAACAAAACTGCTTAATCATGACGAAGATTAGGTGCGAAATTGGGGCAAAGTGCAGAATCGCCCACTGCTTGCCGCTTTTTTAAGAATTGCACATACACGTTATTATCCATGTACACGTCGACCTATTTTCACTTAAAAAAAATCCCAGAATTGCACAAAAATGGCATTGCGCACACTCTTGACTTTATCCATGTACACTGCTAAAGTCCTAGCTAGTAACCTTTATCGCCTTACCAAAATGTCGCCAAACTACCTGTTACCATATTCCAAAAATTAGCTCCTTATTATATTTTTTTTTAAATTAAGAAACAATTATACATCTAAAAAGTACTTCATTGTGAATAAGAATTTTATGAGTGGTTTCTGTGTATTAGGAATGTGTTGGAGTATTTTCACATCGTATGCACGGATTTATGTATTGAATATTACTTTTATATACTGAACTGAAATTGTGAGGCAGAGCTGAATTAGAATACTGTGTAATTGGCATACACTTTCTACGAGCATTTTCAGTGTATTTAGAGCAGTCTTTTGAACTATAGGTTGCAACCTGCAGTAGCAGTTTTAATATTGCTTTAACTTGTAATAATAATTTTACAGTTAACAAATATTTTTACACAATATATCTGAAGATGGTTAAAGATAAGACCATTCAGACAAAATAGAAAAACGAAAACGTTTTGACGGATTCTTTTTACAATATAAACTTTCATTTTACTTGCTTTGCACGTGACGCTGTCATTTCGTCTGTTACTTGTTTAAAATGTTCACATTGTTCTGCGTCTTAAAATTAGAAATAAAGTTAATGACCTAAAATTGCAGTAGGATTTGCCGCAATGCTTATGGGGTCCTGGGGTTGCGAAAAATTCTCAGTCGAGAAAAGGGGTCGCGACTGAAAAAAGTCTAAGAAGCCCTGATTTAGAGTGTGCTGGATTATTTTCACCCACGATTTGCACAGAAACACTAAAGCAAGCGCGTCAACTCGCTAGTGAAAGAAACAAAGCAAAATATATATATATTACTTTACTATATTTTCTCTACTGGGAGGTAACATGCAACTTTTATAAGATGTAATCCTCGCATGTAATGAGTTTGGGTAAAAAGGATGCATTATAAATATAACAGAAGCATATATAGCTGCTGTTCGTATCTAGGGGATATATATCAGATGAATACGTAGGTTTGCAGTTCCTTTTATTTAATTTTATCCATCGTAATAGATTCATTGCAGTATTTGCCTACAGAAAACATTTTTTTTACAGTAATAGTTGAATTTTTAATTACTAAATGTCCAATTCCCAATTACGTTTTAGTCCAAAGGGGTTTTGTCTCTGAAGGACTATTGTTTTCGCTTTGCGATTTTTGCGTTGTTTCAGTATCAATGTCCGTTTCACTTTTCAAACTGCTGCCACCAAATGTTACAGTTCTGCATTATATTTAAATGAATTTCCATTTCGTTTTATAATCTATTGCAAATTATGTAAAACTTTAACGAACTTTTTATTAACAAACTCGACGCTTTCAAAGTGAGCAGTGGTAACACTGTACGGAAAGAGAGAGAGAAAAAAAAAAAAAAAAAGAAATATGTCTGTAGTGTGAGAGACTATCTATCGGAAATTATCAAGATATGCTATTTTTAAACATTTATCTCCAGCTCGCGAGACTGTATCGGAAATTCTAACAATATGCTATTTTGCATTTTTTAAAATATTCATTGTTATTGTTGTTGAATTGAATTTTATGTGGTTTAAGTGTGAACAAGTGTGTTTTCTTTATTAAATAAAGGTAACACACAAAACGTTTAAAAAACGCCCTTCTGGGCGTAATATAAAATCTGAAAGCTTTCAGATTTCATTTTTCTTTTTTCTAATCGAATGGAGGAACGATAATTATGGTGTTAATTTGTCACTACACAAAAATATGTGAAAAAGAAATAATTTTCGAATCTTGCACACTTTCTTAGATACTTCTTTCTTCAGATACTTCTTTAAACTGAATGCATTTCCCAAAAAGTTTCGTTCAAGATGCTTTAAACTCCTACGATTGAAAACAATTGACGTATAGAGTACAGCAGCCCTGGTGGCCAGAAGGAGATTTTCGTACAAACTCGTGTGGTAGTCATCGTGTGAACGTGATAAGTTCCAAATCATTTTCGCTTAAAAATGTGAACAATACACATGCAAGAAAGTAGGAATTTCCGGAAGACGTCGATTTCGATGCAGGATGCTATGTGATTTGGTTTATGCGATTAAGCATAGAGGTCTATTATTTGAAGTTCAGATTTTGAGCGTAAGGTGCATTTGCCCCTCGCTCCCTATTTTAACTTCGCTAATTTTTCATGCTCGATCAGATAGCCTGGCTCAGTAAAAGTAGGCGGCCAGTGCAACTCTTGATTAAAAGTCTAGTTATAACCACGTGCAGTGCTGATAAGGACCACGTGTTTCTGTGACTCCTTCTCCTTTATTTTCTTCTTTCTAGGTATTTCTTTCTTCTGATGAGGAGGGACTTTTAGCTGCTCTCGAAATCGATTGAGTGTTTCATTATACCTACGCTAAATACAAGGTTGTTTTTACGATTTTGATAGAGGTCTATATCTGCCTAACTGGAAGCATGCCTTCGTGGAAGACTTTCTAAGGGAAATCGACTCATATAGACTACGCCATGAGACACTCCGTTCGCGGCATTCGAACCTCGGATGAACTACCAGTGTTCAACGGCTCAGCCGCTGGCGGGCCGCAGCATGCTAGTTGAAAAGTGTAGATGCGTTAGCGAAATTATTAAGGTTTACTTTTCCCAGTGCCAATAAAGGCATAAATGGATGCAAATCCAAAGATCTGAAGGTACAGACGTTTGCATACAAACATTTGTATTTTTATTTATGCTTCGAACAAATTTTAATAGTTAACAGAAACAGGCTAGATTGTAATTTTTTTTTTTTTTTCAAGTTATGTCCCACTTCCAAAATTTTCATAACTCATTTATTTTTCAGCTTTCCAAATATTAAATGGACAATAAATCAAATTGTAAATTCGGGCTTTCAATTGCTCATTTTCGGGTATGGAGGACTATTTTTTTTCAACATTTGCTGGCTTTAGGTACTGTTGGGTTTTCGTAATGAGAGAAAAACATGATGACAGCTGTTTTAAAAGTGACAAATCGCTTTTAGTGATTTTTTTGTGTGATTTTACATGATCATTTTCGTAATTTGTTAGTTGCATTTAGGCATGTCTTTCATTTACACTCTCATACATAACATCGAGAGCATTTGCGGTAATGTCCATTTGTATTGAAAATGTTTAAAAACAGCATATCTTGATAATTTCCGATAGATAGTCTTTCACACTAGAGATATATTTCTTTTTTTTTTTTTTTCCCCTTACAGTGTTACCACTGCTTACTTAGCAATCTTTGAGCTTGTTAATCAAAAATTCGTTAAAGCTTTACAAAATATGACATAGACAAAAATATTCCTGATCCGGGCTTTCAGGTGTTCATAATCGGGTAGAGGACAATGTTATTCAAAATATGATTTCTTTAGCAACATACTGGAACCTGGACTCTCTCCAATAAGCGCCGAGTGTGCTACAGTTACACAACAAAGGCATACAGGAACGAGGAAGAAAATAACTTATATAATCCCCTTTTAAAGAGTGACTGGTGGTAAGGGGACTCAATCGCCAAATTCTGTTGGTGAAGAATCATCATCCTCCACCTTTTAGTTCGGGCGCCACTATAGAGACGTTAGGTTATTTAGAATCAGAAGACATGAAAAATAAGCAGTACCCTCGCCAGTACTCGAACCTGGACCTCATGGCACTACACCACGAAAGCATGAATTTTGAAAAAAAGCGATTCGAGGTGCACTGGCTTTTGTCTAGATCAGTGTTTCTTAACCTTTCTAGCGAGTCGCACCCCACTGAATCTGAAAATATATCTCCGCACCCCATTGAAAAAAGTGTTTTAATCTTTTTAGTCTAGAAAAATACATTTTTTGCGAAACTTATTGTTTATTGAAAAACATTGTACATTTTATATAAATACAAAATAAAATTTAGTTTAATTAGAGCTGTTATGCCTTAATTTAAAAAGATGCTTTGATCATCAGATTTAATTGTATAGAAGGCTAAAAATGTAAACACAGTGCAGTAAAAAATTATTATTAGAATTGTGGCAAAATATGCCACCCTAGAGGAAGAATATGCCTTCGTGGAGGATTTTTTGATAAAAACTGGCTCGTATTCTCACGTCACTTGCGAGGAAAATCACGCAAACTTTCATGCTGTCAGCCCATTCGTTTTGTGTTAACGAAGAGTTTGAGTCAAACCTATTAATCGGAAAATGTGTAAAATGCAGTAAATGCCCCTTAATATTATCATTTGGATATTGTCATCGAATTGCACGACTCCCTCCAGTTTGTATATGAAAACAAGGAAAATTCGTCGCTTATTGTGATCAACAGTTCTGTTAATACGATCTAAATATTACAAATACATTTTTTTTAAACAAAGGTTCTTTTAAATATTAATATGGTTTATCAGTAGAGTTTATGTATGGACATGGAGCAAGTGGAATAGCGACACATTTTATAGGACATTAGGTGACTAGATATTGATAGATATAGATTTGTAGGACATTAGACTAACATATAATATAACATCTTTCATGTATTTGGAAAGGAAAAAGATTGGTAATGTAATTCGATAAAAATACTGAATGTTATTAATTAGACATAGCGTTAATTAAATGTATTTTATAGTCAATCCCATTAACAGTAAAGAAAAAGAACTTTATATTATATCTATAAAATAACTGAGAAAATGGGCAACGCTCTCGCCGAGATTCGAACGCCGGACCTTCCGAATAACGCCTCGAACATACTTCCACTTAGAGCAGGAAGGAAGGAACGTGCAGAGAAGGGAGAAAAAACTTCCATGCTTTTAAATAGTTTAATTTGTTAATTAATAAGAGATTGAAAGAATAATATCTTACGTTGCAGGGCTCTAATATTTGGTGGCAATAGTTTGAAAAGTAAACTGATATTTATAGTGAATGAACGTAACATGCCAAAACGAAGGTAATAGTCCTTCTCGGCCCCTTTTGGACTAATAAAACATTTTGTTGCTGATTATAGACACTTGTTACAAGAATTTCAGTGGACTGTATTTTAAGAAGAGCTCATTTCATTTACTTTTATTTATAAAACACTCACAGCACTTTTTAACTCTATTCTCTCAAACCGTTAGAATCCAAAATCTAAAAATAAAAATCTGATGTGTACACCACATGACTTCTTTGAACGTAATATTAAATTATACGCATTTTTTCTTGCATTTCATTTAAACTCATTGGATTGAATTAAATCTACTTCGCCGACAGCGCATAAACCACAATAGAATAAAAGCATTCTTTAAAATTCACTCTAGTATTTGTTTACCATAGCGACACTCTGGCGCTAGATTCACTTAACAGTATTATTCCTGAGTATTATATTTCGTTCATATTATAACTCATAATGCACAAAATTTATATCATTTAAAGAATAGAATTATCTAATCGTTGCCACATGTTCTATTCAAATAGTATAATGCAGCTAGAACGATGTATAAAAGAAATTAAGCAAACAAAACAAAAAAGAAACAGTTTTTCACAGACGATTGAGTATTTCTCATTCAATTAATTCAGTTTTCACTTCGCGACAAGGCACAAATACATAAAAACTCAAAATATCTATATTAAAAATTACGAAGTAAATCTTAAATACTTATTTCCTCGAAACACTTACAGACAGGATTAAGCATGATTTAATTGGCAATAATAAATGGAGGCGTTATCTTTGTTGTTGCGAAGCTAAGTTTCTCTAGATTGGCAACAAATCCACTAGTCTCCTGTTTCAAATGTATACATCAATGGCCGGCATTAAAAGCAGGCTTAGCGGCAATTAAACAACTTTAAAATTGCTGATACTTCTAAACGTATTGCACACAGATTTACCAAAAGCATAAAATCCTCGTTCTGAGGCTACTCGTTTTTGAGTTATGCGAGATACGTACGCACGTACGTTCGTACAGACGCCTCGAAAAATTCTCTTCAGAATTAATTTCAAAGCAGTTTTATAATTTTTTTCGAGAAAAAGAGTCTTTTATTCTGTCCTTACGTACAGATATCACGCAAAAACATCGTTAAATTGCATTCGATAGCGGTCAAAATGGATATTTTCATTGAAATATGCTGCCTGAAACTTTTCGCGGTTACATTACTTCCTTTTTACTTCGTACAAGGAAGTAAAAAGTCCTCTGCGATTTCCAAGGCAACTGGAATAATTTTCTTTGTCTTGATCTCGCTGCTACAATTGAAAAGTACAACTGAAAAATGTCAGAAAGAAAAGTATTTTTGAATAGTGGGAGTTGAACTTGGATTCGATCACACGCGAACGAGCTGGCTGCATGGTGGTAATATGTAGAACGTGATACAGGCCAGTTTTCCTTATAAAGTTATTAACGAAAAAGTCCCTTCCATTTGACAGATAGCCCATATTTGTTTTGACATAATCCAAACAACCTAATCTTGCATAAAAAGTATAATTAATCCAAGGTAATGTATCAGTACGTCGTAAATGGAGAAAATGGAACATTCCTGGATAAACCCTAGATACTGATGAAGTAGTGCTATGAATCAAGATGACATGAATAGTGATGGATAAGAATTCGAAGTTGCGCTTATGTTCTTTATTACAAATTAAATGTAATTACTTTGGGTTTCATGCAAGTTTTGATATGGACTTTTAAAGCTTGTTATTGCTTATGTGTTATGTGTTACTTCTCTTTTACATATATACTTTATAGACTCTCTGGATAAAAAGCTACCGTTTTAGTACCATCGGTGAACTTTAGATTCTTGGAAGCATTTTTAGTTTAACATTTTGCTACACGCATCTCATTACGTAGCAAAATGTGACGGCACAAGGAATTGATTGAGCAATTATGGAAGTTACAGTTTTTTAAATCGGGACGTATTGTTCCTCAAATATGAATCAGTACTGTTAGCTAATGCGCGAGAAATTACATTCATTTTTTCCCCACTTAGTGAGGTTATACACAGGCAAATTAATGTTGGAACAGCGATGGCGCGTCATGCATCTTCCAATACTAAATGCATTTTCAGAATAAAATATGGGTTCCGAACGCAGTCGAAATTGAATTTACTTAATGTTCCTGTATTAATCAGGACATAATCATTTTAAATAATTTTGCTCGTTATTCCGATTTGTTCCTTTCCCTCTGGAATATAAATTTTGTTCGTAAGTTTCTCACGTCACAAACAAAAAGTAATTCTTGAGCTCATTTACAGTATTGTTCCATCAGCAAACAAAATAGTTCTTGAAACAAAACAAAGTATTTCCTGAGTTAATTTACAATATTGCCTCATAAACTTATTATTGTTGAGTGCTTTTTAGAATTATTTAATTAATTAAGGCAAAATACACGAAGGCTCTCTGATTGAACACAAACTACTATATTTCATGTCTTACGAAATGTGTTTTGTGTAAATAAAAATGTAAACAAGACCAAACGGCGATAAAATATGAGAGTCTTGCACCTCACTTCCTACAGTTTAGACCGGGCATGACTGCCTTGCTGCTCATTTGTTTCGTTTTAATCCGACTGCCTTACTTTTATGTACTTTGCGTGATTCTGGACAAGTCATGGACGCTACTCATCTGGACGTGTGCTCTGCACTTAAAAGTTTGCACTGTATTCTAAAGATGTACCGGAGAGCTCTTTGCCTAATGACCTGATGGTCAATGGCCACGCATTTGATAAATAAAATTAAAAAAAATCTGATGTGTACACCACATGACTTCCTTGTACGGAATAGAATAAATGCATTCTTTAAAATTCACTTTGTTTACCACAGCGACACTCTGGCGCAACAGTATTATATTTCGTTCATATTATAACTCAAAATGCACAAAATTTATATCATTTAAAGAATTATCCAATCGCTGCCACATGTTCTATTCAAATACTATAATAAAGCTAGAACGATGTATAAAAGAAATTAAGCAAACAAAAAAGAAACAGTTTTTCACAGACAATTGAGTATTTCTCATTCAATTAATTCAGTTTTCACTTCGGGACAAGGCAAAAATACATAAAAACTCAAAATATCTGTATTAAAAATTACGAAGTAAATCTTAAACGCTTATTTCCTCGAAAAAATTCCAGAAAGGATTAAGCATGATTTAAATAATAAATGAAGGCGTTATCTTTGTTGTTGCGAAGCTAAGTTTCTCTAGATTCGCAACAAATCCACTATCCTGCTGTTTCAAATGTAAACAAGAGCAATGGCGGCCATCAAAAACGTTATTAGGCTTAGCGGCACTTAAACAATTTTAAAATTGTTGATAATTCTTAAAATATTGCATACAGATTTACTAAAGGCATAAAACCCTTAACCGGAAGATAAAAACAACATAATCATTTTTAAAGCAAAAAATGTACAATTTACAAACATATAAGAGTAAAGAAACTGAGATCACTGAGCCGGGTAACAGAGTGGATATATATATAAATATATTTATATACGTTTGGCGCGGCCGATTGCAACCAAAATACGAGGTGCACATCTACATGTTATAGCAGTCCTATATACAAAATTTCAACGTTCTGAGGCTACTCATTTTTGAGTTATGCGAGATGCGCACGTTCGTACAGACGCCACGAAAAATTCTCTTCAGAATTCATTTTAAAGCAGTTTTATCATTTTTTTTTGGAGGAAAAGAGTGTTTTATTCTGTCCTTACATACAGATATCGCGGAAATACATCGTTAAATTGCATTCGAAAGAGGTCAAAATGGGGTATTTTCGTTGAAATATGCTGCCTGAAACTTTTCGCGATTACAATACTTCCTTTTTACTTCGTACAAGGAAGTAAAAATGCACTTCAATTCCTCTTCGACTAACGTCTTGGAGAGGTTATTCAGCCAACAGATTGCAAGCGTTTCTCGTGCCTTCAAGGCTCTGCAGTTACAAACGCTCATGCCTTATACTGGATTCGAACGTGAGCCAAACGGCATCGCAGACATCGTTCGGTAACCTCCATACATCCAAGCAGGTAAGTGTTACGTAACGTACGAAAGAAAATTTCACAACAGATCTATGATGATGTTTCCCACTTCAATCCAAATCAAGAGCAAGCCAAACGGCTTTTATATGCGGAGGTACTTCGGTATACCTCATTAATCCGTTCCAGATCTTCGGATTTATATAAAATTAGAAACTGGACGTGTATCAAACGAAGGTTATGCATTGTATTTCTTTTACAAATACAGATTATTTCAACTGAAAGATTCAAGTATGAAAAGCTTGATTACAATCATGGTATCAACGGACTTTACGATAAAATCTCTACCATCTCCATGCAATGGTTTTTGAATGCTGAATTTACTAGGTCTTCCTGTTGCTGATCTATTTCTGGCTAATTCTACAATCTCAATAGGAGTTTTCAAAAGGAATAATGCATTCTCGTATAATCTTCATAATATTCCCTACACAAAACCATCTGCTGGTATAAAATGTCTTAGATAGTTATATTTATATACCCATTTATTTTGACCGTTGCGTCAACGCAACACCAGCGGCTAATGTGTTAATTCCGTTCAAAATGAAAATTTTTAAATGTATTCTTTCACATACTTAGGCCTCTAAAATATCGCAGAAAAAGAAAATATATACATTTATACTTATATTTACGTCATAGTTACCAAATGTTTACCTCCAATCGTCAAAGCGTATTGATCTCGATAAGAAGTCACTGAAGTCCGGTTCATAAATTATTCACGTTTTTTTGCTGTACTTCACGTAAACATATTTCTTTGAATTATTCTGACTTAATTAACCGATTCCTCAAGGCATGTAGGAAACGACATAAAAAACTGAAAATTTTAAACTTAAATATTATTGTTGTACGAGAGTCAAACTTCTTATTTTATTTTTCCATAACGAGTAGTAAATATTCCCATATGTATGTTCAAGGACCGGGACATCGCAATAAAAGTTGTATTTCGTTATCCGTTCGATTTTTGGGCTATTTTTTAAACCTTCAAAAATTCGCCATAAAAAAACTATGGAAGCTAGGACCACCTACTTTGGGGGGTTTGTAGGTAAATCTAGGGTGCCCTTTCACACCAAAATTTGCGACATTCTATCGAACCGTTTCGGAGATATTCGCGAGTTTTTGTTTTAACATTACGGCGAAAAGGCCCGGACACCCCTGGTGAGCTGCGATTAGCAAGCATAGGGAGGAAGGCCGAAACCCTGTCAGGCCACGTTTCAAATTTCATGTCGATCGGACAATTAGGGCCCGAGATATGGTGGGTCAAAGTTGGGCCCATTTCCGTTACCGTTGGGGCGGCCCCCATCGAAATTTCGGTTGCTTGCGAAGGGGTCAAAAATTGAGCTACGAGAAAACGCTTGCGGGGGATTTTTCATGTGTCTCAATGGGAAGTACTGTGTGAGCGGTTTGAAATTCGGTGCAACGGTTATAGGTAATTGTCGCGGCCGAAATGTGTCAAATTCGTGAACTTTGACCCTATGAAAGTCGGGTCCTATTGGACCTGGAGACAAACCTTTTTTTTCATATCGATGTACTCTTCGAGAGCGACATTTTGGCTATCTCGGATTTTTAAAATTCGCGAATGGAGTTTCTGTAGGGAATTTCCGTTCGATTTTTGGGCTATTTTTTAAACTTTCAAAAATTCGCCATAAAAAAACTATGGAAGCTAGGACCACCAAATTTGGAGGGTTTGTAGGTAAATCTAGGGTGCCCTTTCACACCAAAATTTGCGACATTCTATCGAACCGTTTCGGAGATATTCGTGAGTTTTTGTTTTAACATTACGGCGTAAAGGCCCGGACCCCCCATGGCAGGCCGCGATTGGCGAGCATAGGGAGGAAGGCCGAAACCCTGTTAGGCCACGTTTCAAATTTCAAGTCGATCGGACTCTTAGAGCCCGAGATATGGGGGGTCAAAGTTTGGCCCATTTCCGTGACCATTGGGGCGGCCCCCATCGAAATTTCGGTCGCTTGCGCCGGGGTCAAAAATTGAGCTACGAGAAAACGCTTGCGGGGGATAGTTCATGTGTCTCAATGGGAAGTACTGTGTGAGCGGTTGGAAATTCGGTGGAACGGTTATTGGTAATTGTCGCGGCCGAAATGTGTCAAATTCGTGAACTTTGACCCTATGAAAGTCGGGGGTTATTGGGCCTGGAGACAAACCTTTTTTCTTTAAATTGATGTACTCTTCGAGAGAGACATTTTGGCTATCTCGGATTTTTAAAATTCGCGAATGGAGTTTCTGTAGGGAATTTCCGTTCGAATTTTGGGCTATTTTTTAAACATTCAAAAATTCGCCATATAAAAACTATGGAAGCTAGGACCACCAAATTTGGAGGGTTTGTAGGTAAATGTAGGGTGCCCTTTCACACCAAAATTTGCGACATTCTATCGAACCGTTTCGGAGATATTCGCGAGTTTTTGTTTTAACATTACGGCGAAAAGGCCTGTGGCGAGCATGGGGAGGAAGGCCGAAACCCTGTTAGGCCACGTTTCAAATTTCAAGTCGATCGGACAATTAGGGCCCGAGATATGGGGGGTCAAAATTTGGCCCATTTCCGTGACCATTGGGGCGGCCCTCATCGAAATTTCGGTCGCTTGCGCCGGGGTCAAAAATTGAGCTACGAGAAAACGCTTGCGGGGGATTGTTCATGTGTCTCAATGGGAAGTACTGTGTGAGCGGTTGGAAATTCGGTGGAACGGTTATTGGTAATTGTCGCGGCCGAAATATGTCGAATTCGTGAACTTTGACCCTATGAAAGTCGGGTCCTATTGGTCCTGGAGACAAACCTTTGTTTTTTAAATTGGAAATACTCTTCGAGAGCAACATTTTGGCTATCTCGGATTTTTAAAATTCGCGAATGGAGTTTCTGTAGGGTATTTCCGTTCGATTTTTGGGCTATTTTTTAAACCTTCAAAAATTCGCCATAAAAAAACTATGGAAGCTAGGACCACCTACTTTGGGGGGTTTGTAGGTAAATCTAGGGTGCCCTTTCACACCAAAATTTGCGACATTCTATCGAACCGTTTCGGAGATATTCGCGAGTTTTTGTTTTAACATTAGGGCGAAAAGGCCCGGACCCCCTGGTGAGCCGCGATTGGCGAGCATGGGGAGGAAGGCCGAAACCCTGTTAGGCCACGTTTCAAATTTCAAGTCGAGCGGACAATTAGAGCCCGAGATATGGGGGGTCAAATTTTGGCCCATTGCCGTGACCATTGGGGCGGCCCTCATCGAAATTTCGGTCTCTTGCGCCGGGGTCAAAAATTGAGCTACGAGAAAACGCTTGCGGTGGATTGTTCATGTATCTCAATGGGAAGTACTGTGTGAGCGGTTTGAAATTCGGTGCAACGGTTATAGGTAATTGTCGCGGCCGAAATGTGTCAAATTCGTGAACCTTGACCCTATGAAAGTCGGGTCCTATTGGGCCTAGAGACAAACCTTTTTTTTTTAAATTCATGTACTCTTCGAGAGCAACATTTTGGCTATCTCGGATTTTTAAAATTCGCGAATGGAGTTTCTGTAGGGTATTTCCGTTCGATTTTTGGGCTATTTTTTAAACCTTCAAAAATTCGCCATAAAAAAACTATGGAAGCTAGGACCACCAAAATTTGGAGGGTTTGTAGGTAAATCTAGGGTGCCCTTTCACACCAAAATTTGCGACATTCTATCGAACCGTTTCGGAGATATTCGCGAGTTTTTGTTTTAACATTATGGCGAAAAGGCCCGGACCCCCCTGGTGAGCCGAGATTGACGAGCATGGGGAGGAAGGCCGAAACCCTGTTAGGCCACGTTTCAAATTTCATGTCGATCGGACAATTAGGGCCCGAGATATGGGGGGTCAAATTTGTGCCCATTTCCGTTACCGTTGGGGCGGCCCGCATCGAAATTTCGGTCGCTTGCGAAGGCGTCAAAAATTGAGCTACGAGAATACGCTTGCTGGGGATTGTTCATGTGTCTCAATGGGAAGTACTGTGTGAGCGGTTTGAAATTCGGTGCAACGGTTATAAACTATTACTGAATAATTCTAATATTCAGGCAAATAGAATAAACAATTGTCGTTGGACCCCACTTTATTGGGCAAAACAGAATGGTCATTGTTAATAAATAATTCATAATTAAAATTTTACACAGTATGAAATACTAGACAATCGAAAAAATTAAGACACTCAGATTTTGGGCCTCCAAGTGTCCATATTCAGATAGAGGACTACGTTACTCAAAAGTTGATGGTTCTAGGTACCGTTGTTTTTCACAATGCGAGAAACATACAGATTCTTCATTAATTTCTTTAATATATTACAGGGTGATAATATTTGGTGGCAATAAGTCAGACTTATGATGAAAATATTAACACTGCCATTTAAGTGTGAATTAAGTGTAACGTACCGAACTGAATGCATAAAGTAATTCAAATTAATGATATGGCGTCGTTTACGGCTCTATTTACTATTTAAAACTATGATTATTATTAACTTACTTATCAAAAAATTCTCACTCATTAAGTGTAATTCGACTAGTTTTGATAATGAGAAATTAAGGCCAACAGCCTGTTTCATAACTGATACTCTAACTCATACTGAATTTTTTACCACTAATATTTATGTTATAAAAAGAGACACATCACTTGATGGTGTAATTAATGTAGACTCGGGTGAATACTCGTAGTTCAATTTAGACTGGATTCTATTGCAGGCAAACGGGCTAGCTGGGATTCGGCAAACTGACTAGTTGGGAAACCCATTTGAACAGCAAAATGGCTAAACAGTTAAAAGTAGCACATGTTTAGAATTCCCTGTATACAGTCTCCATGGCTGGGAATAAATGTATTTTATTTCATACTTTAAAAATACAGATACTTAAACCACGCATCTTTGTTATGTCTTCATTTTTAGTTCCCTGCAAATGAATCTTGACAGTTTTATTGTTGTCCTTGGTACTCCTTAGGCCTCAATTCAATCATAAAAAATTAGAGAAGGTGAATGTGCAGCTCACTCGGCGAAGTTGTAGACGGAATGTCAGTTTGTGTTCGCTTCCCAGAAAAATAAAAATCACACACTGTTTAAACTATACAATTTAGATCTCTTATAAAATGTACAATAAAAGTTATAATGTAAGACAATTCTGCTTTTATATATTCAGCGTATAATAGCATCATTTTTTCTTACGTCTTGCATGCAAACAATTAGCGTATTTCTCGCGTAAGTCCCTTTTCTCCCTTGCGTATATTTCCTCTTTGATCTTAAGCGCCAGGTTCTGAAATTTTTAAAAATATTCGCGTGATTTTTCTCCTTTCTCAATGCGTTCAGAAAACGAACTCCCTTAAATTCTAAAATGAATTTGTTCATATAGTGATTGTTTTCATCTTACTAACAGACAAACTCTCGCAAAATACTTGCGAGGATACCGCCGAAACGTTCCTATCTAACTGTTGAATTTTATGTTAGTCTAATTCAATAACCGACAAGTCAGAGCGAAGCAAACACCAACTGACATTCAGTTTACCATTTCGCTGAGCCAGCTGCATAATTATTTTGAGGAATAACAACGGCGAGATCTATGTTACAGGGATGTAGACATGAAGATATCATATTAGTTAAACTAATGTTAATATTACTACTCATTCTTGTTGGAATAAAGATTACTTAAAAAAAGTAATATTGTGATAGTTACATGTAGGTCATTCAAAGAATACTTTTCTTTTCTGATGTTCTTGCTGTAACCACGTCCTTTGGAAATTAAGGTATTCGCATAATTTTTCCCTCTCGATTTACTTACGAAACATTTACTACAAAAAGGGGGGAAGTGCGTAAGGAAGTACGGTGTTCCATTTAACGGCCGACATCTCTCAGTTTCATATCTTCTAGCCCACCAGCGGCCGAGCGGTAAAATCGCTGAACACTGGTAGTTCGATCCGAAGTTCGAACGGGCTGGCTGCATGAGCGTTTTCGAGGTTATTCCCATGTGTAACCTGTATAAGAGCCAGTTTCCCTTAGAAAGTCCTCCACGAAAGCATCAGTCCTCTTAGGCAGATAGCCCTCGAGGCTTTACCATAATCACACACACACACACACACATCTTCTTCTAAACAAGGGTTTAATTTGCTACCAGAAAACGTTTTGACTGAATGAAAGCTGAAGTTAAACTCTGAAACTTTAAGCTTGGCTTAGAGCATTTGTCATTCCATTTCTCAATACCTCATCATTTTATTCACACTCTTAGGAACAGATTGACCAAGTTCTACTGTATACAAATTTTTACTTTAGCTTTCTTCTAATTGCATGAAACATTACTCATATTGATTGCATAAATAGTATTAGTTTTATGTATGAGATATAATTTTGGGCCAAAGCGTATTTTGTTTGCCTATCACATTTCTATCATTATTGTGGTTTATTGCCCTCTAGAACATCGGTACAGTTTTAGTTCAGACTTTAAAGCCTGGGTTAGCAGAGAATGATGTATTTCTTTGCAACAAAAATGGTCAATATCCATATATATATATATAATTCTACAGAGAAACAACCTACCTATCTATAAAACTGTTGCCACAATTATATGCCCACAAGGAGATTATATGCCCACATGAAACTCCACAAGGAGATTGTGGGTGAATTCCTTGGTAAAAATGATTTTACAACTCTCTCGCTTTTAATTGCTAGGCAACAACTGATAATTTATTTATAATTTTTTAACACTGTAATGGATTTTTGATTAACACACTTAAAGATTGATTTGATTAACACACTCAGCGCAACACTATTCCAAATAAAGCATTTTCCCAGAGCGCCAGAATCTCCAGAGCTCCTACAGACATTTGTCATTAAAAAAAAAAAAAATATTTATATATATATATATATATATATATATATATGTGAGATAATTATCTTTCGATCTGTGCTAACAAATTCGACTCTATGAAAGCAAAGTGTTGCAGCGGCCAGAATTAAATATCTTTATCTTTCACGTGCCAGCGTGTTGCCATTCAGTAAAGCTTAAGATATTTTCAAATTTGTTCAGGAAGGTTATCGAGTAATAAATGAAGCGGTTTAAAAGCAATTAACAGAGTTCTTAAGAACAGTTTTGTGTACTTTTTAATGTGATTGAATTAAATACGTTTTAAAATCTTGACATGTCTAATTAGAAATATTCAATATTTGTATAAAATTACACTTCACCGACTCATTAAAATCATCATATACTTTTTTTATGATTACTGTTTTAGGCTGCTGGTTACATGAGTGGTTAGTTTTTAAAGAAATGATCTAGCGAATATAATAATCTGCATTGTGCGAATGTAATATAGTGCTATCAGAAAACTTAGATATGCTGTTTTTATGTATTCTCTTCCTAGAGAAATTTTAATGGCAATTTGTAGTATTTGAAACTGGCTAAAATGACCTGCACCAGGTAAGCCTTTAGTTTTTACGTATAAATATAAACTCACGTATTTACCATCAGTTTCCAATAAACCAAATTCCAGATCCGGGCTTTCAGGTGCTAAGCTTCCGGTGGATGACTACGTTATTCAAAATTTGATGCCTTTAGATACCGTTGTTTTTTCTGAATGCCAGAAACACGTGATGGAAACAGTTTAAAAAATGTAAAACACATGTAGTGATTTTGTTCGTGATTTTACGCGAATTTTAAGCCCTTTTTATTTCATTTACAGACACATACATGTTCTGAGAGCATTTGGGCAAATGTTCCTTTGTGTTGAGACATTTAAAAACAGCATATCTTTAAAATATTCGATAGACAGCCACCCAGCTGGAGATTTGTTTTTCGTACAGTGTTACCGCTGCTCGCTTTGGAAGCATTGAGTTTGTTAGTCCAAAATTCATTAAAGTTTTACAAAATATTAAATAGACTATAAAACAAATTCCAAATTCGGGCTACCACAGCAACTGTAATTGAATCATGAGAGGTAGTCAACTATTTGTTGCCAAGACACACTAGAAATTTGTTTGGTAACAAAAAATACTAAACAAACTGTTTCTGTTTTAGCGATTTTACATTTTTTAGTGAATTTTTAGGCGTGTTTTTAATTTACGCAAACATAAGCATTTCAGAGCATTTGGGCTAACGTCCCTTTAGGCTAAAAGCATTCAAAAACAGCATATGTTCACAATTTCGGATAGAGAGTCTCCGCCCGCTTTTGAATCCTTGAGTCTGTCAATCAAAAATTCGTTAAAGCTTTACAAAATATGAAATTCACAATAAATCAAATTGCACAGCCGAGCTGGACGACGATATACGATATTCAAAATTTGATGACTTTAGCAATCGTTGTATTTTCACAATGAGAGAAACGCAAGCTGGTCACATTATCCTCATACAGTAGTACCTCGGTATACTTCATTATTCAATTTGGGGTGCATACGGCCAACTAGCGGCTGAGCGGTGAAGTCGCTGAACACTGGTAGTTCGGTCTCAGGTTTTAATCCCGTGAACATGCTAACTGCATGGTCGTTTTCGGGGTTTTCACCTTGCGTAACGTGTAAACGAGCCATTTCCCTTTGGAAAGTCCTCCACGAAGGCATCCTTCCCCTGAGGCAGATAGCCCTCCAGTTCTTTGCTGTAACCTAATAAACCAACCAAAAAAACTTTGTGTGTATACCAAAGGAATTTTTCCAAGAACAAATAAAGGCAAAATAATTAGACCGCTTGGCTTAATAATGAGACCAAATTAATGACCGCTTGTAGAGTCATTAGGTGTGCAGGGCTCTAATATTGGATGTTTACAATTTGAAATGTGAAAGGACATTTATAGTGAATCAAAGTAAAATTCCAAAACAAAATTAATATTTCTTCTGGCAAATTACCCCTTTGGAATAATTTTGTTAGCGATTATAGACGCTTTTTACAAGAAATATAGTGGACTGTATTTTAAAAATTAGCGATTTTTTTATTTAATTTTATTTACCTTCATTTAGAAAATACTCACTGCACTTTTTTAACTCTATTCTCTTAAACCGTTAGATTGCAGAATCTAAAAAGAAAAAGTCATCTGCGATTATTTATTTTATTTTTATTCAATTTTATCAATCATCATGATTTTATGATTGTAACACGATGAGAAGCTTTTCTTATAATTAGCAAACAGAAACAAGACAAAAAATTCAGGAATCTTTTGTACAATTGGAGATTTATTTCTGAAATCTGTAGTTGCTGAAATTGATGCCTCATTCTCTGAATAAATGTTGATAAGTTTCACGTTTCGCTGTGTTGCTCAGATAATTGCTCGTTTTATAGCATCAGCTCGCCTCCGAACACGCTGTTATATTCATGCAGGTGGCTTTTCAGTATTTTCTCTTCATGTTCTGAAATTAGAATAACATAAGCACTCTCGAATTTGTTGTTTATTTTCGAATCGTCCCTACAAGGTCATGGAGTATTTGTTCGTTTGTTTGATTATATGATTACGGCAAAGCCTCGAGTGTTGTCTGCCTAAGGGGAGGGAAGCCTAGAGGACTTCCTAAGGGAAACCGATTCCTGTATACGTTACACATTGGGAACACCACGAAAACGCTCATGCCCGTTCTCGGGATTCGAACCTCGGACCGAACTACGAGCGTTCGGAGACTTTACCGCTCGGCTGCTGGCGAGTCATTGGGTACTCGATTACGGCATTAATGTTTGGTTCTGCGCATGCTCGGCGCCATTGCTGTCTCTGGTTCTGCGAGCTCTTCAATTTATCATTATTTTTTGGTAATTACATAGTGTATCTGAAATTTTGCGTTATATTTTACATTAAAATGTGATCTGAAGTTGATTCAGAGATATAGTGTGCATTTAAAACATTTATTTGGAGAGCTACAAGCATATTCAGCGGGTTTAGCATAAGCGGAATGGATTGTTTATGTTTTGATTTGAAGTTATTAGGACTAAAAGATGTGATTGTTGGTTCACCTTGAAGCGATTCGGTATGTATTTGGTTTTGCTTCGTTATTTTGCACATTAAACTGATTTATATAAATTTCACAGGAATTTGTGAATAATTTTGTTTCGTCGCTTATGATAGTGAGAAATTGCACATTACTCAATGTTTTGAAGTGATATTGATGAATGCGAGTGTAAACTGTATTAACAAATCTTCCTTGAATAACTTTCTTTCTATTTATGTGCGTTATTTGGAGGTAAACATGATAATTGTTTATAATCTGATATGTATACATGAGTACGATTGGGTACTGAAATTATGGTTAATCTTTGGATTATGGTAACTTGGCGATTTTTCGGCTAAAATGTGGCGACCAACCCTGCTACAGCAACCTGCTAGTTTTGTTTTGGTCGCCATTTTGTTTTCACGAAGTAAAGGCATTTTTTTTTTTTTTTTTACTCAACATTTTTTTTCCAACAATCTGCTAGCCGAATTACACTTATGCTAGAACTTTTATGGAACAAAACTGCTTAATCATGACGAAGATTAGGTGCGAAATTGGGGCAAAGTGCAGAATCGCCCACTGCTTGCCGCTTTTTTAAGAATTGCACATACACGTTATTATCCATGTACACGTCGACCTATTTTCACTTAAAAAAAATCCCAGAATTGCACAAAAATGGCATTGCGCACACTCTTGACTTTATCCATGTACACTGCTAAAGTCCTAGCTAGTAACCTTTATCGCCTTACCAAAATGTCGCCAAACTACCTGTTACCATATTCCAAAAATTAGCTCCTTATTATATTTTTTTTTAAATTAAGAAACAATTATACATCTAAAAAGTACTTCATTGTGAATAAGAATTTTATGAGTGGTTTCTGTGTATTAGGAATGTGTTGGAGTATTTTCACATCGTATGCACGGATTTATGTATTGAATATTACTTTTATATACTGAACTGAAATTGTGAGGCAGAGCTGAATTAGAATACTGTGTAATTGGCATACACTTTCTACGAGCATTTTCAGTGTATTTAGAGCAGTCTTTTGAACTATAGGTTGCAACCTGCAGTAGCAGTTTTAATATTGCTTTAACTTGTAATAATAATTTTACAGTTAACAAATATTTTTACACAATATATCTGAAGATGGTTAAAGATAAGACCATTCAGACAAAATAGAAAAACGAAAACGTTTTGACGGATTCTTTTTACAATATAAACTTTCATTTTACTTGCTTTGCACGTGACGCTGTCATTTCGTCTGTTACTTGTTTAAAATGTTCACATTGTTCTGCGTCTTAAAATTAGAAATAAAGTTAATGACCTAAAATTGCAGTAGGATTTGCCGCAATGCTTATGGGGTCCTGGGGTTGCGAAAAATTCTCAGTCGAGAAAAGGGTTCGCGACTGAAAAAAGTCTAAGAAGCCCTGATTTAGAGTGTGCTGGATTATTTTCACCCACGATTTGCACAGAAACACTAAAGCAAGCGCGTCAACTCGCTAGTGAAAGAAACAAAGCAAAATATATATATATTACTTTACTATATTTTCTCTACTGGGAGGTAACATGCAACTTTTATAAGATGTAATCCTCGCATGTAATGAGTTTGGGTAAAAAGGATGCATTATAAATATAACAGAAGCATATATAGCTGCTGTTCGTATCTAGGGGATATATATCAGATGAATACGTAGGTTTGCAGTTCCTTTTATTTAATTTTATCCATCGTAATAGATTCATTGCAGTATTTGCCTACAGAAAACATTTTTTTTAAAGTAATAGTTGAATTTTTAATTACTAAATGTCCAATTCCCAATTACGTTTTAGTCCAAAGGGGTTTTGTCTCTGAAGGACTATTGTTTTCGCTTTGCGATTTTTGCGTTGTTTCAGTATCAATGTCCGTTTCACTTTTCAAACTGCTGCCACCAAATGTTACAGTTCTGCATTATATTTAAATGAATTTCCATTTCGTTTTATAATCTATTGCAAATTATGTAAAACTTTAACGAACTTTTTATTAACAAACTCGACGCTTTCAAAGTGAGCAGTGGTAACACTGTACGGAAAGAGAGAGAGAAAAAAAAAAAAAAAAAAAGAAATATGTCTGTAGTGTGAGAGACTATCTATCGGAAATTATCAAGATATGCTATTTTTAAACATTTATCTCCAGCTCGCGAGACTGTATCGGAAATTCTAACAATATGCTATTTTGCATTTTTTAAAATATTCATTGTTATTGTTGTTGAATTGAATTTTATGTGGTTTAAGTGTGAACAAGTGTGTTTTCTTTATTAAATAAAGGTAACACACAAAACGTTTAAAAAACGCCCTTCTGGGCGTAATATAAAATCTGAAAGCTTTCAGATTTCATTTTTCTTTTTTCTAATCGAATGGAGGAACGATAATTATGGTGTTAATTTGTCACTACACAAAAATATGTGAAAAAGAAATAATTTTCGAATCTTGCACACTTTCTTAGATACTTCTTTCTTCAGATACTTCTTTAAACTGAATGCATTTCCCAAAAAGTTTCGTTCAAGATGCTTTAAACTCCTACGATTGAAAACAATTGACGTATAGAGTACAGCAGCCCTGGTGGCCAGAAGGAGATTTTCGTACAAACTCGTGTGGTAGTCATCGTGTGAACGTGATAAGTTCCAAATCATTTTCGCTTAAAAATGTGAACAATACACATGCAAGAAAGTAGGAATTTCCGGAAGACGTCGATTTCGATGCAGGATGCTATGTGATTTGGTTTATGCGATTAAGCATAGAGGTCTATTATTTGAAGTTCAGATTTTGAGCGTAAGGTGCATTTGCCCCTCGCTCCCTATTTTAACTTCGCTAATTTTTCATGCTCGATCAGATAGCCTGGCTCAGTAAAAGTAGGCGGCCAGTGCAACTCTTGATTAAAAGTCTAGTTATAACCACGTGCAGTGCTGATAAGGACCACGTGTTTCTGTGACTCCTTCTCCTTTATTTTCTTCTTTCTAGGTATTTCTTTCTTCTGATGAGGAGGGACCTTTAGCTGCTCTCGAAATCGATTGAGTGTTTCATTATACCTACGCTAAATACAAGGTTGTTTTTACGATTTTGATAGAGGTCTATATCTGCCTAACTGGAAGCATGCCTTCGTGGAAGACTTTCTAAGGGAAATCGACTCATATAGACTACGCCATGAGACACTCCGTTCGCGGCATTCGAACCTCGGATGAACTACCAGTGTTCAACGGCTCAGCCGCTGGCGGGCCGCAGCATGCTAGTTGAAAAGTGTAGATGCGTTAGCGAAATTATTAAGGTTTACTTTTCCCAGTGCCAATAAAGGCATAAATGGATGCAAATCCAAAGATCTGAAGGTACAGACGTTTGCATACAAACATTTGTATTTTTATTTATGCTTCGAACAAATTTTAATAGTTAACAGAAACAGGCTAGATTGTAATTTTTTTTTTTTTTTTCAAGTTATGTCCCACTTCCAAAATTTTCATAACTCATTTATTTTTCAGCTTTCCAAATATTAAATGGACAATAAATCAAATTGTAAATTCGGGCTTTCAATTGCTCATTTTCGGGTATGGAGGACTATTTTTTTTCAACATTTGCTGGCTTTAGGTACTGTTGGGTTTTCGTAATGAGAGAAAAACATGATGACAGCTGTTTTAAAAGTGACAAATCGCTTTTAGTGATTTTTTTGTGTGATTTTACATGATCATTTTCGTAATTTGTTAGTTGCATTTAGGCATGTCTTTCATTTACACTCTCATACATAACATCGAGAGCATTTGCGGTAATGTCCATTTGTATTGAAAATGTTTAAAAACAGCATATCTTGATAATTTCCGATAGATAGTCTTTCACACTAGAGATATATTTCTTTTTTTTTTTTTTTCCCCTTACAGTGTTACCACTGCTTACTTAGCAATCTTTGAGCTTGTTAATCAAAAATTCGTTAAAGCTTTACAAAATATGACATAGACAAAAATATTCCTGATCCGGGCTTTCAGGTGTTCATAATCGGGTAGAGGACAATGTTATTCAAAATATGATTTCTTTAGCAACATACTGGAACCTGGACTCTCTCCAATAAGCGCCGAGTGTGCTACAGTTACACAACAAAGGCATACAGGAACGAGGAAGAAAATAACTTATATAATCCCCTTTTAAAGAGTGACTGGTGGTAAGGGGACTCAATCGCCAAATTCTGTTGGTGAAGAATCATCATCCTCCACCTTTTAGTTCGGGCGCCACTGTAGAGACGTTAGGTTATTTAGAATCAGAAGACATGAAAAATAAGCAGTACCCTCGCCAGTACTCGAACCTGGACCTCATGGCACTACACCACGAAAGCATGAATTTTGAAAAAAAGCGATTCGAGGTGCACTGGCTTTTGTCTAGATCAGTGTTTCTTAACCTTTCTAGCGAGTCGCACCCCACTGAATCTGAAAATATATCTCCGCACCCCATTGAAAAAAGTGTTTTAATCTTTTTAGTCTAGAAAAATACATTTTTTGCGAAACTTATTGTTTATTGAAAAACATTGTACATTTTATATAAATACAAAATAAAATTTAGTTTAATTAGAGCTGTTATGCCTTAATTTAAAAAGATGCTTTGATCATCAGATTTAATTGTATAGAAGGCTAAAAATGTAAACACAGTGCAGTAAAAAATTATTATTAGAATTGTGGCAAAATATGCCACCCTAGAGGAAGAATATGCCTTCGTGGAGGATTTTTTGATAAAAACTGGCTCGTATTCTCACGTCACTTGCGAGGAAAATCACGCAAACTTTCATGCTGTCAGCCCATTCGTTTTGTGTTAACGAAGAGTTTGAGTCAAACCTATTAATCGGAAAATGTGTAAAATGCAGTAAATGCCCCTTAATATTATCATTTGGATATTGTCATCGAATTGCACGACTCCCTCCAGTTTGTATATGAAAACAAGGAAAATTCGTCGCTTATTGTGATCAACAGTTCTGTTAATACGATCTAAATATTACAAATACATTTTTTTTAAACAAAGGTTCTTTTAAATATTAATATGGTTTATCAGTAGAGTTTATGTATGGACATGGAGCAAGTGGAATAGCGACACATTTTATAGGACATTAGGTGACTAGATATTGATAGATATAGATTTGTAGGACATTAGACTAACATATAATATAACATCTTTCATGTATTTGGAAAGGAAAAAGATTGGTAATGTAATTCGATAAAAATACTGAATGTTATTAATTAGACATAGCGTTAATTAAATGTATTTTATAGTCAATCCCATTAACAGTAAAGAAAAAGAACTTTATATTATATCTATAAAATAACTGAGAAAATGGGCAACGCTCTCGCCGAGATTCGAACGCCGGACCTTCCGAATAACGCCTCGAACATACTTCCACTTAGAGCAGGAAGGAAGGAACGTGCAGAGAAGGGAGAAAAAACTTCCATGCTTTTAAATAGTTTAATTTGTTAATTAATAAGAGATTGAAAGAATAATATCTTACGTTGCAGGGCTCTAATATTTGGTGGCAATAGTTTGAAAAGTAAACTGATATTTATAGTGAATGAACGTAACATGCCAAAACGAAAGTAATAGTCCTTCTCGGCCCCTTTTGGACTAATAAAACATTTTGTTGCTGATTATAGACACTTGTTACAAGAATTTCAGTGGACTGTATTTTAAGAAGAGCTCATTTCATTTACTTTTATTTATAAAACACTCACAGCACTTTTTAACTCTATTCTCTCAAACCGTTAGAATCCAAAATCTAAAAATAAAAATCTGATGTGTACACCACATGACTTCTTTGAACGTAATATTAAATTATACGCATTTTTTCTTGCATTTCATTTAAACTCATTGGATTGAATTAAATCTACTTCGCCGACAGCGCATAAACCACAATAGAATAAATGCATTCTTTAAAATTCACTCTAGTATTTGTTTACCATAGCGACACTCTGGCGCTAGATTCACTTAACAGTATTATTCCTGAGTATTATATTTCGTTCATATTATAACTCATAATGCACAAAATTTATATCATTTAAAGAATAGAATTATCTAATCGTTGCCACATGTTCTATTCAAATAGTATAATGCAGCTAGAACGATGTATAAAAGAAATTAAGCAAACAAAACAAAAAAGAAACAGTTTTTCACAGACGATTGAGTATTTCTCATTCAATTAATTCAGTTTTCACTTCGCGACAAGGCACAAATACATAAAAACTCAAAATATCTATATTAAAAATTACGAAGTAAATCTTAAATACTTATTTCCTCGAAACACTTACAGACAGGATTAAGCATGATTTAATTGGCAATAATAAATGGAGGCGTTATCTTTGTTGTTGCGAAGCTAAGTTTCTCTAGATTGGCAACAAATCCACTAGTCTCCTGTTTCAAATGTATACATCAATGGCCGGCATTAAAAGCAGGCTTAGCGGCAATTAAACAACTTTAAAATTGCTGATACTTCTAAACGTATTGCACACAGATTTACCAAAAGCATAAAATCCTCGTTCTGAGGCTACTCGTTTTTGAGTTATGCGAGATACGTACGCACGTACGTTCGTACAGACGCCTCGAAAAATTCTCTTCAGAATTAATTTCAAAGCAGTTTTATAATTTTTTTCGAGAAAAAGAGTCTTTTATTCTGTCCTTACGTACAGATATCACGCAAAAACATCGTTAAATTGCATTCGATAGCGGTCAAAATGGATATTTTCATTGAAATATGCTGCCTGAAACTTTTCGCGGTTACATTACTTCCTTTTTACTTCGTACAAGGAAGTAAAAAGTCCTCTGCGATTTCCAAGGCAACTGGAATAATTTTCTTTGTCTTGATCTCGCTGCTACAATTGAAAAGTACAACTGAAAAATGTCAGAAAGAAAAGTATTTTTGAATAGTGGGAGTTGAACTTGGATTCGATCACACGCGAACGAGCTGGCTGCATGGTGGTAATATGTAGAACGTGATACAGGCCAGTTTTCCTTATAAAGTTATTAACGAAAAAGTCCCTTCCATTTGACAGATAGCCCATATTTGTTTTGACATAATCCAAACAACCTAATCTTGCATAAAAAGTATAATTAATCCAAGGTAATGTATCAGTACGTCGTAAATGGAGAAAATGGAACATTCCTGGATAAACCCTAGATACTGATGAAGTAGTGCTATGAATCAAGATGACATGAATAGTGATGGATAAGAATTCGAAGTTGCGCTTATGTTCTTTATTACAAATTAAATGTAATTACTTTGGGTTTCATGCAAGTTTTGATATGGACTTTTAAAGCTTGTTATTGCTTATGTGTTATGTGTTA
Source organism: Stegodyphus dumicola (assembly GCF_044657685.1). Taxonomy (NCBI): domain Eukaryota; kingdom Metazoa; phylum Arthropoda; class Arachnida; order Araneae; family Eresidae; genus Stegodyphus; species Stegodyphus dumicola. The sequence continues at coordinate 667,588 of NC_140780.1, read as the reverse complement.
CTTCTCTTTTACATATATACTTTATAGACTCTCTGGATAAAAAGCTACCGTTTTAGTACCATCGGTGAACTTTAGATTCTTGGAAGCATTTTTAGTTTAACATTTTGCTACACGCATCTCATTACGTAGCAAAATGTGACGGCACAAGGAATTGATTGAGCAATTATGGAAGTTACAGTTTTTTAAATCGGGACGTATTGTTCCTCAAATATGAATCAGTACTGTTAGCTAATGCGCGAGAAATTACATTCATTTTTTCCCCACTTAGTGAGGTTATACACAGGCAAATTAATGTTGGAACAGCGATGGCGCGTCATGCATCTTCCAATACTAAATGCATTTTCAGAATAAAATATGGGTTCCGAACGCAGTCGAAATTGAATTTACTTAATGTTCCTGTATTAATCAGGACATAATCATTTTAAATAATTTTGCTCGTTATTCCGATTTGTTCCTTTCCCTCTGGAATATAAATTTTGTTCGTAAGTTTCTCACGTCACAAACAAAAAGTAATTCTTGAGCTCATTTACAGTATTGTTCCATCAGCAAACAAAATAGTTCTTGAAACAAAACAAAGTATTTCCTGAGTTAATTTACAATATTGCCTCATAAACTTATTATTGTTGAGTGCTTTTTAGAATTATTTAATTAATTAAGGCAAAATACACGAAGGCTCTCTGATTGAACACAAACTACTATATTTCATGTCTTACGAAATGTGTTTTGTGTAAATAAAAATGTAAACAAGACCAAACGGCGATAAAATATGAGAGTCTTGCACCTCACTTCCTACAGTTTAGACCGGGCATGACTGCCTTGCTGCTCATTTGTTTCGTTTTAATCCGACTGCCTTACTTTTATGTACTTTGCGTGATTCTGGACAAGTCATGGACGCTACTCATCTGGACGTGTGCTCTGCACTTAAAAGTTTGCACTGTATTCTAAAGATGTACCGGAGAGCTCTTTGCCTAATGACCTGATGGTCAATGGCCACGCATTTGATAAATAAAATTAAAAAAAATCTGATGTGTACACCACATGACTTCCTTGTACGGAATAGAATAAATGCATTCTTTAAAATTCACTTTGTTTACCACAGCGACACTCTGGCGCAACAGTATTATATTTCGTTCATATTATAACTCAAAATGCACAAAATTTATATCATTTAAAGAATTATCCAATCGCTGCCACATGTTCTATTCAAATACTATAATAAAGCTAGAACGATGTATAAAAGAAATTAAGCAAACAAAAAAGAAACAGTTTTTCACAGACAATTGAGTATTTCTCATTCAATTAATTCAGTTTTCACTTCGGGACAAGGCAAAAATACATAAAAACTCAAAATATCTGTATTAAAAATTACGAAGTAAATCTTAAACGCTTATTTCCTCGAAAAAATTCCAGAAAGGATTAAGCATGATTTAAATAATAAATGAAGGCGTTATCTTTGTTGTTGCGAAGCTAAGTTTCTCTAGATTCGCAACAAATCCACTATCCTGCTGTTTCAAATGTAAACAAGAGCAATGGCGGCCATCAAAAACGTTATTAGGCTTAGCGGCACTTAAACAATTTTAAAATTGTTGATAATTCTTAAAATATTGCATACAGATTTACTAAAGGCATAAAACCCTTAACCGGAAGATAAAAACAACATAATCATTTTTAAAGCAAAAAATGTACAATTTACAAACATATAAGAGTAAAGAAACTGAGATCACTGAGCCGGGTAACAGAGTGGATATATATATAAATATATTTATATACGTTTGGCGCGGCCGATTGCAACCAAAATACGAGGTGCACATCTACATGTTATAGCAGTCCTATATACAAAATTTCAACGTTCTGAGGCTACTCGTTTTTGAGTTATGCGAGATGCGCATGTTCGTACAGACGCCACGAAAAATTCTCTTCAGAATTCATTTTAAAGCAGTTTTATCATTTTTTTTGGAGGAAAAGAGTGTTTTATTCTGTCCTTACATACAGATATCGCGGAAATACATCGTTAAATTGCATTCGAAAGAGGTCAAAATGGGGTATTTTCGTTGAAATATGCTGCCTGAAACTTTTCGCGATTACAATACTTCCTTTTTACTTCGTACAAGGAAGTAAAAATGCACTTCAATTCCTCTTCGACTAACGTCTTGGAGAGGTTATTCAGCCAACAGATTGCAAGCGTTTCTCGTGCCTTCAAGGCTCTGCAGTTACAAACGCTCATGCCTTATACTGGATTCGAACGTGAGCCAAACGGCATCGCAGACATCGTTCGGTAACCTCCATACATCCAAGCAGGTAAGTGTTACGTAACGTACGAAAGAAAATTTCACAACAGATCTATGATGATGTTTCCCACTTCAATCCAAATCAAGAGCAAGCCAAACGGCTTTTATATGCGGAGGTACTTCGGTATACCTCATTAATCCGTTCCAGATCTTCGGATTTATATAAAATTAGAAACTGGACGTGTATCAAACGAAGGTTATGCATTGTATTTCTTTTACAAATACAGATTATTTCAACTGAAAGATTCAAGTATGAAAAGCTTGATTACAATCATGGTATCAACGGACTTTACGATAAAATCTCTACCATCTCCATGCAATGGTTTTTGAATGCTGAATTTACTAGGTCTTCCTGTTGCTGATCTATTTCTGGCTAATTCTACAATCTCAATAGGAGTTTTCAAAAGGAATAATGCATTCTCGTATAATCTTCATAATATTCCCTACACAAAACCATCTGCTGGTATAAAATGTCTTAGATAGTTATATTTATATACCCATTTATTTTGACCGTTGCGTCAACGCAACACCAGCGGCTAATGTGTTAATTCCGTTCAAAATGAAAATTTTTAAATGTATTCTTTCACATACTTAGGCCTCTAAAATATCGCAGAAAAAGAAAATATATACATTTATACTTATATTTACGTCATAGTTACCAAATGTTTACCTCCAATCGTCAAAGCGTATTGATCTCGATAAGAAGTCACTGAAGTCCGGTTCATAAATTATTCACGTTTTTTTGCTGTACTTCACGTAAACATATTTCTTTGAATTATTCTGACTTAATTAACCGATTCCTCAAGGCATGTAGGAAACGACATAAAAAACTGAAAATTTTAAACTTAAATATTATTGTTGTACGAGAGTCAAACTTCTTATTTTATTTTTCCATAACGAGTAGTAAATATTCCCATATGTATGTTCAAGGACCGGGACATCGCAATAAAGTTGTATTTCGTTATCCGTTCGATTTTTGGGCTATTTTTTAAACCTTCAAAAATTCGCCATAAAAAAACTATGGAAGCTAGGACCACCTAATTTGGGGGGTTTGTAGGTAAATCTAGGGTGCCCTTTCACAACAAAATTTGCGACATTCTATCGAACCGTTTCGGAGATATTTGCGAGTTTTTGTTTTAACATTACGGCGAAAAGGCCCGGACACCCCTGGTGAGCTGCGATTAGCGAGCATAGGGAGGAAGGCCGAAACCCTGTCAGGCCACGTTTCAAATTTCATGTCGATCGGACAATTAGGGCCCGAGATATGGTGGGTCAAAGTTGGGCCCATTTCCGTTACCGTTGGGGCGGCCCCCATCGAAATTTCGGTTGCTTGCGCCGGGGTCAAAAATTGAGCTACGAGAAAACGCTTGCCGGGGATTGTTCATGTGTCTCAATGGGAAGTACTGTGTGAGCGGTTTGAAATTCGGTGCAACGGTTATAGGTAATTGTCGCGGCCGAAATGTGTCAAATTCGTGAAATTTGACCCTATGAAAGTCGGGTCCTATTGGGCCTGGAGAGAAACGTTTTTTTTTTAAATTGATGTACTCTTCGAGAGCAACATTTTGGCTATCTCGGATTTTTAAAATTCGCGAATGGAGTTTCTGTAGGGTATTTCCGTTCGATTTTTGGGCTATTTTTTAAACCTTCAAAAATTCGCCATAAAAAAACTATGGAAGCTAGGACCACCTAATTTGGGGGGTTTGTAGGTAAATCTAGGGTGCCCTTTCACAACAAAATTTGCGACATTCTATCGAACCGTTTCGGAGATATTCGCGAGTTTTTGTTTTAACATTACGGCGAAAAGGCCCGGACACCCCTGGTGAGCTGCGATTAGCAAGCATAGGGAGGAAGGCCGAAACCCTGTCAGGCCACGTTTCAAATTTCATGTCGATCGGACAATTAGGGCCCGAGATATGGTGGGTCAAAGTTGGGCCCATTTCCGTTACCGTTGGGGCGGCCCCCATCGAAATTTCGGTTGCTTGCGAAGGGGTCAAAAATTGAGCTACGAGAAAACGCTTGCGGGGGATTTTTCATGTGTCTCAATGGGAAGTACTGTGTGAGCGGTTTGAAATTCGGTGCAACGGTTATAGGTAATTGTCGCGGCCGAAATGTGTCAAATTCGTGAACTTTGACCCTTTGAAAGTCGGGTCCTATTGGACCTGGAGACAAACCTTTTTTTTCATATCGATGTACTCTTCGAGAGCGACATTTTGGCTATCTCGGATTTTTAAAATTCGCGAATGGAGTTTCTGTAGGGAATTTCCGTTCGATTTTTGGGCTATTTTTTAAACTTTCAAAAATTCGCCATAAAAAAACTATGGAAGCTAGGACCACCAAATTTGGAGGGTTTGTAGGTAAATCTAGGGTGCCCTTTCACACCAAAATTTGCGACATTCTATCGAACCGTTTCGGAGATATTCGTGAGTTTTTGTTTTAACATTACGGCGTAAAGGCCCGGACCCCCCATGGCAGGCCGCGATTGGCGAGCATAGGGAGGAAGGCCGAAACCCTGTTAGGCCACGTTTCAAATTTCAAGTCGATCGGACACTTAGAGCCCGAGATATGGGGGGTCAAAGTTTGGCCCATTTCCGTGACCATTGGGGCGGCCCCCATCGAAATTTCGGTCGCTTGCGCCGGGGTCAAAAATTGAGCTACGAGAAAACGCTTGCGGGGGATAGTTCATGTATCTCAATGGGAAGTACTGTGTGAGCGGTTGGAAATTCGGTGGAACGGTTATTGGTAATTGTCGCGGCCGAAATGTGTCAAATTCGTGAACTTTGACCCTATGAAAGTCGGGGGTTATTGGGCCTGGAGACAAACCTTTTTTCTTTAAATTGATGTACTCTTCGAGAGAGACATTTTGGCTATCTCGGATTTTTAAAATTCGCGAATGGAGTTTCTGTAGGGAATTTCCGTTCGAATTTTGGGCTATTTTTTAAACATTCAAAAATTCGCCATATAAAAACTATGGAAGCTAGGACCACCTACTTTGGGGGGTTTGTAGGTAAATCTAGGGTGCCCTTTCACACCAAAATTTGCGACATTCTATCGAACCGTTTCGGAGATATTCGCGAGTTTTTGTTTTAACATTACGGCGAAAAGGCCTGTGGCGAGCATGGGGAGGAAGGCCGAAACCCTGTTAGGCCACGTTTCAAATTTCAAGTCGATCGGACAATTAGGGCCCGAGATATGGGGGGTCAAATTTTGGCCCATTGCCGTGACCATTGGGGCGGCCCTCATCGAAATTTCGGTCTCTTGCGCCGGGGTCGAAAATTGAGCTACGAGAAAACGCTTGCGGTGGATTGTTCATGTATCTCAATGGGAAGTACTGTGTGAGCGGTTTGAAATTCGGTGCAACGGTTATAGGTAATTGTCGCGGCCGAAATGTGTCAAATTCGTGAACTTTGACCCTATGAAAGTCGGGTCCTATTGGGCCTAGAGACAAACCTTTTTTTTTTAAATTCATGTACTCTTCGAGAGCAACATTTTGGCTATCTCGGATTTTTAAAATTCGCGAATGGAGTTTCTGTAGGGTATTTCCGTTCGATTTTTGGGCTATTTTTTAAACCTTCAAAAATTCGCCATAAAAAAACTATGGAAGCTAGGACCACCAAAATTTGGAGGGTTTGTAGGTAAATCTAGGGTGCCCTTTCACACCAAAATTTGCGACATTCTATCGAACCGTTTCGGAGATATTCGCGAGTTTTTGTTTTAACATTATGGCGAAAAGGCCCGGACCCCCCTGGTGAGCCGAGATTGACGAGCATGGGGAGGAAGGCCGAAACCCTGTTAGGCCACGTTTCAAATTTCATGTCGATCGGACAATTAGGGCCCGAGATATGGGGGGTCAAATTTGTGCCCATTTCCGTTACCGTTGGGGCGGCCCGCATCGAAATTTCGGTCGCTTGCGAAGGCGTCAAAAATTGAGCTACGAGAATACGCTTGCTGGGGATTGTTCATGTGTCTCAATGGGAAGTACTGTGTGAGCGGTTTGAAATTCGGTGCAACGGTTATAAACTATTACTGAATAATTCTAATATTCAGGCAAATAGAATAAACAATTGTCGTTGGACCCCACTTTATTGGGCAAAACAGAATGGTCATTGTTAATAAATAATTCATAATTAAAATTTTACACAGTATGAAATACTAGACAATCGAAAAAATTAAGACACTCAGATTTTGGGCCTCCAAGTGTCCATATTCAGATAGAGGACTACGTTACTCAAAAGTTGATGGTTCTAGGTACCGTTGTTTTTCACAATGCGAGAAACATACAGATTCTTCATTAATTTCTTTAATATATTACAGGGTGATAATATTTGGTGGCAATAAGTCAGACTTATGATGAAAATATTAACACTGCCATTTAAGTGTGAATTAAGTGTAACGTACCGAACTGAATGCATAAAGTAATTCAAATTAATGATATGGCGTCGTTTACGGCTCTATTTACTATTTAAAACTATGATTATTATTAACTTACTTATCAAAAAATTCTCACTCATTAAGTGTAATTCGATTAGTTTTGATAATGAGAAATTAAGGCCAACAGCCTGTTTCATAACTGATACTCTAACTCATACTGAATTTTTTACCACTAATATTTATGTTATAAAAAGAGACACATCACTTGATGGTGTAATTAATGTAGACTCGGGTGAATACTCGTAGTTCAATTTAGACTGGATTCTATTGCAGGCAAACGGGCTAGCTGGGATTCGGCAAACTGACTAGTTGGGAAACCCATTTGAACAGCAAAATGGCTAAACAGTTAAAAGTAGCACATGTTTAGAATTCCCTGTATACAGTCTCCATGGCTGGGAATAAATGTATTTTATTTCATACTTTAAAAATACAGATACTTAAACCACGCATCTTTGTTATGTCTTCATTTTTAGTTCCCTGCAAATGAATCTTGACAGTTTTATTGTTGTCCTTGGTACTCCTTAGGCCTCAATTCAATCATAAAAAATTAGAGAAGGTGAATGTGCAGCTCACTCGGCGAAGTTGTAGACGGAATGTCAGTTTGTGTTCGCTTCCCAGAAAAATAAAAATCACACACTGTTTAAACTATACAATTTAGATCTCTTATAAAATGTACAATAAAAGTTATAATGTAAGACAATTCTGCTTTTATATATTCAGCGTATAATAGCATCATTTTTTCTTACGTCTTGCATGCAAACAATTAGCGTATTTCTCGCGTAAGTCCCTTTTCTCCCTTGCGTATATTTCCTCTTTGATCTTAAGCGCCAGGTTCTGAAATTTTTAAAAATATTCGCGTGATTTTTCTCCTTTCTCAATGCGTTCAGAAAACGAACTCCCTTAAATTCTAAAATGAATTTGTTCATATAGTGATTGTTTTCATCTTACTAACAGACAAACTCTCGCAAAATACTTGCGAGGATACCGCCGAAACGTTCCTATCTAACTGTTGAATTTTATGTTAGTCTAATTCAATAACCGACAAGTCAGAGCGAAGCAAACACCAACTGACATTCAGTTTACCATTTCGCTGAGCCAGCTGCATAATTATTTTGAGGAATAACAACGGCGAGATCTATGTTACAGGGATGTAGACATGAAGATATCATATTAGTTAAACTAATGTTAATATTACTACTCATTCTTGTTGGAATAAAGATTACTTAAAAAAAGTAATATTGTGATAGTTACATGTAGGTCATTCAAAGAATACTTTTCTTTTCTGATGTTCTTGCTGTAACCACGTCCTTTGGAAATTAAGGTATTCGCATAATTTTTCCCTCTCGATTTACTTACGAAACATTTACTACAAAAAGGGGGGAAGTGCGTAAGGAAGTACGGTGTTCCATTTAACGGCCGACATCTCTCAGTTTCATATCTTCTAGCCCACCAGCGGCCGAGCGGTAAAATCGCTGAACACTGGTAGTTCGATCCGAAGTTCGAACGGGCTGGCTGCATGAGCGTTTTCGAGGTTATTCCCATGTGTAACCTGTATAAGAGCCAGTTTCCCTTAGAAAGTCCTCCACGAAAGCATCAGTCCTCTTAGGCAGATAGCCCTCGAGGCTTTACCATAATCACACACACACACACACACACATCTTCTTCTAAACAAGGGTTTAATTTGCTACCAGAAAACGTTTTGACTGAATGAAAGCTGAAGTTAAACTCTGAAACTTTAAGCTTGGCTTAGAGCATTTGTCATTCCATTTCTCAATACCTCATCATTTTATTCACACTCTTAGGAACAGATTGACCAAGTTCTACTGTATACAAATTTTTACTTTAGCTTTCTTCTAATTGCATGAAACATTACTCATATTGATTGCATAAATAGTATTAGTTTTATGTATGAGATATAATTTTGGGCCAAAGCGTATTTTGTTTGCCTATCACATTTCTATCATTATTGTGGTTTATTGCCCTCTAGAACATCGGTACAGTTTTAGTTCAGACTTTAAAGCCTGGGTTAGCAGAGAATGATGTATTTCTTTGCAACAAAAATGGTCAATATCCATATATATATATATATAATTCTACAGAGAAACAACCTACCTATCTATAAAACTGTTGCCACAATTATATGCCCACAAGGAGATTATATGCCCACATGAAACTCCACAAGGAGATTGTGGGTGAATTCCTTGGTAAAAATGATTTTACAACTCTCTCGCTTTTAATCGCTAGGCAACAACTGATAATTTATTTATAATTTTTTAACACTGTAATGGATTTTTGATTAACACACTTAAAGATTGATTTGATTAACACACTCAGCGCAACACTATTCCAAATAAAGCATTTTCCCAGAGCGCCAGAATCTCCAGAGCTCCTACAGACATTTGTCATTAAAAAAAAAAAAAAAAAAAAAAATATATATATATATATATATATATATATATATGTGAGATAATTATCTTTCGATCTGTGCTAACAAATTCGACTCTATGAAAGCAAAGTGTTGCAGCGGCCAGAATTAAATATCTTTATCTTTCACGTGCCAGCGTGTTGCCATTCAGTAAAGCTTAAGATATTTTCAAATTTGTTCAGGAAGGTTATCGAGTAATAAATGAAGCGGTTTAAAAGCAATTAACAGAGTTCTTAAGAACAGTTTTGTGTACTTTTTAATGTGATTGAATTAAATACGTTTTAAAATCTTGACATGTCTAATTAGAAATATTCAATATTTGTATAAAATTACACTTCACCGACTCATTAAAATCATCATATACTTTTTTTATGATTACTGTTTTAGGCTGCTGGTTACATGAGTGGTTAGTTTTTAAAGAAATGATCTAGCGAATATAATAATCTGCATTGTGCGAATGTAATATAGTGCTATCAGAAAACTTAGATATGCTGTTTTTATGTATTCTCTTCCTAGAGAAATTTTAATGGCAATTTGTAGTATTTGAAACTGGCTAAAATGACCTGCACCAGGTAAGCCTTTAGTTTTTACGTATAAATATAAACTCACGTATTTACCATCAGTTTCCAATAAACCAAATTCCAGATCCGGGCTTTCAGGTGCTAAGCTTCCGGTGGATGACTACGTTATTCAAAATTTGATGCCTTTAGATACCGTTGTTTTTTCTGAATGCCAGAAACACGTGATGGAAACAGTTTAAAAAATGTAAAACACATGTAGTGATTTTGTTCGTGATTTTACGCGAATTTTAAGCCCTTTTTATTTCATTTACAGACACATACATGTTCTGAGAGCATTTGGGCAAATGTTCCTTTGTGTTGAGACATTTAAAAACAGCATATCTTTAAAATATTCGATAGACAGCCACCCAGCTGGAGATTTGTTTTTCGTACAGTGTTACCGCTGCTCGCTTTGGAAGCATTGAGTTTGTTAGTCCAAAATTCATTAAAGTTTTACAAAATATTAAATAGACTATAAAACAAATTCCAAATTCGGGCTACCACAGCAACTGTAATTGAATCATGAGAGGTAGTCAACTATTTGTTGCCAAGACACACTAGAAATTTGTTTGGTAACAAAAAATACTAAACAAACTGTTTCTGTTTTAGCGATTTTACATTTTTTAGTGAATTTTTAGGCGTGTTTTTAATTTACGCAAACATAAGCATTTCAGAGCATTTGGGCTAACGTCCCTTTAGGCTAAAAGCATTCAAAAACAGCATATGTTCACAATTTCGGATAGAGAGTCTCCGCCCGCTTTTGAATCCTTGAGTCTGTCAATCAAAAATTCGTTAAAGCTTTACAAAATATGAAATTCACAATAAATCAAATTGCACAGCCGAGCTGGACGACGATATACGATATTCAAAATTTGATGACTTTAGCAATCGTTGTATTTTCACAATGAGAGAAACGCAAGCTGGTCACATTATCCTCATACAGTAGTACCTCGGTATACTTCATTATTCAATTTGGGGTGCATACGGCCAACTAGCGGCTGAGCGGTGAAGTCGCTGAACACTGGTAGTTCGGTCTCAGGTTTTAATCCCGTGAACATGCTAACTGCATGGTCGTTTTCGGGGTTTTCACCTTGCGTAACGTGTAAACGAGCCATTTCCCTTTGGAAAGTCCTCCACGAAGGCATCCTTCCCCTGAGGCAGATAGCCCTCCAGTTCTTTGCTGTAACCTAATAAACCAACCAAAAAAACTTTGTGTGTATACCAAAGGAATTTTTCCAAGAACAAATAAAGGCAAAATAATTAGACCGCTTGGCTTAATAATGAGACCAAATTAATGACCGCTTGTAGAGTCATTAGGTGTGCAGGGCTCTAATATTGGATGTTTACAATTTGAAATGTGAAAGGACATTTATAGTGAATCAAAGTAAAATTCCAAAACAAAATTAATATTTCTTCTGGCAAATTACCCCTTTGGAATAATTTTGTTAGCGATTATAGACGCTTTTTACAAGAAATATAGTGGACTGTATTTTAAAAATTAGCGATTTTTTTATTTAATTTTATTTACCTTCATTTAGAAAATACTCACTGCACTTTTTTAACTCTATTCTCTTAAACCGTTAGATTGCAGAATCTAAAAAGAAAAAGTCATCTGCGATTATTTATTTTATTTTTATTCAATTTTATCAATCATCATGATTTTATGATTGTAACACGATGAGAAGCTTTTCTTATAATTAGCAAACAGAAACAAGACAAAAAATTCAGGAATCTTTTGTACAATTGGAGATTTATTTCTGAAATCTGTAGTTGCTGAAATTGATGCCTCATTCTCTGAATAAATGTTGATAAGTTTCACGTTTCGCTGTGTTGCTCAGATAATTGCTCGTTTTATAGCATCAGCTCGCCTCCGAACACGCTGTTATATTCATGCAGGTGGCTTTTCAGTATTTTCTCTTCATGTTCTGAAATTAGAATAACATAAGCACTCTCGAATTTGTTGTTTATTTTCGAATCGTCCCTACAAGGTCATGGAGTATTTGTTCGTTTGTTTGATTATATGATTACGGCAAAGCCTCGAGTGTTGTCTGCCTAAGGGGAGGGAAGCCTAGAGGACTTCCTAAGGGAAACCGATTCCTGTATACGTTACACATTGGGAACACCACGAAAACGCTCATGCCCGTTCTCGGGATTCGAACCTCGGACCGAACTACGAGCGTTCGGAGACTTTACCGCTCGGCTGCTGGCGAGTCATTGGGTACTCGATTACGGCATTAATGTTTGGTTCTGCGCATGCTCGGCGCCATTGCTGTCTCTGGTTCTGCGAGCTCTTCAATTTATCATTATTTTTTGGTAATTACATAGTGTATCTGAAATTTTGCGTTATATTTTACATTAAAATGTGATCTGAAGTTGATTCAGAGATATAGTGTGCATTTAAAACATTTATTTGGAGAGCTACAAGCATATTCAGCGGGTTTAGCATAAGCGGAATGGATTGTTTATGTTTTGATTTGAAGTTATTAGGACTAAAAGATGTGATTGTTGGTTCACCTTGAAGCGATTCGGTATGTATTTGGTTTTGCTTCGTTATTTTGCACATTAAACTGATTTATATAAATTTCACAGGAATTTGTGAATAATTTTGTTTCGTCGCTTATGATAGTGAGAAATTGCACATTACTCAATGTTTTGAAGTGATATTGATGAATGCGAGTGTAAACTGTATTAACAAATCTTCCTTGAATAACTTTCTTTCTATTTATGTGCGTTATTTGGAGGTAAACATGATAATTGTTTATAATCTGATATGTATACATGAGTACGATTGGGTACTGAAATTATGGTTAATCTTTGGATTATGGTAACTTGGCGATTTTTCGGCTAAAATGTGGCGACCAACCCTGCTACAGCAACCTGCTAGTTTTGTTTTGGTCGCCATTTTGTTTTCACGAAGTAAAGGCATTTTTTTTTTTTTTTTTACTCAACATTTTTTTTCCAACAATCTGCTAGCCGAATTACACTTATGCTAGAACTTTTATGGAACAAAACTGCTTAATCATGACGAAGATTAGGTGCGAAATTGGGGCAAAGTGCAGAATCGCCCACTGCTTGCCGCTTTTTTAAGAATTGCACATACACGTTATTATCCATGTACACGTCGACCTATTTTCACTTAAAAAAAATCCCAGAATTGCACAAAAATGGCATTGCGCACACTCTTGACTTTATCCATGTACACTGCTAAAGTCCTAGCTAGTAACCTTTATCGCCTTACCAAAATGTCGCCAAACTACCTGTTACCATATTCCAAAAATTAGCTCCTTATTATATTTTTTTTTAAATTAAGAAACAATTATACATCTAAAAAGTACTTCATTGTGAATAAGAATTTTATGAGTGGTTTCTGTGTATTAGGAATGTGTTGGAGTATTTTCACATCGTATGCACGGATTTATGTATTGAATATTACTTTTATATACTGAACTGAAATTGTGAGGCAGAGCTGAATTAGAATACTGTGTAATTGGCATACACTTTCTACGAGCATTTTCAGTGTATTTAGAGCAGTCTTTTGAACTATAGGTTGCAACCTGCAGTAGCAGTTTTAATATTGCTTTAACTTGTAATAATAATTTTACAGTTAACAAATATTTTTACACAATATATCTGAAGATGGTTAAAGATAAGACCATTCAGACAAAATAGAAAAACGAAAACGTTTTGACGGATTCTTTTTACAATATAAACTTTCATTTTACTTGCTTTGCACGTGACGCTGTCATTTCGTCTGTTACTTGTTTAAAATGTTCACATTGTTCTGCGTCTTAAAATTAGAAATAAAGTTAATGACCTAAAATTGCAGTAGGATTTGCCGCAATGCTTATGGGGTCCTGGGGTTGCGAAAAATTCTCAGTCGAGAAAAGGGGTCGCGACTGAAAAAAGTCTAAGAAGCCCTGATTTAGAGTGTGCTGGATTATTTTCACCCACGATTTGCACAGAAACACTAAAGCAAGCGCGTCAACTCGCTAGTGAAAGAAACAAAGCAAAATATATATATATTACTTTACTATATTTTCTCTACTGGGAGGTAACATGCAACTTTTATAAGATGTAATCCTCGCATGTAATGAGTTTGGGTAAAAAGGATGCATTATAAATATAACAGAAGCATATATAGCTGCTGTTCGTATCTAGGGGATATATATCAGATGAATACGTAGGTTTGCAGTTCCTTTTATTTAATTTTATCCATCGTAATAGATTCATTGCAGTATTTGCCTACAGAAAACATTTTTTTTAAAGTAATAGTTGAATTTTTAATTACTAAATGTCCAATTCCCAATTACGTTTTAGTCCAAAGGGGTTTTGTCTCTGAAGGACTATTGTTTTCGCTTTGCGATTTTTGCGTTGTTTCAGTATCAATGTCCGTTTCACTTTTCAAACTGCTGCCACCAAATGTTACAGTTCTGCATTATATTTAAATGAATTTCCATTTCGTTTTATAATCTATTGCAAATTATGTAAAACTTTAACGAACTTTTTATTAACAAACTCGACGCTTTCAAAGTGAGCAGTGGTAACACTGTACGGAAAGAGAGAGAGAGAAAAAAAAAAAAAAAGAAATATGTCTGTAGTGTGAGAGACTATCTATCGGAAATTATCAAGATATGCTATTTTTAAACATTTATCTCCAGCTCGCGAGACTGTATCGGAAATTCTAACAATATGCTATTTTGCATTTTTTAAAATATTCATTGTTATTGTTGTTGAATTGAATTTTATGTGGTTTAAGTGTGAACAAGTGTGTTTTCTTTATTAAATAAAGGTAACACACAAAACGTTTAAAAAACGCCCTTCTGGGCGTAATATAAAATCTGAAAGCTTTCAGATTTCATTTTTCTTTTTTCTAATCGAATGGAGGAACGATAATTATGGTGTTAATTTGTCACTACACAAAAATATGTGAAAAAGAAATAATTTTCGAATCTTGCACACTTTCTTAGATACTTCTTTCTTCAGATACTTCTTTAAACTGAATGCATTTCCCAAAAAGTTTCGTTCAAGATGCTTTAAACTCCTACGATTGAAAACAATTGACGTATAGAGTACAGCAGCCCTGGTGGCCAGAAGGAGATTTTCGTACAAACTCGTGTGGTAGTCATCGTGTGAACGTGATAAGTTCCAAATCATTTTCGCTTAAAAATGTGAACAATACACATGCAAGAAAGTAGGAATTTCCGGAAGACGTCGATTTCGATGCAGGATGCTATGTGATTTGGTTTATGCGATTAAGCATAGAGGTCTATTATTTGAAGTTCAGATTTTGAGCGTAAGGTGCATTTGCCCCTCGCTCCCTATTTTAACTTCGCTAATTTTTCATGCTCGATCAGATAGCCTGGCTCAGTAAAAGTAGGCGGCCAGTGCAACTCTTGATTAAAAGTCTAGTTATAACCACGTGCAGTGCTGATAAGGACCACGTGTTTCTGTGACTCCTTCTCCTTTATTTTCTTCTTTCTAGGTATTTCTTTCTTCTGATGAGGAGGGACCTTTAGCTGCTCTCGAAATCGATTGAGTGTTTCATTATACCTACGCTAAATACAAGGTTGTTTTTACGATTTTGATAGAGGTCTATATCTGCCTAACTGGAAGCATGCCTTCGTGGAAGACTTTCTAAGGGAAATCGACTCATATAGACTACGCCATGAGACACTCCGTTCGCGGCATTCGAACCTCGGATGAACTACCAGTGTTCAACGGCTCAGCCGCTGGCGGGCCGCAGCATGCTAGTTGAAAAGTGTAGATGCGTTAGCGAAATTATTAAGGTTTACTTTTCCCAGTGCCAATAAAGGCATAAATGGATGCAAATCCAAAGATCTGAAGGTACAGACGTTTGCATACAAACATTTGTATTTTTATTTATGCTTCGAACAAATTTTAATAGTTAACAGAAACAGGCTAGATTGTAATTTTTTTTTTTTTTTCAAGTTATGTCCCACTTCCAAAATTTTCATAACTCATTTATTTTTCAGCTTTCCAAATATTAAATGGACAATAAATCAAATTGTAAATTCGGGCTTTCAATTGCTCATTTTCGGGTATGGAGGACTATTTTTTTTCAACATTTGCTGGCTTTAGGTACTGTTGGGTTTTCGTAATGAGAGAAAAACATGATGACAGCTGTTTTAAAAGTGACAAATCGCTTTTAGTGATTTTTTTGTGTGATTTTACATGATCATTTTCGTAATTTGTTAGTTGCATTTAGGCATGTCTTTCATTTACACTCTCATACATAACATCGAGAGCATTTGCGGTAATGTCCATTTGTATTGAAAATGTTTAAAAACAGCATATCTTGATAATTTCCGATAGATAGTCTTTCACACTAGAGATATATTTCTTTTTTTTTTTTTTTCCCCTTACAGTGTTACCACTGCTTACTTAGCAATCTTTGAGCTTGTTAATCAAAAATTCGTTAAAGCTTTACAAAATATGACATAGACAAAAATATTCCTGATCCGGGCTTTCAGGTGTTCATAATCGGGTAGAGGACAATGTTATTCAAAATATGATTTCTTTAGCAACATACTGGAACCTGGACTCTCTCCAATAAGCGCCGAGTGTGCTACAGTTACACAACAAAGGCATACAGGAACGAGGAAGAAAATAACTTATATAATCCCCTTTTAAAGAGTGACTGGTGGTAAGGGGACTCAATCGCCAAATTCTGTTGGTGAAGAATCATCATCCTCCACCTTTTAGTTCGGGCGCCACTGTAGAGACGTTAGGTTATTTAGAATCAGAAGACATGAAAAATAAGCAGTACCCTCGCCAGTACTCGAACCTGGACCTCATGGCACTACACCACGAAAGCATGAATTTTGAAAAAAAGCGATTCGAGGTGCACTGGCTTTTGTCTAGATCAGTGTTTCTTAACCTTTCTAGCGAGTCGCACCCCACTGAATCTGAAAATATATCTCCGCACCCCATTGAAAAAAGTGTTTTAATCTTTTTAGTCTAGAAAAATACATTTTTTGCGAAACTTATTGTTTATTGAAAAACATTGTACATTTTATATAAATACAAAATAAAATTTAGTTTAATTAGAGCTGTTATGCCTTAATTTAAAAAGATGCTTTGATCATCAGATTTAATTGTATAGAAGGCTAAAAATGTAAACACAGTGCAGTAAAAAATTATTATTAGAATTGTGGCAAAATATGCCACCCTAGAGGAAGAATATGCCTTCGTGGAGGATTTTTTGATAAAAACTGGCTCGTATTCTCACGTCACTTGCGAGGAAAATCACGCAAACTTTCATGCTGTCAGCCCATTCGTTTTGTGTTAACGAAGAGTTTGAGTCAAACCTATTAATCGGAAAATGTGTAAAATGCAGTAAATGCCCCTTAATATTATCATTTGGATATTGTCATCGAATTGCACGACTCCCTCCAGTTTGTATATGAAAACAAGGAAAATTCGTCGCTTATTGTGATCAACAGTTCTGTTAATACGATCTAAATATTACAAATACATTTTTTTTAAACAAAGGTTCTTTTAAATATTAATATGGTTTATCAGTAGAGTTTATGTATGGACATGGAGCAAGTGGAATAGCGACACATTTTATAGGACATTAGGTGACTAGATATTGATAGATATAGATTTGTAGGACATTAGACTAACATATAATATAACATCTTTCATGTATTTGGAAAGGAAAAAGATTGGTAATGTAATTCGATAAAAATACTGAATGTTATTAATTAGACATAGCGTTAATTAAATGTATTTTATAGTCAATCCCATTAACAGTAAAGAAAAAGAACTTTATATTATATCTATAAAATAACTGAGAAAATGGGCAACGCTCTCGCCGAGATTCGAACGCCGGACCTTCCGAATAACGCCTCGAACATACTTCCACTTAGAGCAGGAAGGAAGGAACGTGCAGAGAAGGGAGAAAAAACTTCCATGCTTTTAAATAGTTTAATTTGTTAATTAATAAGAGATTGAAAGAATAATATCTTACGTTGCAGGGCTCTAATATTTGGTGGCAATAGTTTGAAAAGTAAACTGATATTTATAGTGAATGAACGTAACATGCCAAAACGAAGGTAATAGTCCTTCTCGGCCCCTTTTGGACTAATAAAACATTTTGTTGCTGATTATAGACACTTGTTACAAGAATTTCAGTGGACTGTATTTTAAGAAGAGCTCATTTCATTTACTTTTATTTATAAAACACTCACAGCACTTTTTAACTCTATTCTCTCAAACCGTTAGAATCCAAAATCTAAAAATAAAAATCTGATGTGTACACCACATGACTTCTTTGAACGTAATATTAAATTATACGCATTTTTTCTTGCATTTCATTTAAACTCATTGGATTGAATTAAATCTACTTCGCCGACAGCGCATAAACCACAATAGAATAAAAGCATTCTTTAAAATTCACTCTAGTATTTGTTTACCATAGCGACACTCTGGCGCTAGATTCACTTAACAGTATTATTCCTGAGTATTATATTTCGTTCATATTATAACTCATAATGCACAAAATTTATATCATTTAAAGAATAGAATTATCTAATCGTTGCCACATGTTCTATTCAAATAGTATAATGCAGCTAGAACGATGTATAAAAGAAATTAAGCAAACAAAACAAAAAAGAAACAGTTTTTCACAGACGATTGAGTATTTCTCATTCAATTAATTCAGTTTTCACTTCGCGACAAGGCACAAATACATAAAAACTCAAAATATCTATATTAAAAATTACGAAGTAAATCTTAAATACTTATTTCCTCGAAACACTTACAGACAGGATTAAGCATGATTTAATTGGCAATAATAAATGGAGGCGTTATCTTTGTTGTTGCGAAGCTAAGTTTCTCTAGATTGGCAACAAATCCACTAGTCTCCTGTTTCAAATGTATACATCAATGGCCGGCATTAAAAGCAGGCTTAGCGGCAATTAAACAACTTTAAAATTGCTGATACTTCTAAACGTATTGCACACAGATTTACCAAAAGCATAAAATCCTCGTTCTGAGGCTACTCGTTTTTGAGTTATGCGAGATACGTACGCACGTACGTTCGTACAGACGCCTCGAAAAATTCTCTTCAGAATTAATTTCAAAGCAGTTTTATAATTTTTTTCGAGAAAAAGAGTCTTTTATTCTGTCCTTACGTACAGATATCACGCAAAAACATCGTTAAATTGCATTCGATAGCGGTCAAAATGGATATTTTCATTGAAATATGCTGCCTGAAACTTTTCGCGGTTACATTACTTCCTTTTTACTTCGTACAAGGAAGTAAAAAGTCCTCTGCGATTTCCAAGGCAACTGGAATAATTTTCTTTGTCTTGATCTCGCTGCTACAATTGAAAAGTACAGCTGAAAAATGTCAGAAAGAAAAGTATTTTTGAATAGTGGGAGTTGAACTTGGATTCGATCACACGCGAACGAGCTGGCTGCATGGTGGTAATATGTAGAACGTGATACAGGCCAGTTTTCCTTATAAAGTTATTAACGAAAAAGTCCCTTCCATTTGACAGATAGCCCATATTTGTTTTGACATAATCCAAACAACCTAATCTTGCATAAAAAGTATAATTAATCCAAGGTAATGTATCAGTACGTCGTAAATGGAGAAAATGGAACATTCCTGGATAAACCCTAGATACTGATGAAGTAGTGCTATGAATCAAGATGACATGAATAGTGATGGATAAGAATTCGAAGTTGCGCTTATGTTCTTTATTACAAATTAAATGTAATTACTTTGGGTTTCATGCAAGTTTTGATATGGACTTTTAAAGCTTGTTATTGCTTATGTGTTATGTGTTACTTCTCTTTTACATATATACTTTATAGACTCTCTGGATAAAAAGCTACCGTTTTAGTACCATCGGTGAACTTTAGATTCTTGGAAGCATTTTTAGTTTAACATTTTGCTACACGCATCTCATTACGTAGCAAAATGTGACGGCACAAGGAATTGATTGAGCAATTATGGAAGTTACAGTTTTTTAAATCGGGACGTATTGTTCCTCAAATATGAATCAGTACTGTTAGCTAATGCGCGAGAAATTACATTCATTTTTTCCCCACTTAGTGAGGTTATACACAGGCAAATTAATGTTGGAACAGCGATGGCGCGTCATGCATCTTCCAATACTAAATGCATTTTCAGAATAAAATATGGGTTCCGAACGCAGTCGAAATTGAATTTACTTAATGTTCCTGTATTAATCAGGACATAATCATTTTAAATAATTTTGCTCGTTATTCCGATTTGTTCCTTTCCCTCTGGAATATAAATTTTGTTCGTAAGTTTCTCACGTCACAAACAAAAAGTAATTCTTGAGCTCATTTACAGTATTGTTCCATCAGCAAACAAAATAGTTCTTGAAACAAAACAAAGTATTTCCTGAGTTAATTTACAATATTGCCTCATAAACTTATTATTGTTGAGTGCTTTTTAGAATTATTTAATTAATTAAGGCAAAATACACGAAGGCTCTCTGATTGAACACAAACTACTATATTTCATGTCTTACGAAATGTGTTTTGTGTAAATAAAAATGTAAACAAGACCAAACGGCGATAAAATATGAGAGTCTTGCACCTCACTTCCTACAGTTTAGACCGGGCATGACTGCCTTGCTGCTCATTTGTTTCGTTTTAATCCGACTGCCTTACTTTTATGTACTTTGCGTGATTCTGGACAAGTCATGGACGCTACTCATCTGGACGTGTGCTCTGCACTTAAAAGTTTGCACTGTATTCTAAAGATGTACCGGAGAGCTCTTTGCCTAATGACCTGATGGTCAATGGCCACGCATTTGATAAATAAAATTAAAAAAAATCTGATGTGTACACCACATGACTTCCTTGTACGGAATAGAATAAATGCATTCTTTAAAATTCACTTTGTTTACCACAGCGACACTCTGGCGCAACAGTATTATATTTCGTTCATATTATAACTCAAAATGCACAAAATTTATATCATTTAAAGAATTATCCAATCGCTGCCACATGTTCTATTCAAATACTATAATAAAGCTAGAACGATGTATAAAAGAAATTAAGCAAACAAAAAAGAAACAGTTTTTCACAGACAATTGAGTATTTCTCATTCAATTAATTCAGTTTTCACTTCGGGACAAGGCAAAAATACATAAAAACTCAAAATATCTGTATTAAAAATTACGAAGTAAATCTTAAACGCTTATTTCCTCGAAAAAATTCCAGAAAGGATTAAGCATGATTTAAATAATAAATGAAGGCGTTATCTTTGTTGTTGCGAAGCTAAGTTTCTCTAGATTCGCAACAAATCCACTATCCTGCTGTTTCAAATGTAAACAAGAGCAATGGCGGCCATCAAAAACGTTATTAGGCTTAGCGGCACTTAAACAATTTTAAAATTGTTGATAATTCTTAAAATATTGCATACAGATTTACTAAAGGCATAAAACCCTTAACCGGAAGATAAAAACAACATAATCATTTTTAAAGCAAAAAATGTACAATTTACAAACATATAAGAGTAAAGAAACTGAGATCACTGAGCCGGGTAACAGAGTGGATATATATATAAATATATTTATATACGTTTGGCGCGGCCGATTGCAACCAAAATACGAGGTGCACATCTACATGTTATAGCAGTCCTATATACAAAATTTCAACGTTCTGAGGCTACTCGTTTTTGAGTTATGCGAGATGCGCACGTTCGTACAGACGCCACGAAAAATTCTCTTCAGAATTCATTTTAAAGCAGTTTTATCATTTTTTTTGGAGGAAAAGAGTGTTTTATTCTGTCCTTACATACAGATATCGCGGAAATACATCGTTAAATTGCATTCGAAAGAGGTCAAAATGGGGTATTTTCGTTGAAATATGCTGCCTGAAACTTTTCGCGATTACAATACTTCCTTTTTACTTCGTACAAGGAAGTAAAAATGCACTTCAATTCCTCTTCGACTAACGTCTTGGAGAGGTTATTCAGCCAACAGATTGCAAGCGTTTCTCGTGCCTTCAAGGCTCTGCAGTTACAAACGCTCATGCCTTATACTGGATTCGAACGTGAGCCAAACGGCATCGCAGACATCGTTCGGTAACCTCCATACATCCAAGCAGGTAAGTGTTACGTAACGTACGAAAGAAAATTTCACAACAGATCTATGATGATGTTTCCCACTTCAATCCAAATCAAGAGCAAGCCAAACGGCTTTTATATGCGGAGGTACTTCGGTATACCTCATTAATCCGTTCCAGATCTTCGGATTTATATAAAATTAGAAACTGGACGTGTATCAAACGAAGGTTATGCATTGTATTTCTTTTACAAATACAGATTATTTCAACTGAAAGATTCAAGTATGAAAAGCTTGATTACAATCATGGTATCAACGGACTTTACGATAAAATCTCTACCATCTCCATGCAATGGTTTTTGAATGCTGAATTTACTAGGTCTTCCTGTTGCTGATCTATTTCTGGCTAATTCTACAATCTCAATAGGAGTTTTCAAAAGGAATAATGCATTCTCGTATAATCTTCATAATATTCCCTACACAAAACCATCTGCTGGTATAAAATGTCTTAGATAGTTATATTTATATACCCATTTATTTTGACCGTTGCGTCAACGCAACACCAGCGGCTAATGTGTTAATTCCGTTCAAAATGAAAATTTTTAAATGTATTCTTTCACATACTTAGGCCTCTAAAATATCGCAGAAAAAGAAAATATATACATTTATACTTATATTTACGTCATAGTTACCAAATGTTTACCTCCAATCGTCAAAGCGTATTGATCTCGATAAGAAGTCACTGAAGTCCGGTTCATAAATTATTCACGTTTTTTTGCTGTACTTCACGTAAACATATTTCTTTGAATTATTCTGACTTAATTAACCGATTCCTCAAGGCATGTAGGAAACGACATAAAAAACTGAAAATTTTAAACTTAAATATTATTGTTGTACGAGAGTCAAACTTCTTATTTTATTTTTCCATAACGAGTAGTAAATATTCCCATATGTATGTTCAAGGACCGGGACATCGCAATAAAGTTGTATTTCGTTATCCGTTCGATTTTTGGGCTATTTTTTAAACCTTCAAAAATTCGCCATAAAAAAACTATGGAAGCTAGGACCACCTAATTTGGGGGGTTTGTAGGTAAATCTAGGGTGCCCTTTCACAACAAAATTTGCGACATTCTATCGAACCGTTTCGGAGATATTCGCGAGTTTTTGTTTTAACATTACGGCGAAAAGGCCCGGACACCCCTGGTGAGCTGCGATTAGCGAGCATAGGGAGGAAGGCCGAAACCCTGTCAGGCCACGTTTCAAATTTCATGTCGATCGGACAATTAGGGCCCGAGATATGGTGGGTCAAAGTTGGGCCCATTTCCGTTACCGTTGGGGCGGCCCCCATCGAAATTTCGGTTGCTTGCGCCGGGGTCAAAAATTGAGCTACGAGAAAACGCTTGCCGGGGATTGTTCATGTGTCTCAATGGGAAGTACTGTGTGAGCGGTTTGAAATTCGGTGCAACGGTTATAGGTAATTGTCGCGGCCGAAATGTGTCAAATTCGTGAAATTTGACCCTATGAAAGTCGGGTCCTATTGGGCCTGGAGACAAACGTTTTTTTTTTAAATTGATGTACTCTTCGAGAGCAACATTTTGGCTATCTCGGATTTTTAAAATTCGCGAATGGAGTTTCTGTAGGGTATTTCCGTTCGATTTTTGGGCTATTTTTTAAACCTTCAAAAATTCGCCATAAAAAAACTATGGAAGCTAGG
Source organism: Stegodyphus dumicola (assembly GCF_044657685.1). Lineage (NCBI taxonomy): Eukaryota > Metazoa > Arthropoda > Arachnida > Araneae > Eresidae > Stegodyphus > Stegodyphus dumicola. The sequence goes on along the minus strand of NC_140780.1, from coordinate 644,099 downwards.
ACCACCTAATTTGGGGGGTTTGTAGGTAAATCTAGGGTGCCCTTTCACAACAAAATTTGCGACATTCTATCGAACCGTTTCGGAGATATTCGTGAGTTTTTGTTTTAACATTACGGCGTAAAGGCCCGGACCCCCCATGGCAGGCCGCGATTGGCGAGCATAGGGAGGAAGGCCGAAACCCTGTTAGGCCACGTTTCAAATTTCAAGTCGATCGGACACTTAGAGCCCGAGATATGGGGGGTCAAAGTTTGGCCCATTTCCGTGACCATTGGGGCGGCCCCCATCGAAATTTCGGTCGCTTGCGCCGGGGTCAAAAATTGAGCTACGAGAAAACGCTTGCGGGGGATAGTTCATGTATCTCAATGGGAAGTACTGTGTGAGCGGTTGGAAATTCGGTGGAACGGTTATTGGTAATTGTCGCGGCCGAAATGTGTCAAATTCGTGAACTTTGACCCTATGAAAGTCGGGGGTTATTGGGCCTGGAGACAAACCTTTTTTCTTTAAATTGATGTACTCTTCGAGAGAGACATTTTGGCTATCTCGGATTTTTAAAATTCGCGAATGGAGTTTCTGTAGGGAATTTCCGTTCGAATTTTGGGCTATTTTTTAAACATTCAAAAATTCGCCATATAAAAACTATGGAAGCTAGGACCACCTACTTTGGGGGGTTTGTAGGTAAATCTAGGGTGCCCTTTCACACCAAAATTTGCGACATTCTATCGAACCGTTTCGGAGATATTCGCGAGTTTTTGTTTTAACATTAGGGCGAAAAGGCCCGGACCCCCCTGGTGAGCCGCGATTGGCGAGCATGGGGAGGAAGGCCGAAACCCTGTTAGGCCACGTTTCAAATTTCAAGTCGATCGGACAATTAGAGCCCGAGATATGGGGGGTCAAATTTTGGCCCATTGCCGTGACCATTGGGGCGGCCCTCATCGAAATTTCGGTCTCTTGCGCCGGGGTCGAAAATTGAGCTACGAGAAAACGCTTGCGGTGGATTGTTCATGTATCTCAATGGGAAGTACTGTGTGAGCGGTTTGAAATTCGGTGCAACGGTTATAGGTAATTGTCGCGGCCGAAATGTGTCAAATTCGTGAACTTTGACCCTATGAAAGTCGGGTCCTATTGGGCCTAGAGACAAACCTTTTTTTTTTAAATTCATGTACTCTTCGAGAGCAACATTTTGGCTATCTCGGATTTTTAAAATTCGCGAATGGAGTTTCTGTAGGGTATTTCCGTTCGATTTTTGGGCTATTTTTTAAACCTTCAAAAATTCGCCATAAAAAAACTATGGAAGCTAGGACCACCAAAATTTGGAGGGTTTGTAGGTAAATCTAGGGTGCCCTTTCACACCAAAATTTGCGACATTCTATCGAACCGTTTCGGAGATATTCGCGAGTTTTTGTTTTAACATTATGGCGAAAAGGCCCGGACCCCCCTGGTGAGCCGAGATTGACGAGCATGGGGAGGAAGGCCGAAACCCTGTTAGGCCACGTTTCAAATTTCATGTCGATCGGACAATTAGGGCCCGAGATATGGGGGGTCAAATTTGTGCCCATTTCCGTTACCGTTGGGGCGGCCCGCATCGAAATTTCGGTCGCTTGCGAAGGCGTCAAAAATTGAGCTACGAGAATACGCTTGCTGGGGATTGTTCATGTGTCTCAATGGGAAGTACTGTGTGAGCGGTTTGAAATTCGGTGCAACGGTTATAAACTATTACTGAATAATTCTAATATTCAGGCAAATAGAATAAACAATTGTCGTTGGACCCCACTTTATTGGGCAAAACAGAATGGTCATTGCTAATAAATAATTCATAATTAAAATTTTACACAGTATGAAATACTAGACAATCGAAAAAATTAAGACACTCAGATTTTGGGCCTCCAAGTGTCCATATTCAGATAGAGGACTACGTTACTCAAAAGTTGATGGTTCTAGGTACCGTTGTTTTTCACAATGCGAGAAACATACAGATTCTTCATTAATTTCTTTAATATATTACAGGGTGATAATATTTGGTGGCAATAAGTCAGACTTATGATGAAAATATTAACACTGCCATTTAAGTGTGAATTAAGTGTAACGTACCGAACTGAATGCATAAAGTAATTCAAATTAATGATATGGCGTCGTTTACGGCTCTATTTACTATTTAAAACTATGATTATTATTAACTTACTTATCAAAAAATTCTCACTCATTAAGTGTAATTCGACTAGTTTTGATAATGAGAAATTAAGGCCAACAGCCCGTTTCATAACTGATACTCTAACTCATACTGAATTTTTTACCACTAATATTTATGTTATAAAAAGAGACACATCACTTGATGGTGTAATTAATGTAGACTCGGGTGAATACTCGTAGTTCAATTTAGACTGGATTCTATTGCAGGCAAACGGGCTAGCTGGGATTCGGCAAACTGACTAGTTGGGAAACCCATTTGAACAGCAAAATGGCTAAACAGTTAAAAGTAGCACATGTTTAGAATTCCCTGTATACAGTCTCCATGGCTGGGAATAAATGTATTTTATTTCATACTTTAAAAATACAGATACTTAAACCACGCATCTTTGTTATGTCTTCATTTTTAGTTCCCTGCAAATGAATCTTGACAGTTTTATTGTTGTCCTTGGTACTCCTTAGGCCTCAATTCAATCATAAAAAATTAGAGAAGGTGAATGTGCAGCTCACTCGGCGAAGTTGTAGACGGAATGTCAGTTTGTGTTCGCTTCCCAGAAAAATAAAAATCACACACTGTTTAAACTATACAATTTAGATCTCTTATAAAATGTACAATAAAAGTTATAATGTAAGACAATTCTGCTTTTATATATTCAGCGTATAATAGCATCATTTTTTCTTACGTCTTGCATGCAAACAATTAGCGTATTTCTCGCGTAAGTCCCTTTTCTCCCTTGCGTATATTTCCTCTTTGATCTTAAGCGCCAGGTTCTGAAATTTTTAAAAATATTCGCGTGATTTTTCTCCTTTCTCAATGCGTTCAGAAAACGAACTCCCTTAAATTCTAAAATGAATTTGTTCATATAGTGATTGTTTTCATCTTACTAACAGACAAACTCTCGCAAAATACTTGCGAGGATACCGCCGAAACGTTCCTATCTAACTGTTGAATTTTATGTTAGTCTAATTCAATAACCGACAAGTCAGAGCGAAGCAAACACCAACTGACATTCAGTTTACCATTTCGCTGAGCCAGCTGCATAATTATTTTGAGGAATAACAACGGCGAGATCTATGTTACAGGGATGTAGACATGAAGATATCATATTAGTTAAACTAATGTTAATATTACTACTCATTCTTGTTGGAATAAAGATTACTTAAAAAAAGTAATATTGTGATAGTTACATGTAGGTCATTCAAAGAATACTTTTCTTTTCTGATGTTCTTGCTGTAACCACGTCCTTTGGAAATTAAGGTATTCGCATAATTTTTCCCTCTCGATTTACTTACGAAACATTTACTACAAAAAGGGGGGAAGTGCGTAAGGAAGTACGGTGTTCCATTTAACGGCCGACATCTCTCAGTTTCATATCTTCTAGCCCACCAGCGGCCGAGCGGTAAAATCGCTGAACACTGGTAGTTCGATCCGAAGTTCGAACGGGCTGGCTGCATGAGCGTTTTCGAGGTTATTCCCATGTGTAACCTGTATAAGAGCCAGTTTCCCTTAGAAAGTCCTCCACGAAAGCATCAGTCCTCTTAGGCAGATAGCCCTCGAGGCTTTACCATAATCACACACACACACACACACACATCTTCTTCTAAACAAGGGTTTAATTTGCTACCAGAAAACGTTTTGACTGAATGAAAGCTGAAGTTAAACTCTGAAACTTTAAGCTTGGCTTAGAGCATTTGTCATTCCATTTCTCAATACCTCATCATTTTATTCACACTCTTAGGAACAGATTGACCAAGTTCTACTGTATACAAATTTTTACTTTAGCTTTCTTCTAATTGCATGAAACATTACTCATATTGATTGCATAAATAGTATTAGTTTTATGTATGAGATATAATTTTGGGCCAAAGCGTATTTTGTTTGCCTATCACATTTCTATCATTATTGTGGTTTATTGCCCTCTAGAACATCGGTACAGTTTTAGTTCAGACTTTAAAGCCTGGGTTAGCAGAGAATGATGTATTTCTTTGCAACAAAAATGGTCAATATCCATATATATATATATATAATTCTACAGAGAAACAACCTACCTATCTATAAAACTGTTGCCACAATTATATGCCCACAAGGAGATTATATGCCCACATGAAACTCCACAAGGAGATTGTGGGTGAATTCCTTGGTAAAAATGATTTTACAACTCTCTCGCTTTTAATCGCTAGGCAACAACTGATAATTTATTTATAATTTTTTAACACTGTAATGGATTTTTGATTAACACACTTAAAGATTGATTTGATTAACACACTCAGCGCAACACTATTCCAAATAAAGCATTTTCCCAGAGCGCCAGAATCTCCAGAGCTCCTACAGACATTTGTCATTAAAAAAAAAAATATATATATATATATATATATATATATATATATGTGAGATAATTATCTTTCGATCTGTGCTAACAAATTCGACTCTATGAAAGCAAAGTGTTGCAGCGGCCAGAATTAAATATCTTTATCTTTCACGTGCCAGCGTGTTGCCATTCAGTAAAGCTTAAGATATTTTCAAATTTGTTCAGGAAGGTTATCGAGTAATAAATGAAGCGGTTTAAAAGCAATTAACAGAGTTCTTAAGAACAGTTTTGTGTACTTTTTAATGTGATTGAATTAAATACGTTTTAAAATCTTGACATGTCTAATTAGAAATATTCAATATTTGTATAAAATTACACTTCACCGACTCATTAAAATCATCATATACTTTTTTTATGATTACTGTTTTAGGCTGCTGGTTACATGAGTGGTTAGTTTTTAAAGAAATGATCTAGCGAATATAATAATCTGCATTGTGCGAATGTAATATAGTGCTATCAGAAAACTTAGATATGCTGTTTTTATGTATTCTCTTCCTAGAGAAATTTTAATGGCAATTTGTAGTATTTGAAACTGGCTAAAATGACCTGCACCAGGTAAGCCTTTAGTTTTTACGTATAAATATAAACTCACGTATTTACCATCAGTTTCCAATAAACCAAATTCCAGATCCGGGCTTTCAGGTGCTAAGCTTCCGGTGGATGACTACGTTATTCAAAATTTGATGCCTTTAGATACCGTTGTTTTTTCTGAATGCCAGAAACACGTGATGGAAACAGTTTAAAAAATGTAAAACACATGTAGTGATTTTGTTCGTGATTTTACGCGAATTTTAAGCCCTTTTTATTTCATTTACAGACACATACATGTTCTGAGAGCATTTGGGCAAATGTTCCTTTGTGTTGAGACATTTAAAAACAGCATATCTTTAAAATATTCGATAGACAGCCACCCAGCTGGAGATTTGTTTTTCGTACAGTGTTACCGCTGCTCGCTTTGGAAGCATTGAGTTTGTTAGTCCAAAATTCATTAAAGTTTTACAAAATATTAAATAGACTATAAAACAAATTCCAAATTCGGGCTACCACAGCAACTGTAATTGAATCATGAGAGGTAGTCAACTATTTGTTGCCAAGACACACTAGAAATTTGTTTGGTAACAAAAAATACTAAACAAACTGTTTCTGTTTTAGCGATTTTACATTTTTTAGTGAATTTTTAGGCGTGTTTTTAATTTACGCAAACATAAGCATTTCAGAGCATTTGGGCTAACGTCCCTTTAGGCTAAAAGCATTCAAAAACAGCATATGTTCACAATTTCGGATAGAGAGTCTCCGCCCGCTTTTGAATCCTTGAGTCTGTCAATCAAAAATTCGTTAAAGCTTTACAAAATATGAAATTCACAATAAATCAAATTGCACAGCCGAGCTGGACGACGATATACGATATTCAAAATTTGATGACTTTAGCAATCGTTGTATTTTCACAATGAGAGAAACGCAAGCTGGTCACATTATCCTCATACAGTAGTACCTCGGTATACTTCATTATTCAATTTGGGGTGCATACGGCCAACTAGCGGCTGAGCGGTGAAGTCGCTGAACACTGGTAGTTCGGTCTCAGGTTTTAATCCCGTGAACATGCTAACTGCATGGTCGTTTTCGGGGTTTTCACCTTGCGTAACGTGTAAACGAGCCATTTCCCTTTGGAAAGTCCTCCACGAAGGCATCCTTCCCCTGAGGCAGATAGCCCTCCAGTTCTTTGCTGTAACCTAATAAACCAACCAAAAAAACTTTGTGTGTATACCAAAGGAATTTTTCCAAGAACAAATAAAGGCAAAATAATTAGACCGCTTGGCTTAATAATGAGACCAAATTAATGACCGCTTGTAGAGTCATTAGGTGTGCAGGGCTCTAATATTGGATGTTTACAATTTGAAATGTGAAAGGACATTTATAGTGAATCAAAGTAAAATTCCAAAACAAAATTAATATTTCTTCTGGCAAATTACCCCTTTGGAATAATTTTGTTAGCGATTATAGACGCTTTTTACAAGAAATATAGTGGACTGTATTTTAAAAATTAGCGATTTTTTTATTTAATTTTATTTACCTTCATTTAGAAAATACTCACTGCACTTTTTTAACTCTATTCTCTTAAACCGTTAGATTGCAGAATCTAAAAAGAAAAAGTCATCTGCGATTATTTATTTTATTTTTATTCAATTTTATCAATCATCATGATTTTATGATTGTAACACGATGAGAAGCTTTTCTTATAATTAGCAAACAGAAACAAGACAAAAAATTCAGGAATCTTTTGTACAATTGGAGATTTATTTCTGAAATCTGTAGTTGCTGAAATTGATGCCTCATTCTCTGAATAAATGTTGATAAGTTTCACGTTTCGCTGTGTTGCTCAGATAATTGCTCGTTTTATAGCATCAGCTCGCCTCCGAACACGCTGTTATATTCATGCAGGTGGCTTTTCAGTATTTTCTCTTCATGTTCTGAAATTAGAATAACATAAGCACTCTCGAATTTGTTGTTTATTTTCGAATCGTCCCTACAAGGTCATGGAGTATTTGTTCGTTTGTTTGATTATATGATTACGGCAAAGCCTCGAGTGTTGTCTGCCTAAGGGGAGGGAAGCCTAGAGGACTTCCTAAGGGAAACCGATTCCTGTATACGTTACACATTGGGAACACCACGAAAACGCTCATGCCCGTTCTCGGGATTCGAACCTCGGACCGAACTACGAGCGTTCGGAGACTTTACCGCTCGGCTGCTGGCGAGTCATTGGGTACTCGATTACGGCATTAATGTTTGGTTCTGCGCATGCTCGGCGCCATTGCTGTCTCTGGTTCTGCGAGCTCTTCAATTTATCATTATTTTTTGGTAATTACATAGTGTATCTGAAATTTTGCGTTATATTTTACATTAAAATGTGATCTGAAGTTGATTCAGAGATATAGTGTGCATTTAAAACATTTATTTGGAGAGCTACAAGCATATTCAGCGGGTTTAGCATAAGCGGAATGGATTGTTTATGTTTTGATTTGAAGTTATTAGGACTAAAAGATGTGATTGTTGGTTCACCTTGAAGCGATTCGGTATGTATTTGGTTTTGCTTCGTTATTTTGCACATTAAACTGATTTATATAAATTTCACAGGAATTTGTGAATAATTTTGTTTCGTCGCTTATGATAGTGAGAAATTGCACATTACTCAATGTTTTGAAGTGATATTGATGAATGCGAGTGTAAACTGTATTAACAAATCTTCCTTGAATAACTTTCTTTCTATTTATGTGCGTTATTTGGAGGTAAACATGATAATTGTTTATAATCTGATATGTATACATGAGTACGATTGGGTACTGAAATTATGGTTAATCTTTGGATTATGGTAACTTGGCGATTTTTCGGCTAAAATGTGGCGACCAACCCTGCTACAGCAACCTGCTAGTTTTGTTTTGGTCGCCATTTTGTTTTCACGAAGTAAAGGCATTTTTTTTTTTTTTTTTTTTTTTTTTTACTCAACATTTTTTTTCCAACAATCTGCTAGCCGAATTACACTTATGCTAGAACTTTTATGGAACAAAACTGCTTAATCATGACGAAGATTAGGTGCGAAATTGGGGCAAAGTGCAGAATCGCCCACTGCTTGCCGCTTTTTTAAGAATTGCACATACACGTTATTATCCATGTACACGTCGACCTATTTTCACTTAAAAAAAATCCCAGAATTGCACAAAAATGGCATTGCGCACACTCTTGACTTTATCCATGTACACTGCTAAAGTCCTAGCTAGTAACCTTTATCGCCTTACCAAAATGTCGCCAAACTACCTGTTACCATATTCCAAAAATTAGCTCCTTATTATATTTTTTTTTAAATTAAGAAACAATTATACATCTAAAAAGTACTTCATTGTGAATAAGAATTTTATGAGTGGTTTCTGTGTATTAGGAATGTGTTGGAGTATTTTCACATCGTATGCACGGATTTATGTATTGAATATTACTTTTATATACTGAACTGAAATTGTGAGGCAGAGCTGAATTAGAATACTGTGTAATTGGCATACACTTTCTACGAGCATTTTCAGTGTATTTAGAGCAGTCTTTTGAACTATAGGTTGCAACCTGCAGTAGCAGTTTTAATATTGCTTTAACTTGTAATAATAATTTTACAGTTAACAAATATTTTTACACAATATATCTGAAGATGGTTAAAGATAAGACCATTCAGACAAAATAGAAAAACGAAAACGTTTTGACGGATTCTTTTTACAATATAAACTTTCATTTTACTTGCTTTGCACGTGACGCTGTCATTTCGTCTGTTACTTGTTTAAAATGTTCACATTGTTCTGCGTCTTAAAATTAGAAATAAAGTTAATGACCTAAAATTGCAGTAGGATTTGCCGCAATGCTTATGGGGTCCTGGGGTTGCGAAAAATTCTCAGTCGAGAAAAGGGGTCGCGACTGAAAAAAGTCTAAGAAGCCCTGATTTAGAGTGTGCTGGATTATTTTCACCCACGATTTGCACAGAAACACTAAAGCAAGCGCGTCAACTCGCTAGTGAAAGAAACAAAGCAAAATATATATATATTACTTTACTATATTTTCTCTACTGGGAGGTAACATGCAACTTTTATAAGATGTAATCCTCGCATGTAATGAGTTTGGGTAAAAAGGATGCATTATAAATATAACAGAAGCATATATAGCTGCTGTTCGTATCTAGGGGATATATATCAGATGAATACGTAGGTTTGCAGTTCCTTTTATTTAATTTTATCCATCGTAATAGATTCATTGCAGTATTTGCCTACAGAAAACATTTTTTTTAAAGTAATAGTTGAATTTTTAATTACTAAATGTCCAATTCCCAATAACGTTTTAGTCCAAAGGGGTTTTGTCTCTGAAGGACTATTGTTTTCGCTTTGCGATTTTTGCGTTGTTTCAGTATCAATGTCCGTTTCACTTTTCAAACTGCTGCCACCAAATGTTACAGTTCTGCATTATATTTAAATGAATTTCCATTTCGTTTTATAATCTATTGCAAATTATGTAAAACTTTAACGAACTTTTTATTAACAAACTCGACGCTTTCAAAGTGAGCAGTGGTAACACTGTACGGAAAGAGAGAGAGAAAAAAAAAAAAAAAAGAAATATGTCTGTAGTGTGAGAGACTATCTATCGGAAATTATCAAGATATGCTATTTTTAAACATTTATCTCCAGCTCGCGAGACTGTATCGGAAATTCTAACAATATGCTATTTTGCATTTTTTAAAATATTCATTGTTATTGTTGTTGAATTGAATTTTATGTGGTTTAAGTGTGAACAAGTGTGTTTTCTTTATTAAATAAAGGTAACACACAAAACGTTTAAAAAACGCCCTTCTGGGCGTAATATAAAATCTGAAAGCTTTCAGATTTCATTTTTCTTTTTTCTAATCGAATGGAGGAACGATAATTATGGTGTTAATTTGTCACTACACAAAAATATGTGAAAAAGAAATAATTTTCGAATCTTGCACACTTTCTTAGATACTTCTTTCTTCAGATACTTCTTTAAACTGAATGCATTTCCCAAAAAGTTTCGTTCAAGATGCTTTAAACTCCTACGATTGAAAACAATTGACGTATAGAGTACAGCAGCCCTGGTGGCCAGAAGGAGATTTTCGTACAAACTCGTGTGGTAGTCATCGTGTGAACGTGATAAGTTCCAAATCATTTTCGCTTAAAAATGTGAACAATACACATGCAAGAAAGTAGGAATTTCCGGAAGACGTCGATTTCGATGCAGGATGCTATGTGATTTGGTTTATGCGATTAAGCATAGAGGTCTATTATTTGAAGTTCAGATTTTGAGCGTAAGGTGCATTTGCCCCTCGCTCCCTATTTTAACTTCGCTAATTTTTCATGCTCGATCAGATAGCCTGGCTCAGTAAAAGTAGGCGGCCAGTGCAACTCTTGATTAAAAGTCTAGTTATAACCACGTGCAGTGCTGATAAGGACCACGTGTTTCTGTGACTCCTTCTCCTTTATTTACTTCTTTCTAGGTATTTCTTTCTTCTGATGAGGAGGGACCTTTAGCTGCTCTCGAAATCGATTGAGTGTTTCATTATACCTACGCTAAATACAAGGTTGTTTTTACGATTTTGATAGAGGTCTATATCTGCCTAACTGGAAGCATGCCTTCGTGGAAGACTTTCTAAGGGAAATCGACTCATATAGACTACGCCATGAGACACTCCGTTCGCGGCATTCGAACCTCGGATGAACTACCAGTGTTCAACGGCTCAGCCGCTGGCGGGCCGCAGCATGCTAGTTGAAAAGTGTAGATGCGTTAGCGAAATTATTAAGGTTTACTTTTCCCAGTGCCAATAAAGGCATAAATGGATGCAAATCCAAAGATCTGAAGGTACAGACGTTTGCATACAAACATTTGTATTTTTATTTATGCTTCGAACAAATTTTAATAGTTAACAGAAACAGGCTAGATTGTAATTTTTTTTTTTTTTTCAAGTTATGTCCCACTTCCAAAATTTTCATAACTCATTTATTTTTCAGCTTTCCAAATATTAAATGGACAATAAATCAAATTGTAAATTCGGGCTTTCAATTGCTCATTTTCGGGTATGGAGGACTATTTTTTTTCAACATTTGCTGGCTTTAGGTACTGTTGGGTTTTCGTAATGAGAGAAAAACATGATGACAGCTGTTTTAAAAGTGACAAATCGCTTTTAGTGATTTTTTTGTGTGATTTTACATGATCATTTTCGTAATTTGTTAGTTGCATTTAGGCATGTCTTTCATTTACACTCTCATACATAACATCGAGAGCATTTGCGGTAATGTCCATTTGTATTGAAAATGTTTAAAAACAGCATATCTTGATAATTTCCGATAGATAGTCTTTCACACTAGAGATATATTTCTTTTTTTTTTTTTTTCCCCTTACAGTGTTACCACTGCTTACTTAGCAATCTTTGAGCTTGTTAATCAAAAATTCGTTAAAGCTTTACAAAATATGACATAGACAAAAATATTCCTGATCCGGGCTTTCAGGTGTTCATAATCGGGTAGAGGACAATGTTATTCAAAATATGATTTCTTTAGCAACATACTGGAACCTGGACTCTCTCCAATAAGCGCCGAGTGTGCTACAGTTACACAACAAAGGCATACAGGAACGAGGAAGAAAATAACTTATATAATCCCCTTTTAAAGAGTGACTGGTGGTAAGGGGACTCAATCGCCAAATTCTGTTGGTGAAGAATCATCATCCTCCACCTTTTAGTTCGGGCGCCACTGTAGAGACGTTAGGTTATTTAGAATCAGAAGACATGAAAAATAAGCAGTACCCTCGCCAGTACTCGAACCTGGACCTCATGGCACTACACCACGAAAGCATGAATTTTGAAAAAAAGCGATTCGAGGTGCACTGGCTTTTGTCTAGATCAGTGTTTCTTAACCTTTCTAGCGAGTCGCACCCCACTGAATCTGAAAATATATCTCCGCACCCCATTGAAAAAAGTGTTTTAATCTTTTTAGTCTAGAAAAATACATTTTTTGCGAAACTTATTGTTTATTGAAAAACATTGTACATTTTATATAAATACAAAATAAAATTTAGTTTAATTAGAGCTGTTATGCCTTAATTTAAAAAGATGCTTTGATCATCAGATTTAATTGTATAGAAGGCTAAAAATGTAAACACAGTGCAGTAAAAAATTATTATTAGAATTGTGGCAAAATATGCCACCCTAGAGGAAGAATATGCCTTCGTGGAGGATTTTTTGATAAAAACTGGCTCGTATTCTCACGTCACTTGCGAGGAAAATCACGCAAACTTTCATGCTGTCAGCCCATTCGTTTTGTGTTAACGAAGAGTTTGAGTCAAACCTATTAATCGGAAAATGTGTAAAATGCAGTAAATGCCCCTTAATATTATCATTTGGATATTGTCATCGAATTGCACGACTCCCTCCAGTTTGTATATGAAAACAAGGAAAATTCGTCGCTTATTGTGATCAACAGTTCTGTTAATACGATCTAAATATTACAAATACATTTTTTTTAAACAAAGGTTCTTTTAAATATTAATATGGTTTATCAGTAGAGTTTATGTATGGACATGGAGCAAGTGGAATAGCGACACATTTTATAGGACATTAGGTGACTAGATATTGATAGATATAGATTTGTAGGACATTAGACTAACATATAATATAACATCTTTCATGTATTTGGAAAGGAAAAAGATTGGTAATGTAATTCGATAAAAATACTGAATGTTATTAATTAGACATAGCGTTAATTAAATGTATTTTATAGTCAATCCCATTAACAGTAAAGAAAAAGAACTTTATATTATATCTATAAAATAACTGAGAAAATGGGCAACGCTCTCGCCGAGATTCGAACGCCGGACCTTCCGAATAACGCCTCGAACATACTTCCACTTAGAGCAGGAAGGAAGGAACGTGCAGAGAAGGGAGAAAAAACTTCCATGCTTTTAAATAGTTTAATTTGTTAATTAATAAGAGATTGAAAGAATAATATCTTACGTTGCAGGGCTCTAATATTTGGTGGCAATAGTTTGAAAAGTAAACTGATATTTATAGTGAATGAACGTAACATGCCAAAACGAAAGTAATAGTCCTTCTCGGCCCCTTTTGGACTAATAAAACATTTTGTTGCTGATTATAGACACTTGTTACAAGAATTTCAGTGGACTGTATTTTAAGAAGAGCTCATTTCATTTACTTTTATTTATAAAACACTCACAGCACTTTTTAACTCTATTCTCTCAAACCGTTAGAATCCAAAATCTAAAAATAAAAATCTGATGTGTACACCACATGACTTCTTTGAACGTAATATTAAATTATACGCATTTTTTCTTGCATTTCATTTAAACTCATTGGATTGAATTAAATCTACTTCGCCGACAGCGCATAAACCACAATAGAATAAATGCATTCTTTAAAATTCACTCTAGTATTTGTTTACCATAGCGACACTCTGGCGCTAGATTCACTTAACAGTATTATTCCTGAGTATTATATTTCGTTCATATTATAACTCATAATGCACAAAATTTATATCATTTAAAGAATAGAATTATCTAATCGTTGCCACATGTTCTATTCAAATAGTATAATGCAGCTAGAACGATGTATAAAAGAAATTAAGCAAACAAAACAAAAAAGAAACAGTTTTTCACAGACGATTGAGTATTTCTCATTCAATTAATTCAGTTTTCACTTCGCGACAAGGCACAAATACATAAAAACTCAAAATATCTATATTAAAAATTACGAAGTAAATCTTAAATACTTATTTCCTCGAAACACTTACAGACAGGATTAAGCATGATTTAATTGGCAATAATAAATGGAGGCGTTATCTTTGTTGTTGCGAAGCTAAGTTTCTCTAGATTGGCAACAAATCCACTAGTCTCCTGTTTCAAATGTATACATCAATGGCCGGCATTAAAAGCAGGCTTAGCGGCAATTAAACAACTTTAAAATTGCTGATACTTCTAAACGTATTGCACACAGATTTACCAAAAGCATAAAATCCTCGTTCTGAGGCTACTCGTTTTTGAGTTATGCGAGATACGTACGCACGTACGTTCGTACAGACGCCTCGAAAAATTCTCTTCAGAATTAATTTCAAAGCAGTTTTATAATTTTTTTCGAGAAAAAGAGTCTTTTATTCTGTCCTTACGTACAGATATCACGCAAAAACATCGTTAAATTGCATTCGATAGCGGTCAAAATGGATATTTTCATTGAAATATGCTGCCTGAAACTTTTCGCGGTTACATTACTTCCTTTTTACTTCGTACAAGGAAGTAAAAAGTCCTCTGCGATTTCCAAGGCAACTGGAATAATTTTCTTTGTCTTGATCTCGCTGCTACAATTGAAAAGTACAGCTGAAAAATGTCAGAAAGAAAAGTATTTTTGAATAGTGGGAGTTGAACTTGGATTCGATCACACGCGAACGAGCTGGCTGCATGGTGGTAATATGTAGAACGTGATACAGGCCAGTTTTCCTTATAAAGTTATTAACGAAAAAGTCCCTTCCATTTGACAGATAGCCCATATTTGTTTTGACATAATCCAAACAACCTAATCTTGCATAAAAAGTATAATTAATCCAAGGTAATGTATCAGTACGTCGTAAATGGAGAAAATGGAACATTCCTGGATAAACCCTAGATACTGATGAAGTAGTGCTATGAATCAAGATGACATGAATAGTGATGGATAAGAATTCGAAGTTGCGCTTATGTTCTTTATTACAAATTAAATGTAATTACTTTGGGTTTCATGCAAGTTTTGATATGGACTTTTAAAGCTTGTTATTGCTTATGTGTTATGTGTTACTTCTCTTTTACATATATACTTTATAGACTCTCTGGATAAAAAGCTACCGTTTTAGTACCATCGGTGAACTTTAGATTCTTGGAAGCATTTTTAGTTTAACATTTTGCTACACGCATCTCATTACGTAGCAAAATGTGACGGCACAAGGAATTGATTGAGCAATTATGGAAGTTACAGTTTTTTAAATCGGGACGTATTGTTCCTCAAATATGAATCAGTACTGTTAGCTAATGCGCGAGAAATTACATTCATTTTTTCCCCACTTAGTGAGGTTATACACAGGCAAATTAATGTTGGAACAGCGATGGCGCGTCATGCATCTTCCAATACTAAATGCATTTTCAGAATAAAATATGGGTTCCGAACGCAGTCGAAATTGAATTTACTTAATGTTCCTGTATTAATCAGGACATAATCATTTTAAATAATTTTGCTCGTTATTCCGATTTGTTCCTTTCCCTCTGGAATATAAATTTTGTTCGTAAGTTTCTCACGTCACAAACAAAAAGTAATTCTTGAGCTCATTTACAGTAATGTTCCATCAGCAAACAAAATAGTTCTTGAAACAAAACAAAGTATTTCCTGAGTTAATTTACAATATTGCCTCATAAACTTATTATTGTTGAGTGCTTTTTAGAATTATTTAATTAATTAAGGCAAAATACACGAAGGCTCTCTGATTGAACACAAACTACTATATTTCATGTCTTACGAAATGTGTTTTGTGTAAATAAAAATGTAAACAAGACCAAACGGCGATAAAATATGAGAGTCTTGCACCTCACTTCCTACAGTTTAGACCGGGCATGACTGCCTTGCTGCTCATTTGTTTCGTTTTAATCCGACTGCCTTACTTTTATGTACTTTGCGTGATTCTGGACAAGTCATGGACGCTACTCATCTGGACGTGTGCTCTGCACTTAAAAGTTTGCACTGTATTCTAAAGATGTACCGGAGAGCTCTTTGCCTAATGACCTGATGGTCAATGGCCACGCATTTGATAAATAAAATTAAAAAAAATCTGATGTGTACACCACATGACTTCCTTGTACGGAATAGAATAAATGCATTCTTTAAAATTCACTTTGTTTACCACAGCGACACTCTGGCGCAACAGTATTATATTTCGTTCATATTATAACTCAAAATGCACAAAATTTATATCATTTAAAGAATTATCCAATCGCTGCCACATGTTCTATTCAAATACTATAATAAAGCTAGAACGATGTATAAAAGAAATTAAGCAAACAAAAAAGAAACAGTTTTTCACAGACAATTGAGTATTTCTCATTCAATTAATTCAGTTTTCACTTCGGGACAAGGCAAAAATACATAAAAACTCAAAATATCTGTATTAAAAATTACGAAGTAAATCTTAAACGCTTATTTCCTCGAAAAAATTCCAGAAAGGATTAAGCATGATTTAAATAATAAATGAAGGCGTTATCTTTGTTGTTGCGAAGCTAAGTTTCTCTAGATTCGCAACAAATCCACTATCCTGCTGTTTCAAATGTAAACAAGAGCAATGGCGGCCATCAAAAACGTTATTAGGCTTAGCGGCACTTAAACAATTTTAAAATTGTTGATAATTCTTAAAATATTGCATACAGATTTACTAAAGGCATAAAACCCTTAACCGGAAGATAAAAACAACATAATCATTTTTAAAGCAAAAAATGTACAATTTACAAACATATAAGAGTAAAGAAACTGAGATCACTGAGCCGGGTAACAGAGTGGATATATATATAAATATATTTATATACGTTTGGCGCGGCCGATTGCAACCAAAATACGAGGTGCACATCTACATGTTATAGCAGTCCTATATACAAAATTTCAACGTTCTGAGGCTACTCGTTTTTGAGTTATGCGAGATGCGCACGTTCGTACAGACGCCACGAAAAATTCTCTTCAGAATTCATTTTAAAGCAGTTTTATCATTTTTTTTGGAGGAAAAGAGTGTTTTATTCTGTCCTTACATACAGATATCGCGGAAATACATCGTTAAATTGCATTCGAAAGAGGTCAAAATGGGGTATTTTCGTTGAAATATGCTGCCTGAAACTTTTCGCGATTACAATACTTCCTTTTTACTTCGTACAAGGAAGTAAAAATGCACTTCAATTCCTCTTCGACTAACGTCTTGGAGAGGTTATTCAGCCAACAGATTGCAAGCGTTTCTCGTGCCTTCAAGGCTCTGCAGTTACAAACGCTCATGCCTTATACTGGATTCGAACGTGAGCCAAACGGCATCGCAGACATCGTTCGGTAACCTCCATACATCCAAGCAGGTAAGTGTTACGTAACGTACGAAAGAAAATTTCACAACAGATCTATGATGATGTTTCCCACTTCAATCCAAATCAAGAGCAAGCCAAACGGCTTTTATATGCGGAGGTACTTCGGTATACCTCATTAATCCGTTCCAGATCTTCGGATTTATATAAAATTAGAAACTGGACGTGTATCAAACGAAGGTTATGCATTGTATTTCTTTTACAAATACAGATTATTTCAACTGAAAGATTCAAGTATGAAAAGCTTGATTACAATCATGGTATCAACGGACTTTACGATAAAATCTCTACCATCTCCATGCAATGGTTTTTGAATGCTGAATTTACTAGGTCTTCCTGTTGCTGATCTATTTCTGGCTAATTCTACAATCTCAATAGGAGTTTTCAAAAGGAATAATGCATTCTCGTATAATCTTCATAATATTCCCTACACAAAACCATCTGCTGGTATAAAATGTCTTAGATAGTTATATTTATATACCCATTTATTTTGACCGTTGCGTCAACGCAACACCAGCGGCTAATGTGTTAATTCCGTTCAAAATGAAAATTTTTAAATGTATTCTTTCACATACTTAGGCCTCTAAAATATCGCAGAAAAAGAAAATATATACATTTATACTTATATTTACGTCATAGTTACCAAATGTTTACCTCCAATCGTCAAAGCGTATTGATCTCGATAAGAAGTCACTGAAGTCCGGTTCATAAATTATTCACGTTTTTTTGCTGTACTTCACGTAAACATATTTCTTTGAATTATTCTGACTTAATTAACCGATTCCTCAAGGCATGTAGGAAACGACATAAAAAACTGAAAATTTTAAACTTAAATATTATTGTTGTACGAGAGTCAAACTTCTTATTTTATTTTTCCATAACGAGTAGTAAATATTCCCATATGTATGTTCAAGGACCGGGACATCGCAATAAAGTTGTATTTCGTTATCCGTTCGATTTTTGGGCTATTTTTTAAACCTTCAAAAATTCGCCATAAAAAAACTATGGAAGCTAGGACCACCTAATTTGGGGGGTTTGTAGGTAAATCTAGGGTGCCCTTTCACAACAAAATTTGCGACATTCTATCGAACCGTTTCGGAGATATTCGCGAGTTTTTGTTTTAACATTACGGCGAAAAGGCCCGGACACCCCTGGTGAGCTGCGATTAGCGAGCATAGGGAGGAAGGCCGAAACCCTGTCAGGCCACGTTTCAAATTTCATGTCGATCGGACAATTAGGGCCCGAGATATGGTGGGTCAAAGTTGGGCCCATTTCCGTTACCGTTGGGGCGGCCCCCATCGAAATTTCGGTTGCTTGCGCCGGGGTCAAAAATTGAGCTACGAGAAAACGCTTGCCGGGGATTGTTCATGTGTCTCAATGGGAAGTACTGTGTGAGCGGTTTGAAATTCGGTGCAACGGTTATAGGTAATTGTCGCGGCCGAAATGTGTCAAATTCGTGAAATTTGACCCTATGAAAGTCGGGTCCTATTGGGCCTGGAGACAAACGTTTTTTTTTTAAATTGATGTACTCTTCGAGAGCAACATTTTGGCTATCTCGGATTTTTAAAATTCGCGAATGGAGTTTCTGTAGGGTATTTCCGTTCGATTTTTGGGCTATTTTTTAAACCTTCAAAAATTCGCCATAAAAAAACTATGGAAGCTAGGACCACCTAATTTGGGGGGTTTGTAGGTAAATCTAGGGTGCCCTTTCACAACAAAATTTGCGACATTCTATCGAACCGTTTCGGAGATATTCGCGAGTTTTTGTTTTAACATTACGGCGAAAAGGCCCGGACACCCCTGGTGAGCTGCGATTAGCAAGCATAGGGAGGAAGGCCGAAACCCTGTCAGGCCACGTTTCAAATTTCATGTCGATCGGACAATTAGGGCCCGAGATATGGTGGGTCAAAGTTGGGCCCATTTCCGTTACCGTTGGGGCGGCCCCCATCGAAATTTCGGTTGCTTGCGAAGGGGTCAAAAATTGAGCTACGAGAAAACGCTTGCGGGGGATTTTTCATGTGTCTCAATGGGAAGTACTGTGTGAGCGGTTTGAAATTCGGTGCAACGGTTATAGGTAATTGTCGCGGCCGAAATGTGTCAAATTCGTGAACTTTGACCCTTTGAAAGTCGGGTCCTATTGGACCTGGAGACAAACCTTTTTTTTCATATCGATGTACTCTTCGAGAGCGACATTTTGGCTATCTCGGATTTTTAAAATTCGCGAATGGAGTTTCTGTAGGGAATTTCCGTTCGATTTTTGGGCTATTTTTTAAACTTTCAAAAATTCGCCATAAAAAAACTATGGAAGCTAGGACCACCAAATTTGGAGGGTTTGTAGGTAAATCTAGGGTGCCCTTTCACACCAAAATTTGCGACATTCTATGGAACCGTTTCGGAGATATTCGTGAGTTTTTGTTTTAACATTACGGCGTAAAGGCCCGGACCCCCCATGGCAGGCCGCGATTGGCGAGCATAGGGAGGAAGGCCGAAACCCTGTTAGGCCACGTTTCAAATTTCAAGTCGATCGGACACTTAGAGCCCGAGATATGGTGGGTCAAAGTTTGGCCCATTTCCGTGACCATTGGGGCGGCCCCCATCGAAATTTCGGTCGCTTGCGCCGGGGTCAAAAATTGAGCTACGAGAAAACGCTTGCGGGGGATAGTTCATGTGTCTCAATGGGAAGTACTGTGTGAGCGGTTGGAAATTCGGTGGAACGGTTATTGGTAATTGTCGCGGCCGAAATGTGTCAAATTCGTGAACTTTGACCCTATGAAAGTCGGGGGTTATTGGGCCTGGAGACAAACCTTTTTTCTTTAAATTGATGTACTCTTCGAGAGAGACATTTTGGCTATCTCGGATTTTTAAAATTCGCGAATGGAGTTTCTGTAGGGAATTTCCGTTCGAATTTTGGGCTATTTTTTAAACATTCAAAAATTCGCCATATAAAAACTATGGAAGCTAGGACCACCAAATTTGGAGGGTTTGTAGGTAAATGTAGGGTGCCCTTTCACACCAAAATTTGCGACATTCTATCGAACCGTTTCGGAGATATTCGCGAGTTTTTGTTTTAACATTAGGGCGAAAAGGCCCGGACCCCCCTGGTGAGCCGCGATTGGCGAGCATGGGGAGGAAGGCCGAAACCCTGTTAGGCCACGTTTCAAATTTCAAGTCGATCGGACAATTAGAGCCCGAGATATGGGGGGTCAAATTTTGGCCCATTGCCGTGACCATTGGGGCGGCCCTCATCGAAATTTCGGTCTCTTGCGCCGGGGTCAAAAATTGAGCTACGAGAAAACGCTTGCGGTGGATTGTTCATGTATCTCAATGGGAAGTACTGTGTGAGCGGTTTGAAATTCGGTGCAACGGTTATAGGTAATTGTCGCGGCCGAAATGTGTCAAATTCGTGAACTTTGACCCTATGAAAGTCGGGTCCTATTGGGCCTAGAGACAAACCTTTTTTTTTTAAATTCATGTACTCTTCGAGAGCAACATTTTGGCTATCTCGGATTTTTAAAATTCGCGAATGGAGTTTCTGTAGGGTATTTCCGTTCGATTTTTGGGCTATTTTTTAAACCTTCAAAAATTCGCCATAAAAAAACTATGGAAGCTAGGACCACCAAAATTTGGAGGGTTTGTAGGTAAATCTAGGGTGCCCTTTCACACCAAAATTTGCGACATTCTATCGAACCGTTTCGGAGATATTCGCGAGTTTTTGTTTTAACATTATGGCGAAAAGGCCCGGACCCCCCTGGTGAGCCGAGATTGACGAGCATGGGGAGGAAGGCCGAAACCCTGTTAGGCCACGTTTCAAATTTCATGTCGATCGGACAATTAGGGCCCGAGATATGGGGGGTCAAATTTGTGCCCATTTCCGTTACCGTTGGGGCGGCCCGCATCGAAATTTCGGTCGCTTGCGAAGGCGTCAAAAATTGAGCTACGAGAATACGCTTGCTGGGGATTGTTCATGTGTCTCAATGGGAAGTACTGTGTGAGCGGTTTGAAATTCGGTGCAACGGTTATAAACTATTACTGAATAATTCTAATATTCAGGCAAATAGAATAAACAATTGTCGTTGGACCCCACTTTATTGGGCAAAACAGAATGGTCATTGCTAATAAATAATTCATAATTAAAATTTTACACAGTATGAAATACTAGACAATCGAAAAAATTAAGACACTCAGATTTTGGGCCTCCAAGTGTCCATATTCAGATAGAGGACTACGTTACTCAAAAGTTGATGGTTCTAGGTACCGTTGTTTTTCACAATGCGAGAAACATACAGATTCTTCATTAATTTCTTTAATATATTACAGGGTGATAATATTTGGTGGCAATAAGTCAGACTTATGATGAAAATATTAACACTGCCATTTAAGTGTGAATTAAGTGTAACGTACCGAACTGAATGCATAAAGTAATTCAAATTAATGATATGGCGTCGTTTACGGCTCTATTTACTATTTAAAACTATGATTATTATTAACTTACTTATCAAAAAATTCTCACTCATTAAGTGTAATTCGACTAGTTTTGATAATGAGAAATTAAGGCCAACAGCCTGTTTCATAACTGATACTCTAACTCATACTGAATTTTTTACCACTAATATTTATGTTATAAAAAGAGACACATCACTTGATGGTGTAATTAATGTAGACTCGGGTGAATACTCGTAGTTCAATTTAGACTGGATTCTATTGCAGGCAAACGGGCTAGCTGGGATTCGGCAAACTGACTAGTTGGGAAACCCATTTGAACAGCAAAATGGCTAAACAGTTAAAAGTAGCACATGTTTAGAATTCCCTGTATACAGTCTCCATGGCTGGGAATAAATGTATTTTATTTCATACTTTAAAAATACAGATACTTAAACCACGCATCTTTGTTATGTCTTCATTTTTAGTTCCCTGCAAATGAATCTTGACAGTTTTATTGTTGTCCTTGGTACTCCTTAGGCCTCAATTCAATCATAAAAAATTAGAGAAGGTGAATGTGCAGCTCACTCGGCGAAGTTGTAGACGGAATGTCAGTTTGTGTTCGCTTCCCAGAAAAATAAAAATCACACACTGTTTAAACTATACAATTTAGATCTCTTATAAAATGTACAATAAAAGTTATAATGTAAGACAATTCTGCTTTTATATATTCAGCGTATAATAGCATCATTTTTTCTTACGTCTTGCATGCAAACAATTAGCGTATTTCTCGCGTAAGTCCCTTTTCTCCCTTGCGTATATTTCCTCTTTGATCTTAAGCGCCAGGTTCTGAAATTTTTAAAAATATTCGCGTGATTTTTCTCCTTTCTCAATGCGTTCAGAAAACGAACTCCCTTAAATTCTAAAATGAATTTGTTCATATAGTGATTGTTTTCATCTTACTAACAGACAAACTCTCGCAAAATACTTGCGAGGATACCGCCGAAACGTTCCTATCTAACTGTTGAATTTTATGTTAGTCTAATTCAATAACCGACAAGTCAGAGCGAAGCAAACACCAACTGACATTCAGTTTACCATTTCGCTGAGCCAGCTGCATAATTATTTTGAGGAATAACAACGGCGAGATCTATGTTACAGGGATGTAGACATGAAGATATCATATTAGTTAAACTAATGTTAATATTACTACTCATTCTTGTTGGAATAAAGATTACTTAAAAAAAGTAATATTGTGATAGTTACATGTAGGTCATTCAAAGAATACTTTTCTTTTCTGATGTTCTTGCTGTAACCACGTCCTTTGGAAATTAAGGTATTCGCATAATTTTTCCCTCTCGATTTACTTACGAAACATTTACTACAAAAAGGGGGGAAGTGCGTAAGGAAGTACGGTGTTCCATTTAACGGCCGACATCTCTCAGTTTCATATCTTCTAGCCCACCAGCGGCCGAGCGGTAAAATCGCTGAACACTGGTAGTTCGATCCGAAGTTCGAACGGGCTGGCTGCATGAGCGTTTTCGAGGTTATTCCCATGTGTAACCTGTATAAGAGCCAGTTTCCCTTAGAAAGTCCTCCACGAAAGCATCAGTCCTCTTAGGCAGATAGCCCTCGAGGCTTTACCATAATCACACACACACACACACACACATCTTCTTCTAAACAAGGGTTTAATTTGCTACCAGAAAACGTTTTGACTGAATGAAAGCTGAAGTTAAACTCTGAAACTTTAAGCTTGGCTTAGAGCATTTGTCATTCCATTTCTCAATACCTCATCATTTTATTCACACTCTTAGGAACAGATTGACCAAGTTCTACTGTATACAAATTTTTACTTTAGCTTTCTTCTAATTGCATGAAACATTACTCATATTGATTGCATAAATAGTATTAGTTTTATGTATGAGATATAATTTTGGGCCAAAGCGTATTTTGTTTGCCTATCACATTTCTATCATTATTGTGGTTTATTGCCCTCTAGAACATCGGTACAGTTTTAGTTCAGACTTTAAAGCCTGGGTTAGCAGAGAATGATGTATTTCTTTGCAACAAAAATGGTCAATATCCATATATATATATATATAATTCTACAGAGAAACAACCTACCTATCTATAAAACTGTTGCCACAATTATATGCCCACAAGGAGATTATATGCCCACATGAAACTCCACAAGGAGATTGTGGGTGAATTCCTTGGTAAAAATGATTTTACAACTCTCTCGCTTTTAATCGCTAGGCAACAACTGATAATTTATTTATAATTTTTTAACACTGTAATGGATTTTTGATTAACACACTTAAAGATTGATTTGATTAACACACTCAGCGCAACACTATTCCAAATAAAGCATTTTCCCAGAGCGCCAGAATCTCCAGAGCTCCTACAGACATTTGTCATTAAAAAAAAAAAAAATATATATATATATATATATATATATATATATATATGTGAGATAATTATCTTTCGATCTGTGCTAACAAATTCGACTCTATGAAAGCAAAGTGTTGCAGCGGCCAGAATTAAATATCTTTATCTTTCACGTGCCAGCGTGTTGCCATTCAGTAAAGCTTAAGATATTTTCAAATTTGTTCAGGAAGGTTATCGAGTAATAAATGAAGCGGTTTAAAAGCAATTAACAGAGTTCTTAAGAACAGTTTTGTGTACTTTTTAATGTGATTGAATTAAATACGTTTTAAAATCTTGACATGTCTAATTAGAAATATTCAATATTTGTATAAAATTACACTTCACCGACTCATTAAAATCATCATATACTTTTTTTATGATTACTGTTTTAGGCTGCTGGTTACATGAGTGGTTAGTTTTTAAAGAAATGATCTAGCGAATATAATAATCTGCATTGTGCGAATGTAATATAGTGCTATCAGAAAACTTAGATATGCTGTTTTTATGTATTCTCTTCCTAGAGAAATTTTAATGGCAATTTGTAGTATTTGAAACTGGCTAAAATGACCTGCACCAGGTAAGCCTTTAGTTTTTACGTATAAATATAAACTCACGTATTTACCATCAGTTTCCAATAAACCAAATTCCAGATCCGGGCTTTCAGGTGCTAAGCTTCCGGTGGATGACTACGTTATTCAAAATTTGATGCCTTTAGATACCGTTGTTTTTTCTGAATGCCAGAAACACGTGATGGAAACAGTTTAAAAAATGTAAAACACATGTAGTGATTTTGTTCGTGATTTTACGCGAATTTTAAGCCCTTTTTATTTCATTTACAGACACATACATGTTCTGAGAGCATTTGGGCAAATGTTCCTTTGTGTTGAGACATTTAAAAACAGCATATCTTTAAAATATTCGATAGACAGCCACCCAGCTGGAGATTTGTTTTTCGTACAGTGTTACCGCTGCTCGCTTTGGAAGCATTGAGTTTGTTAGTCCAAAATTCATTAAAGTTTTACAAAATATTAAATAGACTATAAAACAAATTCCAAATTCGGGCTACCACAGCAACTGTAATTGAATCATGAGAGGTAGTCAACTATTTGTTGCCAAGACACACTAGAAATTTGTTTGGTAACAAAAAATACTAAACAAACTGTTTCTGTTTTAGCGATTTTACATTTTTTAGTGAATTTTTAGGCGTGTTTTTAATTTACGCAAACATAAGCATTTCAGAGCATTTGGGCTAACGTCCCTTTAGGCTAAAAGCATTCAAAAACAGCATATGTTCACAATTTCGGATAGAGAGTCTCCGCCCGCTTTTGAATCCTTGAGTCTGTCAATCAAAAATTCGTTAAAGCTTTACAAAATATGAAATTCACAATAAATCAAATTGCACAGCCGAGCTGGACGACGATATACGATATTCAAAATTTGATGACTTTAGCAATCGTTGTATTTTCACAATGAGAGAAACGCAAGCTGGTCACATTATCCTCATACAGTAGTACCTCGGTATACTTCATTATTCAATTTGGGGTGCATACGGCCAACTAGCGGCTGAGCGGTGAAGTCGCTGAACACTGGTAGTTCGGTCTCAGGTTTTAATCCCGTGAACATGCTAACTGCATGGTCGTTTTCGGGGTTTTCACCTTGCGTAACGTGTAAACGAGCCATTTCCCTTTGGAAAGTCCTCCACGAAGGCATCCTTCCCCTGAGGCAGATAGCCCTCCAGTTCTTTGCTGTAACCTAATAAACCAACCAAAAAAACTTTGTGTGTATACCAAAGGAATTTTTCCAAGAACAAATAAAGGCAAAATAATTAGACCGCTTGGCTTAATAATGAGACCAAATTAATGACCGCTTGTAGAGTCATTAGGTGTGCAGGGCTCTAATATTGGATGTTTACAATTTGAAATGTGAAAGGACATTTATAGTGAATCAAAGTAAAATTCCAAAACAAAATTAATATTTCTTCTGGCAAATTACCCCTTTGGAATAATTTTGTTAGCGATTATAGACGCTTTTTACAAGAAATATAGTGGACTGTATTTTAAAAATTAGCGATTTTTTTATTTAATTTTATTTACCTTCATTTAGAAAATACTCACTGCACTTTTTTAACTCTATTCTCTTAAACCGTTAGATTGCAGAATCTAAAAAGAAAAAGTCATCTGCGATTATTTATTTTATTTTTATTCAATTTTATCAATCATCATGATTTTATGATTGTAACACGATGAGAAGCTTTTCTTATAATTAGCAAACAGAAACAAGACAAAAAATTCAGGAATCTTTTGTACAATTGGAGATTTATTTCTGAAATCTGTAGTTGCTGAAATTGATGCCTCATTCTCTGAATAAATGTTGATAAGTTTCACGTTTCGCTGTGTTGCTCAGATAATTGCTCGTTTTATAGCATCAGCTCGCCTCCGAACACGCTGTTATATTCATGCAGGTGGCTTTTCAGTATTTTCTCTTCATGTTCTGAAATTAGAATAACATAAGCACTCTCGAATTTGTTGTTTATTTTCGAATCGTCCCTACAAGGTCATGGAGTATTTGTTCGTTTGTTTGATTATATGATTACGGCAAAGCCTCGAGTGTTGTCTGCCTAAGGGGAGGGAAGCCTAGAGGACTTCCTAAGGGAAACCGATTCCTGTATACGTTACACATTGGGAACACCACGAAAACGCTCATGCCCGTTCTCGGGATTCGAACCTCGGACCGAACTACGAGCGTTCGGAGACTTTACCGCTCGGCTGCTGGCGAGTCATTGGGTACTCGATTACGGCATTAATGTTTGGTTCTGCGCATGCTCGGCGCCATTGCTGTCTCTGGTTCTGCGAGCTCTTCAATTTATCATTATTTTTTGGTAATTACATAGTGTATCTGAAATTTTGCGTTATATTTTACATTAAAATGTGATCTGAAGTTGATTCAGAGATATAGTGTGCATTTAAAACATTTATTTGGAGAGCTACAAGCATATTCAGCGGGTTTAGCATAAGCGGAATGGATTGTTTATGTTTTGATTTGAAGTTATTAGGACTAAAAGATGTGATTGTTGGTTCACCTTGAAGCGATTCGGTATGTATTTGGTTTTGCTTCGTTATTTTGCACATTAAACTGATTTATATAAATTTCACAGGAATTTGTGAATAATTTTGTTTCGTCGCTTATGATAGTGAGAAATTGCACATTACTCAATGTTTTGAAGTGATATTGATGAATGCGAGTGTAAACTGTATTAACAAATCTTCCTTGAATAACTTTCTTTCTATTTATGTGCGTTATTTGGAGGTAAACATGATAATTGTTTATAATCTGATATGTATACATGAGTACGATTGGGTACTGAAATTATGGTTAATCTTTGGATTATGGTAACTTGGCGATTTTTCGGCTAAAATGTGGCGACCAACCCTGCTACAGCAACCTGCTAGTTTTGTTTTGGTCGCCATTTTGTTTTCACGAAGTAAAGGCATTTTTTTTTTTTTTTTTTACTCAACATTTTTTTTCCAACAATCTGCTAGCCGAATTACACTTATGCTAGAACTTTTATGGAACAAAACTGCTTAATCATGACGAAGATTAGGTGCGAAATTGGGGCAAAGTGCAGAATCGCCCACTGCTTGCCGCTTTTTTAAGAATTGCACATACACGTTATTATCCATGTACACGTCGACCTATTTTCACTTAAAAAAAATCCCAGAATTGCACAAAAATGGCATTGCGCACACTCTTGACTTTATCCATGTACACTGCTAAAGTCCTAGCTAGTAACCTTTATCGCCTTACCAAAATGTCGCCAAACTACCTGTTACCATATTCCAAAAATTAGCTCCTTATTATATTTTTTTTTAAATTAAGAAACAATTATACATCTAAAAAGTACTTCATTGTGAATAAGAATTTTATGAGTGGTTTCTGTGTATTAGGAATGTGTTGGAGTATTTTCACATCGTATGCACGGATTTATGTATTGAATATTACTTTTATATACTGAACTGAAATTGTGAGGCAGAGCTGAATTAGAATACTGTGTAATTGGCATACACTTTCTACGAGCATTTTCAGTGTATTTAGAGCAGTCTTTTGAACTATAGGTTGCAACCTGCAGTAGCAGTTTTAATATTGCTTTAACTTGTAATAATAATTTTACAGTTAACAAATATTTTTACACAATATATCTGAAGATGGTTAAAGATAAGACCATTCAGACAAAATAGAAAAACGAAAACGTTTTGACGGATTCTTTTTACAATATAAACTTTCATTTTACTTGCTTTGCACGTGACGCTGTCATTTCGTCTGTTACTTGTTTAAAATGTTCACATTGTTCTGCGTCTTAAAATTAGAAATAAAGTTAATGACCTAAAATTGCAGTAGGATTTGCCGCAATGCTTATGGGGTCCTGGGGTTGCGAAAAATTCTCAGTCGAGAAAAGGGGTCGCGACTGAAAAAAGTCTAAGAAGCCCTGATTTAGAGTGTGCTGGATTATTTTCACCCACGATTTGCACAGAAACACTAAAGCAAGCGCGTCAACTCGCTAGTGAAAGAAACAAAGCAAAATATATATATATTACTTTACTATATTTTCTCTACTGGGAGGTAACATGCAACTTTTATAAGATGTAATCCTCGCATGTAATGAGTT
The DNA here is from genome assembly GCF_044657685.1 of Stegodyphus dumicola. Taxonomy (NCBI): domain Eukaryota; kingdom Metazoa; phylum Arthropoda; class Arachnida; order Araneae; family Eresidae; genus Stegodyphus; species Stegodyphus dumicola. Next base: position 615,359 of record NC_140780.1, on the reverse strand, counting down.
TGGGTAAAAAGGATGCATTATAAATATAACAGAAGCATATATAGCTGCTGTTCGTATCTAGGGGATATATATCAGATGAATACGTAGGTTTGCAGTTCCTTTTATTTAATTTTATCCATCGTAATAGATTCATTGCAGTATTTGCCTACAGAAAACATTTTTTTTAAAGTAATAGTTGAATTTTTAATTACTAAATGTCCAATTCCCAATTACGTTTTAGTCCAAAGGGGTTTTGTCTCTGAAGGACTATTGTTTTCGCTTTGCGATTTTTGCGTTGTTTCAGTATCAATGTCCGTTTCACTTTTCAAACTGCTGCCACCAAATGTTACAGTTCTGCATTATATTTAAATGAATTTCCATTTCGTTTTATAATCTATTGCAAATTATGTAAAACTTTAACGAACTTTTTATTAACAAACTCGACGCTTTCAAAGTGAGCAGTGGTAACACTGTACGGAAAGAGAGAGAGAAAAAAAAAAAAAAAAGAAATATGTCTGTAGTGTGAGAGACTATCTATCGGAAATTATCAAGATATGCTATTTTTAAACATTTATCTCCAGCTCGCGAGACTGTATCGGAAATTCTAACAATATGCTATTTTGCATTTTTTAAAATATTCATTGTTATTGTTGTTGAATTGAATTTTATGTGGTTTAAGTGTGAACAAGTGTGTTTTCTTTATTAAATAAAGGTAACACACAAAACGTTTAAAAAACGCCCTTCTGGGCGTAATATAAAATCTGAAAGCTTTCAGATTTCATTTTTCTTTTTTCTAATCGAATGGAGGAACGATAATTATGGTGTTAATTTGTCACTACACAAAAATATGTGAAAAAGAAATAATTTTCGAATCTTGCACACTTTCTTAGATACTTCTTTCTTCAGATACTTCTTTAAACTGAATGCATTTCCCAAAAAGTTTCGTTCAAGATGCTTTAAACTCCTACGATTGAAAACAATTGACGTATAGAGTACAGCAGCCCTGGTGGCCAGAAGGAGATTTTCGTACAAACTCGTGTGGTAGTCATCGTGTGAACGTGATAAGTTCCAAATCATTTTCGCTTAAAAATGTGAACAATACACATGCAAGAAAGTAGGAATTTCCGGAAGACGTCGATTTCGATGCAGGATGCTATGTGATTTGGTTTATGCGATTAAGCATAGAGGTCTATTATTTGAAGTTCAGATTTTGAGCGTAAGGTGCATTTGCCCCTCGCTCCCTATTTTAACTTCGCTAATTTTTCATGCTCGATCAGATAGCCTGGCTCAGTAAAAGTAGGCGGCCAGTGCAACTCTTGATTAAAAGTCTAGTTATAACCACGTGCAGTGCTGATAAGGACCACGTGTTTCTGTGACTCCTTCTCCTTTATTTTCTTCTTTCTAGGTATTTCTTTCTTCTGATGAGGAGGGACCTTTAGCTGCTCTCGAAATCGATTGAGTGTTTCATTATACCTACGCTAAATACAAGGTTGTTTTTACGATTTTGATAGAGGTCTATATCTGCCTAACTGGAAGCATGCCTTCGTGGAAGACTTTCTAAGGGAAATCGACTCATATAGACTACGCCATGAGACACTCCGTTCGCGGCATTCGAACCTCGGATGAACTACCAGTGTTCAACGGCTCAGCCGCTGGCGGGCCGCAGCATGCTAGTTGAAAAGTGTAGATGCGTTAGCGAAATTATTAAGGTTTACTTTTCCCAGTGCCAATAAAGGCATAAATGGATGCAAATCCAAAGATCTGAAGGTACAGACGTTTGCATACAAACATTTGTATTTTTATTTATGCTTCGAACAAATTTTAATAGTTAACAGAAACAGGCTAGATTGTAATTTTTTTTTTTTTTTCAAGTTATGTCCCACTTCCAAAATTTTCATAACTCATTTATTTTTCAGCTTTCCAAATATTAAATGGACAATAAATCAAATTGTAAATTCGGGCTTTCAATTGCTCATTTTCGGGTATGGAGGACTATTTTTTTTCAACATTTGCTGGCTTTAGGTACTGTTGGGTTTTCGTAATGAGAGAAAAACATGATGACAGCTGTTTTAAAAGTGACAAATCGCTTTTAGTGATTTTTTTGTGTGATTTTACATGATCATTTTCGTAATTTGTTAGTTGCATTTAGGCATGTCTTTCATTTACACTCTCATACATAACATCGAGAGCATTTGCGGTAATGTCCATTTGTATTGAAAATGTTTAAAAACAGCATATCTTGATAATTTCCGATAGATAGTCTTTCACACTAGAGATATATTTCTTTTTTTTTTTTTTTCCCCTTACAGTGTTACCACTGCTTACTTAGCAATCTTTGAGCTTGTTAATCAAAAATTCGTTAAAGCTTTACAAAATATGACATAGACAAAAATATTCCTGATCCGGGCTTTCAGGTGTTCATAATCGGGTAGAGGACAATGTTATTCAAAATATGATTTCTTTAGCAACATACTGGAACCTGGACTCTCTCCAATAAGCGCCGAGTGTGCTACAGTTACACAACAAAGGCATACAGGAACGAGGAAGAAAATAACTTATATAATCCCCTTTTAAAGAGTGACTGGTGGTAAGGGGACTCAATCGCCAAATTCTGTTGGTGAAGAATCATCATCCTCCACCTTTTAGTTCGGGCGCCACTGTAGAGACGTTAGGTTATTTAGAATCAGAAGACATGAAAAATAAGCAGTACCCTCGCCAGTATTCGAACCTGGACCTCATGGCACTACACCACGAAAGCATGAATTTTGAAAAAAAGCGATTCGAGGTGCACTGGCTTTTGTCTAGATCAGTGTTTCTTAACCTTTCTAGCGAGTCGCACCCCACTGAATCTGAAAATATATCTCCGCACCCCATTGAAAAAAGTGTTTTAATCTTTTTAGTCTAGAAAAATACATTTTTTGCGAAACTTATTGTTTATTGAAAAACATTGTACATTTTATATAAATACAAAATAAAATTTAGTTTAATTAGAGCTGTTATGCCTTAATTTAAAAAGATGCTTTGATCATCAGATTTAATTGTATAGAAGGCTAAAAATGTAAACACAGTGCAGTAAAAAATTATTATTAGAATTGTGGCAAAATATGCCACCCTAGAGGAAGAATATGCCTTCGTGGAGGATTTTTTGATAAAAACTGGCTCGTATTCTCACGTCACTTGCGAGGAAAATCACGCAAACTTTCATGCTGTCAGCCCATTCGTTTTGTGTTAACGAAGAGTTTGAGTCAAACCTATTAATCGGAAAATGTGTAAAATGCAGTAAATGCCCCTTAATATTATCATTTGGATATTGTCATCGAATTGCACGACTCCCTCCAGTTTGTATATGAAAACAAGGAAAATTCGTCGCTTATTGTGATCAACAGTTCTGTTAATACGATCTAAATATTACAAATACATTTTTTTTAAACAAAGGTTCTTTTAAATATTAATATGGTTTATCAGTAGAGTTTATGTATGGACATGGAGCAAGTGGAATAGCGACACATTTTATAGGACATTAGGTGACTAGATATTGATAGATATAGATTTGTAGGACATTAGACTAACATATAATATAACATCTTTCATGTATTTGGAAAGGAAAAAGATTGGTAATGTAATTCGATAAAAATACTGAATGTTATTAATTAGACATAGCGTTAATTAAATGTATTTTATAGTCAATCCCATTAACAGTAAAGAAAAAGAACTTTATATTATATCTATAAAATAACTGAGAAAATGGGCAACGCTCTCGCCGAGATTCGAACGCCGGACCTTCCGAATAACGCCTCGAACATACTTCCACTTAGAGCAGGAAGGAAGGAACGTGCAGAGAAGGGAGAAAAAACTTCCATGCTTTTAAATAGTTTAATTTGTTAATTAATAAGAGATTGAAAGAATAATATCTTACGTTGCAGGGCTCTAATATTTGGTGGCAATAGTTTGAAAAGTAAACTGATATTTATAGTGAATGAACGTAACATGCCAAAACGAAAGTAATAGTCCTTCTCGGCCCCTTTTGGACTAATAAAACATTTTGTTGCTGATTATAGACACTTGTTACAAGAATTTCAGTGGACTGTATTTTAAGAAGAGCTCATTTCATTTACTTTTATTTATAAAACACTCACAGCACTTTTTAACTCTATTCTCTCAAACCGTTAGAATCCAAAATCTAAAAATAAAAATCTGATGTGTACACCACATGACTTCTTTGAACGTAATATTAAATTATACGCATTTTTTCTTGCATTTCATTTAAACTCATTGGATTGAATTAAATCTACTTCGCCGACAGCGCATAAACCACAATAGAATAAATGCATTCTTTAAAATTCACTCTAGTATTTGTTTACCATAGCGACACTCTGGCGCTAGATTCACTTAACAGTATTATTCCTGAGTATTATATTTCGTTCATATTATAACTCATAATGCACAAAATTTATATCATTTAAAGAATAGAATTATCTAATCGTTGCCACATGTTCTATTCAAATAGTATAATGCAGCTAGAACGATGTATAAAAGAAATTAAGCAAACAAAACAAAAAAGAAACAGTTTTTCACAGACGATTGAGTATTTCTCATTCAATTAATTCAGTTTTCACTTCGCGACAAGGCACAAATACATAAAAACTCAAAATATCTATATTAAAAATTACGAAGTAAATCTTAAATACTTATTTCCTCGAAACACTTACAGACAGGATTAAGCATGATTTAATTGGCAATAATAAATGGAGGCGTTATCTTTGTTGTTGCGAAGCTAAGTTTCTCTAGATTGGCAACAAATCCACTAGTCTCCTGTTTCAAATGTATACATCAATGGCCGGCATTAAAAGCAGGCTTAGCGGCAATTAAACAACTTTAAAATTGCTGATACTTCTAAACGTATTGCACACAGATTTACCAAAAGCATAAAATCCTCGTTCTGAGGCTACTCGTTTTTGAGTTATGCGAGATACGTACGCACGTATGTTCGTACAGACGCCTCGAAAAATTCTCTTCAGAATTAATTTCAAAGCAGTTTTATAATTTTTTTCGAGAAAAAGAGTCTTTTATTCTGTCCTTACGTACAGATATCACGCAAAAACATCGTTAAATTGCATTCGATAGCGGTCAAAATGGATATTTTCATTGAAATATGCTGCCTGAAACTTTTCGCGGTTACATTACTTCCTTTTTACTTCGTACAAGGAAGTAAAAAGTCCTCTGCGATTTCCAAGGCAACTGGAATAATTTTCTTTGTCTTGATCTCGCTGCTACAATTGAAAAGTACAACTGAAAAATGTCAGAAAGAAAAGTATTTTTGAATAGTGGGAGTTGAACTTGGATTCGATCACACGCGAACGAGCTGGCTGCATGGTGGTAATATGTAGAACGTGATACAGGCCAGTTTTCCTTATAAAGTTATTAACGAAAAAGTCCCTTCCATTTGACAGATAGCCCATATTTGTTTTGACATAATCCAAACAACCTAATCTTGCATAAAAAGTATAATTAATCCAAGGTAATGTATCAGTACGTCGTAAATGGAGAAAATGGAACATTCCTGGATAAACCCTAGATACTGATGAAGTAGTGCTATGAATCAAGATGACATGAATAGTGATGGATAAGAATTCGAAGTTGCGCTTATGTTCTTTATTACAAATTAAATGTAATTACTTTGGGTTTCATGCAAGTTTTGATATGGACTTTTAAAGCTTGTTATTGCTTATGTGTTATGTGTTACTTCTCTTTTACATATATACTTTATAGACTCTCTGGATAAAAAGCTACCGTTTTAGTACCATCGGTGAACTTTAGATTCTTGGAAGCATTTTTAGTTTAACATTTTGCTACACGCATCTCATTACGTAGCAAAATGTGACGGCACAAGGAATTGATTGAGCAATTATGGAAGTTACAGTTTTTTAAATCGGGACGTATTGTTCCTCAAATATGAATCAGTACTGTTAGCTAATGCGCGAGAAATTACATTCATTTTTTCCCCACTTAGTGAGGTTATACACAGGCAAATTAATGTTGGAACAGCGATGGCGCGTCATGCATCTTCCAATACTAAATGCATTTTCAGAATAAAATATGGGTTCCGAACGCAGTCGAAATTGAATTTACTTAATGTTCCTGTATTAATCAGGACATAATCATTTTAAATAATTTTGCTCGTTATTCCGATTTGTTCCTTTCCCTCTGGAATATAAATTTTGTTCGTAAGTTTCTCACGTCACAAACAAAAAGTAATTCTTGAGCTCATTTACAGTATTGTTCCATCAGCAAACAAAATAGTTCTTGAAACAAAACAAAGTATTTCCTGAGTTAATTTACAATATTGCCTCATAAACTTATTATTGTTGAGTGCTTTTTAGAATTATTTAATTAATTAAGGCAAAATACACGAAGGCTCTCTGATTGAACACAAACTACTATATTTCATGTCTTACGAAATGTGTTTTGTGTAAATAAAAATGTAAACAAGACCAAACGGCGATAAAATATGAGAGTCTTGCACCTCACTTCCTACAGTTTAGACCGGGCATGACTGCCTTGCTGCTCATTTGTTTCGTTTTAATCCGACTGCCTTACTTTTATGTACTTTGCGTGATTCTGGACAAGTCATGGACGCTACTCATCTGGACGTGTGCTCTGCACTTAAAAGTTTGCACTGTATTCTAAAGATGTACCGGAGAGCTCTTTGCCTAATGACCTGATGGTCAATGGCCACGCATTTGATAAATAAAATTAAAAAAAATCTGATGTGTACACCACATGACTTCCTTGTACGGAATAGAATAAATGCATTCTTTAAAATTCACTTTGTTTACCACAGCGACACTCTGGCGCAACAGTATTATATTTCGTTCATATTATAACTCAAAATGCACAAAATTTATATCATTTAAAGAATTATCCAATCGCTGCCACATGTTCTATTCAAATACTATAATAAAGCTAGAACGATGTATAAAAGAAATTAAGCAAACAAAAAAGAAACAGTTTTTCACAGACAATTGAGTATTTCTCATTCAATTAATTCAGTTTTCACTTCGGGACAAGGCAAAAATACATAAAAACTCAAAATATCTGTATTAAAAATTACGAAGTAAATCTTAAACGCTTATTTCCTCGAAAAAATTCCAGAAAGGATTAAGCATGATTTAAATAATAAATGAAGGCGTTATCTTTGTTGTTGCGAAGCTAAGTTTCTCTAGATTCGCAACAAATCCACTATCCTGCTGTTTCAAATGTAAACAAGAGCAATGGCGGCCATCAAAAACGTTATTAGGCTTAGCGGCACTTAAACAATTTTAAAATTGTTGATAATTCTTAAAATATTGCATACAGATTTACTAAAGGCATAAAACCCTTAACCGGAAGATAAAAACAACATAATCATTTTTAAAGCAAAAAATGTACAATTTACAAACATATAAGAGTAAAGAAACTGAGATCACTGAGCCGGGTAACAGAGTGGATATATATATAAATATATTTATATACGTTTGGCGCGGCCGATTGCAACCAAAATACGAGGTGCACATCTACATGTTATAGCAGTCCTATATACAAAATTTCAACGTTCTGAGGCTACTCGTTTTTGAGTTATGCGAGATGCGCACGTTCGTACAGACGCCACGAAAAATTCTCTTCAGAATTCATTTTAAAGCAGTTTTATCATTTTTTTTGGAGGAAAAGAGTGTTTTATTCTGTCCTTACATACAGATATCGCGGAAATACATCGTTAAATTGCATTCGAAAGAGGTCAAAATGGGGTATTTTCGTTGAAATATGCTGCCTGAAACTTTTCGCGATTACAATACTTCCTTTTTACTTCGTACAAGGAAGTAAAAATGCACTTCAATTCCTCTTCGACTAACGTCTTGGAGAGGTTATTCAGCCAACAGATTGCAAGCGTTTCTCGTGCCTTCAAGGCTCTGCAGTTACAAACGCTCATGCCTTATACTGGATTCGAACGTGAGCCAAACGGCATCGCAGACATCGTTCGGTAACCTCCATACATCCAAGCAGGTAAGTGTTACGTAACGTACGAAAGAAAATTTCACAACAGATCTATGATGATGTTTCCCACTTCAATCCAAATCAAGAGCAAGCCAAACGGCTTTTATATGCGGAGGTACTTCGGTATACCTCATTAATCCGTTCCAGATCTTCGGATTTATATAAAATTAGAAACTGGACGTGTATCAAACGAAGGTTATGCATTGTATTTCTTTTACAAATACAGATTATTTCAACTGAAAGATTCAAGTATGAAAAGCTTGATTACAATCATGGTATCAACGGACTTTACGATAAAATCTCTACCATCTCCATGCAATGGTTTTTGAATGCTGAATTTACTAGGTCTTCCTGTTGCTGATCTATTTCTGGCTAATTCTACAATCTCAATAGGAGTTTTCAAAAGGAATAATGCATTCTCGTATAATCTTCATAATATTCCCTACACAAAACCATCTGCTGGTATAAAATGTCTTAGATAGTTATATTTATATACCCATTTATTTTGACCGTTGCGTCAACGCAACACCAGCGGCTAATGTGTTAATTCCGTTCAAAATGAAAATTTTTAAATGTATTCTTTCACATACTTAGGCCTCTAAAATATCGCAGAAAAAGAAAATATATACATTTATACTTATATTTACGTCATAGTTACCAAATGTTTACCTCCAATCGTCAAAGCGTATTGATCTCGATAAGAAGTCACTGAAGTCCGGTTCATAAATTATTCACGTTTTTTTGCTGTACTTCACGTAAACATATTTCTTTGAATTATTCTGACTTAATTAACCGATTCCTCAAGGCATGTAGGAAACGACATAAAAAACTGAAAATTTTAAACTTAAATATTATTGTTGTACGAGAGTCAAACTTCTTATTTTATTTTTCCATAACGAGTAGTAAATATTCCCATATGTATGTTCAAGGACCGGGACATCGCAATAAAGTTGTATTTCGTTATCCGTTCGATTTTTGGGCTATTTTTTAAACCTTCAAAAATTCGCCATAAAAAAACTATGGAAGCTAGGACCACCTAATTTGGGGGGTTTGTAGGTAAATCTAGGGTGCCCTTTCACAACAAAATTTGCGACATTCTATCGAACCGTTTCGGAGATATTCGCGAGTTTTTGTTTTAACATTACGGCGAAAAGGCCCGGACACCCCTGGTGAGCTGCGATTAGCAAGCATAGGGAGGAAGGCCGAAACCCTGTCAGGCCACGTTTCAAATTTCATGTCGATCGGACAATTAGGGCCCGAGATATGGTGGGTCAAAGTTGGGCCCATTTCCGTTACCGTTGGGGCGGCCCCCATCGAAATTTCGGTTGCTTGCGAAGGGGTCAAAAATTGAGCTACGAGAAAACGCTTGCGGGGGATTTTTCATGTGTCTCAATGGGAAGTACTGTGTGAGCGGTTTGAAATTCGGTGCAACGGTTATAGGTAATTGTCGCGGCCGAAATGTGTCAAATTCGTGAACTTTGACCCTTTGAAAGTCGGGTCCTATTGGACCTGGAGACAAACCTTTTTTTTCATATCGATGTACTCTTCGAGAGCGACATTTTGGCTATCTCGGATTTTTAAAATTCGCGAATGGAGTTTCTGTAGGGAATTTCCGTTCGATTTTTGGGCTATTTTTTAAACTTTCAAAAATTCGCCATAAAAAAACTATGGAAGCTAGGACCACCAAATTTGGAGGGTTTGTAGGTAAATCTAGGGTGCCCTTTCACACCAAAATTTGCGACATTCTATGGAACCGTTTCGGAGATATTCGTGAGTTTTTGTTTTAACATTACGGCGTAAAGGCCCGGACCCCCCATGGCAGGCCGCGATTGGCGAGCATAGGGAGGAAGGCCGAAACCCTGTTAGGCCACGTTTCAAATTTCAAGTCGATCGGACACTTAGAGCCCGAGATATGGGGGGTCAAAGTTTGGCCCATTTCCGTGACCATTGGGGCGGCCCCCATCGAAATTTCGGTCGCTTGCGCCGGGGTCAAAAATTGAGCTACGAGAAAACGCTTGCGGGGGATAGTTCATGTGTCTCAATGGGAAGTACTGTGTGAGCGGTTGGAAATTCGGTGGAACGGTTATTGGTAATTGTCGCGGCCGAAATGTGTCAAATTCGTGAACTTTGACCCTATGAAAGTCGGGGGTTATTGGGCCTGGAGACAAACCTTTTTTCTTTAAATTGATGTACTCTTCGAGAGAGACATTTTGGCTATCTCGGATTTTTAAAATTCGCGAATGGAGTTTCTGTAGGGAATTTCCGTTCGAATTTTGGGCTATTTTTTAAACATTCAAAAATTCGCCATATAAAAACTATGGAAGCTAGGACCACCAAATTTGGAGGGTTTGTAGGTAAATGTAGGGTGCCCTTTCACACCAAAATTTGCGACATTCTATCGAACCGTTTCGGAGATATTCGCGAGTTTTTGTTTTAACATTAGGGCGAAAAGGCCCGGACCCCCCTGGTGAGCCGCGATTGGCGAGCATGGGGAGGAAGGCCGAAACCCTGTTAGGCCACGTTTCAAATTTCAAGTCGATCGGACAATTAGAGCCCGAGATATGGGGGGTCAAATTTTGGCCCATTGCCGTGACCATTGGGGCGGCCCTCATCGAAATTTCGGTCTCTTGCGCCGGGGTCAAAAATTGAGCTACGAGAAAACGCTTGCGGTGGATTGTTCATGTATCTCAATGGGAAGTACTGTGTGAGCGGTTTGAAATTCGGTGCAACGGTTATAGGTAATTGTCGCGGCCGAAATGTGTCAAATTCGTGAACTTTGACCCTATGAAAGTCGGGTCCTATTGGGCCTAGAGACAAACCTTTTTTTTTTAAATTCATGTACTCTTCGAGAGCAACATTTTGGCTATCTCGGATTTTTAAAATTCGCGAATGGAGTTTCTGTAGGGTATTTCCGTTCGATTTTTGGGCTATTTTTTAAACCTTCAAAAATTCGCCATAAAAAAACTATGGAAGCTAGGACCACCAAAATTTGGAGGGTTTGTAGGTAAATCTAGGGTGCCCTTTCACACCAAAATTTGCGACATTCTATCGAACCGTTTCGGAGATATTCGCGAGTTTTTGTTTTAACATTATGGCGAAAAGGCCCGGACCCCCCTGGTGAGCCGAGATTGACGAGCATGGGGAGGAAGGCCGAAACCCTGTTAGGCCACGTTTCAAATTTCATGTCGATCGGACAATTAGGGCCCGAGATATGGGGGGTCAAATTTGTGCCCATTTCCGTTACCGTTGGGGCGGCCCGCATCGAAATTTCGGTCGCTTGCGAAGGCGTCAAAAATTGAGCTACGAGAATACGCTTGCTGGGGATTGTTCATGTGTCTCAATGGGAAGTACTGTGTGAGCGGTTTGAAATTCGGTGCAACGGTTATAAACTATTACTGAATAATTCTAATATTCAGGCAAATAGAATAAACAATTGTCGTTGGACCCCACTTTATTGGGCAAAACAGAATGGTCATTGCTAATAAATAATTCATAATTAAAATTTTACACAGTATGAAATACTAGACAATCGAAAAAATTAAGACACTCAGATTTTGGGCCTCCAAGTGTCCATATTCAGATAGAGGACTACGTTACTCAAAAGTTGATGGTTCTAGGTACCGTTGTTTTTCACAATGCGAGAAACATACAGATTCTTCATTAATTTCTTTAATATATTACAGGGTGATAATATTTGGTGGCAATAAGTCAGACTTATGATGAAAATATTAACACTGCCATTTAAGTGTGAATTAAGTGTAACGTACCGAACTGAATGCATAAAGTAATTCAAATTAATGATATGGCGTCGTTTACGGCTCTATTTACTATTTAAAACTATGATTATTATTAACTTACTTATCAAAAAATTCTCACTCATTAAGTGTAATTCGACTAGTTTTGATAATGAGAAATTAAGGCCAACAGCCTGTTTCATAACTGATACTCTAACTCATACTGAATTTTTTACCACTAATATTTATGTTATAAAAAGAGACACATCACTTGATGGTGTAATTAATGTAGACTCGGGTGAATACTCGTAGTTCAATTTAGACTGGATTCTATTGCAGGCAAACGGGCTAGCTGGGATTCGGCAAACTGACTAGTTGGGAAACCCATTTGAACAGCAAAATGGCTAAACAGTTAAAAGTAGCACATGTTTAGAATTCCCTGTATACAGTCTCCATGGCTGGGAATAAATGTATTTTATTTCATACTTTAAAAATACAGATACTTAAACCACGCATCTTTGTTATGTCTTCATTTTTAGTTCCCTGCAAATGAATCTTGACAGTTTTATTGTTGTCCTTGGTACTCCTTAGGCCTCAATTCAATCATAAAAAATTAGAGAAGGTGAATGTGCAGCTCACTCGGCGAAGTTGTAGACGGAATGTCAGTTTGTGTTCGCTTCCCAGAAAAATAAAAATCACACACTGTTTAAACTATACAATTTAGATCTCTTATAAAATGTACAATAAAAGTTATAATGTAAGACAATTCTGCTTTTATATATTCAGCGTATAATAGCATCATTTTTTCTTACGTCTTGCATGCAAACAATTAGCGTATTTCTCGCGTAAGTCCCTTTTCTCCCTTGCGTATATTTCCTCTTTGATCTTAAGCGCCAGGTTCTGAAATTTTTAAAAATATTCGCGTGATTTTTCTCCTTTCTCAATGCGTTCAGAAAACGAACTCCCTTAAATTCTAAAATGAATTTGTTCATATAGTGATTGTTTTCATCTTACTAACAGACAAACTCTCGCAAAATACTTGCGAGGATACCGCCGAAACGTTCCTATCTAACTGTTGAATTTTATGTTAGTCTAATTCAATAACCGACAAGTCAGAGCGAAGCAAACACCAACTGACATTCAGTTTACCATTTCGCTGAGCCAGCTGCATAATTATTTTGAGGAATAACAACGGCGAGATCTATGTTACAGGGATGTAGACATGAAGATATCATATTAGTTAAACTAATGTTAATATTACTACTCATTCTTGTTGGAATAAAGATTACTTAAAAAAAGTAATATTGTGATAGTTACATGTAGGTCATTCAAAGAATACTTTTCTTTTCTGATGTTCTTGCTGTAACCACGTCCTTTGGAAATTAAGGTATTCGCATAATTTTTCCCTCTCGATTTACTTACGAAACATTTACTACAAAAAGGGGGGAAGTGCGTAAGGAAGTACGGTGTTCCATTTAACGGCCGACATCTCTCAGTTTCATATCTTCTAGCCCACCAGCGGCCGAGCGGTAAAATCGCTGAACACTGGTAGTTCGATCCGAAGTTCGAACGGGCTGGCTGCATGAGCGTTTTCGAGGTTATTCCCATGTGTAACCTGTATAAGAGCCAGTTTCCCTTAGAAAGTCCTCCACGAAAGCATCAGTCCTCTTAGGCAGATAGCCCTCGAGGCTTTACCATAATCACACACACACACACACACACATCTTCTTCTAAACAAGGGTTTAATTTGCTACCAGAAAACGTTTTGACTGAATGAAAGCTGAAGTTAAACTCTGAAACTTTAAGCTTGGCTTAGAGCATTTGTCATTCCATTTCTCAATACCTCATCATTTTATTCACACTCTTAGGAACAGATTGACCAAGTTCTACTGTATACAAATTTTTACTTTAGCTTTCTTCTAATTGCATGAAACATTACTCATATTGATTGCATAAATAGTATTAGTTTTATGTATGAGATATAATTTTGGGCCAAAGCGTATTTTGTTTGCCTATCACATTTCTATCATTATTGTGGTTTATTGCCCTCTAGAACATCGGTACAGTTTTAGTTCAGACTTTAAAGCCTGGGTTAGCAGAGAATGATGTATTTCTTTGCAACAAAAATGGTCAATATCCATATATATATATATATAATTCTACAGAGAAACAACCTACCTATCTATAAAACTGTTGCCACAATTATATGCCCACAAGGAGATTATATGCCCACATGAAACTCCACAAGGAGATTGTGGGTGAATTCCTTGGTAAAAATGATTTTACAACTCTCTCGCTTTTAATCGCTAGGCAACAACTGATAATTTATTTATAATTTTTTAACACTGTAATGGATTTTTGATTAACACACTTAAAGATTGATTTGATTAACACACTCAGCGCAACACTATTCCAAATAAAGCATTTTCCCAGAGCGCCAGAATCTCCAGAGCTCCTACAGACATTTGTCATTAAAAAAAAAAAAAAAATATATATATATATATATATATATATATATATATGTGAGATAATTATCTTTCGATCTGTGCTAACAAATTCGACTCTATGAAAGCAAAGTGTTGCAGCGGCCAGAATTAAATATCTTTATCTTTCACGTGCCAGCGTGTTGCCATTCAGTAAAGCTTAAGATATTTTCAAATTTGTTCAGGAAGGTTATCGAGTAATAAATGAAGCGGTTTAAAAGCAATTAACAGAGTTCTTAAGAACAGTTTTGTGTACTTTTTAATGTGATTGAATTAAATACGTTTTAAAATCTTGACATGTCTAATTAGAAATATTCAATATTTGTATAAAATTACACTTCACCGACTCATTAAAATCATCATATACTTTTTTTATGATTACTGTTTTAGGCTGCTGGTTACATGAGTGGTTAGTTTTTAAAGAAATGATCTAGCGAATATAATAATCTGCATTGTGCGAATGTAATATAGTGCTATCAGAAAACTTAGATATGCTGTTTTTATGTATTCTCTTCCTAGAGAAATTTTAATGGCAATTTGTAGTATTTGAAACTGGCTAAAATGACCTGCACCAGGTAAGCCTTTAGTTTTTACGTATAAATATAAACTCACGTATTTACCATCAGTTTCCAATAAACCAAATTCCAGATCCGGGCTTTCAGGTGCTAAGCTTCCGGTGGATGACTACGTTATTCAAAATTTGATGCCTTTAGATACCGTTGTTTTTTCTGAATGCCAGAAACACGTGATGGAAACAGTTTAAAAAATGTAAAACACATGTAGTGATTTTGTTCGTGATTTTACGCGAATTTTAAGCCCTTTTTATTTCATTTACAGACACATACATGTTCTGAGAGCATTTGGGCAAATGTTCCTTTGTGTTGAGACATTTAAAAACAGCATATCTTTAAAATATTCGATAGACAGCCACCCAGCTGGAGATTTGTTTTTCGTACAGTGTTACCGCTGCTCGCTTTGGAAGCATTGAGTTTGTTAGTCCAAAATTCATTAAAGTTTTACAAAATATTAAATAGACTATAAAACAAATTCCAAATTCGGGCTACCACAGCAACTGTAATTGAATCATGAGAGGTAGTCAACTATTTGTTGCCAAGACACACTAGAAATTTGTTTGGTAACAAAAAATACTAAACAAACTGTTTCTGTTTTAGCGATTTTACATTTTTTAGTGAATTTTTAGGCGTGTTTTTAATTTACGCAAACATAAGCATTTCAGAGCATTTGGGCTAACGTCCCTTTAGGCTAAAAGCATTCAAAAACAGCATATGTTCACAATTTCGGATAGAGAGTCTCCGCCCGCTTTTGAATCCTTGAGTCTGTCAATCAAAAATTCGTTAAAGCTTTACAAAATATGAAATTCACAATAAATCAAATTGCACAGCCGAGCTGGACGACGATATACGATATTCAAAATTTGATGACTTTAGCAATCGTTGTATTTTCACAATGAGAGAAACGCAAGCTGGTCACATTATCCTCATACAGTAGTACCTCGGTATACTTCATTATTCAATTTGGGGTGCATACGGCCAACTAGCGGCTGAGCGGTGAAGTCGCTGAACACTGGTAGTTCGGTCTCAGGTTTTAATCCCGTGAACATGCTAACTGCATGGTCGTTTTCGGGGTTTTCACCTTGCGTAACGTGTAAACGAGCCATTTCCCTTTGGAAAGTCCTCCACGAAGGCATCCTTCCCCTGAGGCAGATAGCCCTCCAGTTCTTTGCTGTAACCTAATAAACCAACCAAAAAAACTTTGTGTGTATACCAAAGGAATTTTTCCAAGAACAAATAAAGGCAAAATAATTAGACCGCTTGGCTTAATAATGAGACCAAATTAATGACCGCTTGTAGAGTCATTAGGTGTGCAGGGCTCTAATATTGGATGTTTACAATTTGAAATGTGAAAGGACATTTATAGTGAATCAAAGTAAAATTCCAAAACAAAATTAATATTTCTTCTGGCAAATTACCCCTTTGGAATAATTTTGTTAGCGATTATAGACGCTTTTTACAAGAAATATAGTGGACTGTATTTTAAAAATTAGCGATTTTTTTATTTAATTTTATTTACCTTCATTTAGAAAATACTCACTGCACTTTTTTAACTCTATTCTCTTAAACCGTTAGATTGCAGAATCTAAAAAGAAAAAGTCATCTGCGATTATTTATTTTATTTTTATTCAATTTTATCAATCATCATGATTTTATGATTGTAACACGATGAGAAGCTTTTCTTATAATTAGCAAACAGAAACAAGACAAAAAATTCAGGAATCTTTTGTACAATTGGAGATTTATTTCTGAAATCTGTAGTTGCTGAAATTGATGCCTCATTCTCTGAATAAATGTTGATAAGTTTCACGTTTCGCTGTGTTGCTCAGATAATTGCTCGTTTTATAGCATCAGCTCGCCTCCGAACACGCTGTTATATTCATGCAGGTGGCTTTTCAGTATTTTCTCTTCATGTTCTGAAATTAGAATAACATAAGCACTCTCGAATTTGTTGTTTATTTTCGAATCGTCCCTACAAGGTCATGGAGTATTTGTTCGTTTGTTTGATTATATGATTACGGCAAAGCCTCGAGTGTTGTCTGCCTAAGGGGAGGGAAGCCTAGAGGACTTCCTAAGGGAAACCGATTCCTGTATACGTTACACATTGGGAACACCACGAAAACGCTCATGCCCGTTCTCGGGATTCGAACCTCGGACCGAACTACGAGCGTTCGGAGACTTTACCGCTCGGCTGCTGGCGAGTCATTGGGTACTCGATTACGGCATTAATGTTTGGTTCTGCGCATGCTCGGCGCCATTGCTGTCTCTGGTTCTGCGAGCTCTTCAATTTATCATTATTTTTTGGTAATTACATAGTGTATCTGAAATTTTGCGTTATATTTTACATTAAAATGTGATCTGAAGTTGATTCAGAGATATAGTGTGCATTTAAAACATTTATTTGGAGAGCTACAAGCATATTCAGCGGGTTTAGCATAAGCGGAATGGATTGTTTATGTTTTGATTTGAAGTTATTAGGACTAAAAGATGTGATTGTTGGTTCACCTTGAAGCGATTCGGTATGTATTTGGTTTTGCTTCGTTATTTTGCACATTAAACTGATTTATATAAATTTCACAGGAATTTGTGAATAATTTTGTTTCGTCGCTTATGATAGTGAGAAATTGCACATTACTCAATGTTTTGAAGTGATATTGATGAATGCGAGTGTAAACTGTATTAACAAATCTTCCTTGAATAACTTTCTTTCTATTTATGTGCGTTATTTGGAGGTAAACATGATAATTGTTTATAATCTGATATGTATACATGAGTACGATTGGGTACTGAAATTATGGTTAATCTTTGGATTATGGTAACTTGGCGATTTTTCGGCTAA
The DNA here is from genome assembly GCF_044657685.1 of Stegodyphus dumicola. Taxonomy (NCBI): domain Eukaryota; kingdom Metazoa; phylum Arthropoda; class Arachnida; order Araneae; family Eresidae; genus Stegodyphus; species Stegodyphus dumicola. The sequence goes on along the minus strand of NC_140780.1, from coordinate 597,721 downwards.
AATGTGGCGACCAACCCTGCTACAGCAACCTGCTAGTTTTGTTTTGGTCGCCATTTTGTTTTCACGAAGTAAAGGCATTTTTTTTTTTTTTTTTTTTTTTTTTTACTCAACATTTTTTTTCCAACAATCTGCTAGCCGAATTACACTTATGCTAGAACTTTTATGGAACAAAACTGCTTAATCATGACGAAGATTAGGTGCGAAATTGGGGCAAAGTGCAGAATCGCCCACTGCTTGCCGCTTTTTTAAGAATTGCACATACACGTTATTATCCATGTACACGTCGACCTATTTTCACTTAAAAAAAATCCCAGAATTGCACAAAAATGGCATTGCGCACACTCTTCACTTTATCCATGTACACTGCTAAAGTCCTAGCTAGTAACCTTTATCGCCTTACCAAAATGTCGCCAAACTACCTGTTACCATATTCCAAAAATTAGCTCCTTATTATATTTTTTTTTTAAATTAAGAAACAATTATACATCTAAAAAGTACTTCATTGTGAATAAGAATTTTATGAGTGGTTTCTGTGTATTAGGAATGTGTTGGAGTATTTTCACATCGTATGCACGGATTTATGTATTGAATATTTCTTTTATATACTGAACTGAAATTGTGAGGCAGAGCTGAATTAGAATACTGTGTAATTGGCATACACTTTCTACGAGCATTTTCAGTGTATTTAGAGCAGTCTTTTGAACTATAGGTTGCAACCTGCAGTAGCAGTTTTAATATTGCTTTAACTTGTAATAATAATTTTACAGTTAACAAATATTTTTACACAATATATCTGAAGATGGTTAAAGATAAGACCATTCAGACAAAATAGAAAAACGAAAACGTTTTGACGGATTCTTTTTACAATATAAACTTTCATTTTACTTGCTTTGCACGTGACGCTGTCATTTCGTCTGTTACTTGTTTAAAATGTTCACATTGTTCTGCGTCTTAAAATTAGAAATAAAGTTAATGACCTAAAATTGCAGTAGGATTTGCCGCAATGCTTATGGGGTCCTGGGGTTGCGAAAAATTCTCAGTCGAGAAAAGGGGTCGCGACTGAAAAAAGTCTAAGAAGCCCTGATTTAGAGTGTGCTGGATTATTTTCACCCACGATTTGCACAGAAACACTAAAGCAAGCGCGTCAACTCGCTAGTGAAAGAAACAAAGCAAAATATATATATATTACTTTACTATATTTTCTCTACTGGGAGGTAACATGCAACTTTTATAAGATGTAATCCTCGCATGTAATGAGTTTGGGTAAAAAGGATGCATTATAAATATAACAGAAGCATATATAGCTGCTGTTCGTATCTAGGGGATATATATCAGATGAATACGTAGGTTTGCAGTTCCTTTTATTTAATTTTATCCATCGTAATAGATTCATTGCAGTATTTGCCTACAGAAAACATTTTTTTTAAAGTAATAGTTGAATTTTTAATTACTAAATGTCCAATTCCCAATTACGTTTTAGTCCAAAGGGGTTTTGTCTCTGAAGGACTATTGTTTTCGCTTTGCGATTTTTGCGTTGTTTCAGTATCAATGTCCGTTTCACTTTTCAAACTGCTGCCACCAAATGTTACAGTTCTGCATTATATTTAAATGAATTTCCATTTCGTTTTATAATCTATTGCAAATTATGTAAAACTTTAACGAACTTTTTATTAACAAACTCGACGCTTTCAAAGTGAGCAGTGGTAACACTGTACGGAAAGAGAGAGAGAAAAAAAAAAAAAAAAAGAAATATGTCTGTAGTGTGAGAGACTATCTATCGGAAATTATCAAGATATGCTATTTTTAAACATTTATCTCCAGCTCGCGAGACTGTATCGGAAATTCTAACAATATGCTATTTTGCATTTTTTAAAATATTCATTGTTATTGTTGTTGAATTGAATTTTATGTGGTTTAAGTGTGAACAAGTGTGTTTTCTTTATTAAATAAAGGTAACACACAAAACGTTTAAAAAACGCCCTTCTGGGCGTAATATAAAATCTGAAAGCTTTCAGATTTCATTTTTCTTTTTTCTAATCGAATGGAGGAACGATAATTATGGTGTTAATTTGTCACTACACAAAAATATGTGAAAAAGAAATAATTTTCGAATCTTGCACACTTTCTTAGATACTTCTTTCTTCAGATACTTCTTTAAACTGAATGCATTTCCCAAAAAGTTTCGTTCAAGATGCTTTAAACTCCTACGATTGAAAACAATTGACGTATAGAGTACAGCAGCCCTGGTGGCCAGAAGGAGATTTTCGTACAAACTCGTGTGGTAGTCATCGTGTGAACGTGATAAGTTCCAAATCATTTTCGCTTAAAAATGTGAACAATACACATGCAAGAAAGTAGGAATTTCCGGAAGACGTCGATTTCGATGCAGGATGCTATGTGATTTGGTTTATGCGATTAAGCATAGAGGTCTATTATTTGAAGTTCAGATTTTGAGCGTAAGGTGCATTTGCCCCTCGCTCCCTATTTTAACTTCGCTAATTTTTCATGCTCGATCAGATAGCCTGGCTCAGTAAAAGTAGGCGGCCAGTGCAACTCTTGATTAAAAGTCTAGTTATAACCACGTGCAGTGCTGATAAGGACCACGTGTTTCTGTGACTCCTTCTCCTTTATTTTCTTCTTTCTAGGTATTTCTTTCTTCTGATGAGGAGGGACCTTTAGCTGCTCTCGAAATCGATTGAGTGTTTCATTATACCTACGCTAAATACAAGGTTGTTTTTACGATTTTGATAGAGGTCTATATCTGCCTAACTGGAAGCATGCCTTCGTGGAAGACTTTCTAAGGGAAATCGACTCATATAGACTACGCCATGAGACACTCCGTTCGCGGCATTCGAACCTCGGATGAACTACCAGTGTTCAACGGCTCAGCCGCTGGCGGGCCGCAGCATGCTAGTTGAAAAGTGTAGATGCGTTAGCGAAATTATTAAGGTTTACTTTTCCCAGTGCCAATAAAGGCATAAATGGATGCAAATCCAAAGATCTGAAGGTACAGACGTTTGCATACAAACATTTGTATTTTTATTTATGCTTCGAACAAATTTTAATAGTTAACAGAAACAGGCTAGATTGTAATTTTTTTTTTTTTTTCAAGTTATGTCCCACTTCCAAAATTTTCATAACTCATTTATTTTTCAGCTTTCCAAATATTAAATGGACAATAAATCAAATTGTAAATTCGGGCTTTCAATTGCTCATTTTCGGGTATGGAGGACTATTTTTTTTCAACATTTGCTGGCTTTAGGTACTGTTGGGTTTTCGTAATGAGAGAAAAACATGATGACAGCTGTTTTAAAAGTGACAAATCGCTTTTAGTGATTTTTTTGTGTGATTTTACATGATCATTTTCGTAATTTGTTAGTTGCATTTAGGCATGTCTTTCATTTACACTCTCATACATAACATCGAGAGCATTTGCGGTAATGTCCATTTGTATTGAAAATGTTTAAAAACAGCATATCTTGATAATTTCCGATAGATAGTCTTTCACACTAGAGATATATTTCTTTTTTTTTTTTTTTTCCCCTTACAGTGTTACCACTGCTTACTTAGCAATCTTTGAGCTTGTTAATCAAAAATTCGTTAAAGCTTTACAAAATATGACATAGACAAAAATATTCCTGATCCGGGCTTTCAGGTGTTCATAATCGGGTAGAGGACAATGTTATTCAAAATATGATTTCTTTAGCAACATACTGGAACCTGGACTCTCTCCAATAAGCGCCGAGTGTGCTACAGTTACACAACAAAGGCATACAGGAACGAGGAAGAAAATAACTTATATAATCCCCTTTTAAAGAGTGACTGGTGGTAAGGGGACTCAATCGCCAAATTCTGTTGGTGAAGAATCATCATCCTCCACCTTTTAGTTCGGGCGCCACTGTAGAGACGTTAGGTTATTTAGAATCAGAAGACATGAAAAATAAGCAGTACCCTCGCCAGTATTCGAACCTGGACCTCATGGCACTACACCACGAAAGCATGAATTTTGAAAAAAAGCGATTCGAGGTGCACTGGCTTTTGTCTAGATCAGTGTTTCTTAACCTTTCTAGCGAGTCGCACCCCACTGAATCTGAAAATATATCTCCGCACCCCATTGAAAAAAGTGTTTTAATCTTTTTAGTCTAGAAAAATACATTTTTTGCGAAACTTATTGTTTATTGAAAAACATTGTACATTTTATATAAATACAAAATAAAATTTAGTTTAATTAGAGCTGTTATGCCTTAATTTAAAAAGATGCTTTGATCATCAGATTTAATTGTATAGAAGGCTAAAAATGTAAACACAGTGCAGTAAAAAATTATTATTAGAATTGTGGCAAAATATGCCACCCTAGAGGAAGAATATGCCTTCGTGGAGGATTTTTTGATAAAAACTGGCTCGTATTCTCACGTCACTTGCGAGGAAAATCACGCAAACTTTCATGCTGTCAGCCCATTCGTTTTGTGTTAACGAAGAGTTTGAGTCAAACCTATTAATCGGAAAATGTGTAAAATGCAGTAAATGCCCCTTAATATTATCATTTGGATATTGTCATCGAATTGCACGACTCCCTCCAGTTTGTATATGAAAACAAGGAAAATTCGTCGCTTATTGTGATCAACAGTTCTGTTAATACGATCTAAATATTACAAATACATTTTTTTTAAACAAAGGTTCTTTTAAATATTAATATGGTTTATCAGTAGAGTTTATGTATGGACATGGAGCAAGTGGAATAGCGACACATTTTATAGGACATTAGGTGACTAGATATTGATAGATATAGATTTGTAGGACATTAGACTAACATATAATATAACATCTTTCATGTATTTGGAAAGGAAAAAGATTGGTAATGTAATTCGATAAAAATACTGAATGTTATTAATTAGACATAGCGTTAATTAAATGTATTTTATAGTCAATCCCATTAACAGTAAAGAAAAAGAACTTTATATTATATCTATAAAATAACTGAGAAAATGGGCAACGCTCTCGCCGAGATTCGAACGCCGGACCTTCCGAATAACGCCTCGAACATACTTCCACTTAGAGCAGGAAGGAAGGAACGTGCAGAGAAGGGAGAAAAAACTTCCATGCTTTTAAATAGTTTAATTTGTTAATTAATAAGAGATTGAAAGAATAATATCTTACGTTGCAGGGCTCTAATATTTGGTGGCAATAGTTTGAAAAGTAAACTGATATTTATAGTGAATGAACGTAACATGCCAAAACGAAAGTAATAGTCCTTCTCGGCCCCTTTTGGACTAATAAAACATTTTGTTGCTGATTATAGACACTTGTTACAAGAATTTCAGTGGACTGTATTTTAAGAAGAGCTCATTTCATTTACTTTTATTTATAAAACACTCACAGCACTTTTTAACTCTATTCTCTCAAACCGTTAGAATCCAAAATCTAAAAATAAAAATCTGATGTGTACACCACATGACTTCTTTGAACGTAATATTAAATTATACGCATTTTTTCTTGCATTTCATTTAAACTCATTGGATTGAATTAAATCTACTTCGCCGACAGCGCATAAACCACAATAGAATAAATGCATTCTTTAAAATTCACTCTAGTATTTGTTTACCATAGCGACACTCTGGCGCTAGATTCACTTAACAGTATTATTCCTGAGTATTATATTTCGTTCATATTATAACTCATAATGCACAAAATTTATATCATTTAAAGAATAGAATTATCTAATCGTTGCCACATGTTCTATTCAAATAGTATAATGCAGCTAGAACGATGTATAAAAGAAATTAAGCAAACAAAACAAAAAAGAAACAGTTTTTCACAGACGATTGAGTATTTCTCATTCAATTAATTCAGTTTTCACTTCGCGACAAGGCACAAATACATAAAAACTCAAAATATCTATATTAAAAATTACGAAGTAAATCTTAAATACTTATTTCCTCGAAACACTTACAGACAGGATTAAGCATGATTTAATTGGCAATAATAAATGGAGGCGTTATCTTTGTTGTTGCGAAGCTAAGTTTCTCTAGATTGGCAACAAATCCACTAGTCTCCTGTTTCAAATGTATACATCAATGGCCGGCATTAAAAGCAGGCTTAGCGGCAATTAAACAACTTTAAAATTGCTGATACTTCTAAACGTATTGCACACAGATTTACCAAAAGCATAAAATCCTCGTTCTGAGGCTACTCGTTTTTGAGTTATGCGAGATACGTACGCACGTACGTTCGTACAGACGCCTCGAAAAATTCTCTTCAGAATTAATTTCAAAGCAGTTTTATAATTTTTTTCGAGAAAAAGAGTCTTTTATTCTGTCCTTACGTACAGATATCACGCAAAAACATCGTTAAATTGCATTCGATAGCGGTCAAAATGGATATTTTCATTGAAATATGCTGCCTGAAACTTTTCGCGGTTACATTACTTCCTTTTTACTTCGTACAAGGAAGTAAAAAGTCCTCTGCGATTTCCAAGGCAACTGGAATAATTTTCTTTGTCTTGATCTCGCTGCTACAATTGAAAAGTACAACTGAAAAATGTCAGAAAGAAAAGTATTTTTGAATAGTGGGAGTTGAACTTGGATTCGATCACACGCGAACGAGCTGGCTGCATGGTGGTAATATGTAGAACGTGATACAGGCCAGTTTTCCTTATAAAGTTATTAACGAAAAAGTCCCTTCCATTTGACAGATAGCCCATATTTGTTTTGACATAATCCAAACAACCTAATCTTGCATAAAAAGTATAATTAATCCAAGGTAATGTATCAGTACGTCGTAAATGGAGAAAATGGAACATTCCTGGATAAACCCTAGATACTGATGAAGTAGTGCTATGAATCAAGATGACATGAATAGTGATGGATAAGAATTCGAAGTTGCGCTTATGTTCTTTATTACAAATTAAATGTAATTACTTTGGGTTTCATGCAAGTTTTGATATGGACTTTTAAAGCTTGTTATTGCTTATGTGTTATGTGTTACTTCTCTTTTACATATATACTTTATAGACTCTCTGGATAAAAAGCTACCGTTTTAGTACCATCGGTGAACTTTAGATTCTTGGAAGCATTTTTAGTTTAACATTTTGCTACACGCATCTCATTACGTAGCAAAATGTGACGGCACAAGGAATTGATTGAGCAATTATGGAAGTTACAGTTTTTTAAATCGGGACGTATTGTTCCTCAAATATGAATCAGTACTGTTAGCTAATGCGCGAGAAATTACATTCATTTTTTCCCCACTTAGTGAGGTTATACACAGGCAAATTAATGTTGGAACAGCGATGGCGCGTCATGCATCTTCCAATACTAAATGCATTTTCAGAATAAAATATGGGTTCCGAACGCAGTCGAAATTGAATTTACTTAATGTTCCTGTATTAATCAGGACATAATCATTTTAAATAATTTTGCTCGTTATTCCGATTTGTTCCTTTCCCTCTGGAATATAAATTTTGTTCGTAAGTTTCTCACGTCACAAACAAAAAGTAATTCTTGAGCTCATTTACAGTATTGTTCCATCAGCAAACAAAGTAGTTCTTGAAACAAAACAAAGTATTTCCTGAGTTAATTTACAATATTGCCTCATAAACTTATTATTGTTGAGTGCTTTTTAGAATTATTTAATTAATTAAGGCAAAATACACGAAGGCTCTCTGATTGAACACAAACTACTATATTTCATGTCTTACGAAATGTGTTTTGTGTAAATAAAAATGTAAACAAGACCAAACGGCGATAAAATATGAGAGTCTTGCACCTCACTTCCTACAGTTTAGACCGGGCATGACTGCCTTGCTGCTCATTTGTTTCGTTTTAATCCGACTGCCTTACTTTTATGTACTTTGCGTGATTCTGGACAAGTCATGGACGCTACTCATCTGGACGTGTGCTCTGCACTTAAAAGTTTGCACTGTATTCTAAAGATGTACCGGAGAGCTCTTTGCCTAATGACCTGATGGTCAATGGCCACGCATTTGATAAATAAAATTAAAAAAAATCTGATGTGTACACCACATGACTTCCTTGTACGGAATAGAATAAATGCATTCTTTAAAATTCACTTTGTTTACCACAGCGACACTCTGGCGCAACAGTATTATATTTCGTTCATATTATAACTCAAAATGCACAAAATTTATATCATTTAAAGAATTATCCAATCGCTGCCACATGTTCTATTCAAATACTATAATAAAGCTAGAACGATGTATAAAAGAAATTAAGCAAACAAAAAAGAAACAGTTTTTCACAGACAATTGAGTATTTCTCATTCAATTAATTCAGTTTTCACTTCGGGACAAGGCAAAAATACATAAAAACTCAAAATATCTGTATTAAAAATTACGAAGTAAATCTTAAACGCTTATTTCCTCGAAAAAATTCCAGAAAGGATTAAGCATGATTTAAATAATAAATGAAGGCGTTATCTTTGTTGTTGCGAAGCTAAGTTTCTCTAGATTCGCAACAAATCCACTATCCTGCTGTTTCAAATGTAAACAAGAGCAATGGCGGCCATCAAAAACGTTATTAGGCTTAGCGGCACTTAAACAATTTTAAAATTGTTGATAATTCTTAAAATATTGCATACAGATTTACTAAAGGCATAAAACCCTTAACCGGAAGATAAAAACAACATAATCATTTTTAAAGCAAAAAATGTACAATTTACAAACATATAAGAGTAAAGAAACTGAGATCACTGAGCCGGGTAACAGAGTGGATATATATATAAATATATTTATATACGTTTGGCGCGGCCGATTGCAACCAAAATACGAGGTGCACATCTACATGTTATAGCAGTCCTATATACAAAATTTCAACGTTCTGAGGCTACTCGTTTTTGAGTTATGCGAGATGCGCACGTTCGTACAGACGCCACGAAAAATTCTCTTCAGAATTCATTTTAAAGCAGTTTTATCATTTTTTTTGGAGGAAAAGAGTGTTTTATTCTGTCCTTACATACAGATATCGCGGAAATACATCGTTAAATTGCATTCGAAAGAGGTCAAAATGGGGTATTTTCGTTGAAATATGCTGCCTGAAACTTTTCGCGATTACAATACTTCCTTTTTACTTCGTACAAGGAAGTAAAAATGCACTTCAATTCCTCTTCGACTAACGTCTTGGAGAGGTTATTCAGCCAACAGATTGCAAGCGTTTCTCGTGCCTTCAAGGCTCTGCAGTTACAAACGCTCATGCCTTATACTGGATTCGAACGTGAGCCAAACGGCATCGCAGACATCGTTCGGTAACCTCCATACATCCAAGCAGGTAAGTGTTACGTAACGTACGAAAGAAAATTTCACAACAGATCTATGATGATGTTTCCCACTTCAATCCAAATCAAGAGCAAGCCAAACGGCTTTTATATGCGGAGGTACTTCGGTATACCTCATTAATCCGTTCCAGATCTTCGGATTTATATAAAATTAGAAACTGGACGTGTATCAAACGAAGGTTATGCATTGTATTTCTTTTACAAATACAGATTATTTCAACTGAAAGATTCAAGTATGAAAAGCTTGATTACAATCATGGTATCAACGGACTTTACGATAAAATCTCTACCATCTCCATGCAATGGTTTTTGAATGCTGAATTTACTAGGTCTTCCTGTTGCTGATCTATTTCTGGCTAATTCTACAATCTCAATAGGAGTTTTCAAAAGGAATAATGCATTCTCGTATAATCTTCATAATATTCCCTACACAAAACCATCTGCTGGTATAAAATGTCTTAGATAGTTATATTTATATACCCATTTATTTTGACCGTTGCGTCAACGCAACACCAGCGGCTAATGTGTTAATTCCGTTCAAAATGAAAATTTTTAAATGTATTCTTTCACATACTTAGGCCTCTAAAATATCGCAGAAAAAGAAAATATATACATTTATACTTATATTTACGTCATAGTTACCAAATGTTTACCTCCAATCGTCAAAGCGTATTGATCTCGTTAAGAAGTCACTGAAGTCCGGTTCATAAATTATTCACGTTTTTTTGCTGTACTTCACGTAAACATATTTCTTTGAATTATTCTGACTTAATTAACCGATTCCTCAAGGCATGTAGGAAACGACATAAAAAACTGAAAATTTTAAACTTAAATATTATTGTTGTACGAGAGTCAAACTTCTTATTTTATTTTTCCATAACGAGTAGTAAATATTCCCATATGTATGTTCAAGGACCGGGACATCGCAATAAAAGTTGTATTTCGTTATCCGTTCGATTTTTGGGCTATTTTTTAAACCTTCAAAAATTCGCCATAAAAAAACTATGGAAGCTAGGACCACCTAATTTGGGGGGTTTGTAGGTAAATCTAGGGTGCCCTTTCACAACAAAATTTGCGACATTCTATCGAACCGTTTCGGAGATATTCGCGAGTTTTTGTTTTAACATTACGGCGAAAAGGCCCGGACACCCCTGGTGAGCTGCGATTAGCAAGCATAGGGAGGAAGGCCGAAACCCTGTCAGGCCACGTTTCAAATTTCATGTCGATCGGACAATTAGGGCCCGAGATATGGTGGGTCAAAGTTGGGCCCATTTCCGTTACCGTTGGGGCGGCCCCCATCGAAATTTCGGTTGCTTGCGAAGGGGTCAAAAATTGAGCTACGAGAAAACGCTTGCGGGGGATTTTTCATGTGTCTCAATGGGAAGTACTGTGTGAGCGGTTTGAAATTCGGTGCAACGGTTAAAGGTAATTGTCGCGGCCGAAATGTGTCAAATTTGTGAACTTTGACCCTATGAAAGTCGGGTCCTATTGGACCTGGAGACAAACCTTTTTTTTCATATCGATGTACTCTTCGAGAGCGACATTTTGGCTATCTCGGATTTTTAAAATTCGCGAATGGAGTTTCTGTAGGGAATTTCCGTTCGATTTTTGGGCTATTTTTTAAACTTTCAAAAATTCGCCATAAAAAAACTATGGAAGCTAGGACCACCAAATTTGGAGGGTTTGTAGGTAAATCTAGGGTGCCCTTTCACAACAAAATTTGCGACATTCTATCGAACCGTTTCGGAGATATTCGTGAGTTTTTGTTTTAACATTACGGCGTAAAGGCCCGGACCCCCCATGGCAGGCCGCGATTGGCGAGCATAGGGAGGAAGGCCGAAACCCTGTTAGGCCACGTTTCAAATTTCAAGTCGATCGGACACTTAGAGCCCGAGATATGGTGGGTCAAAGTTGGGCCCATTTCCGTGACCATTGGGGCGGCCCCCATCGAAATTTCGGTCGCTTGCGCCGGGGTCAAAAATTGAGCTACGAGAAAACGCTTGCGGGGGATAGTTCATGTGTCTCAATGGGAAGTACTGTGTGAGCGGTTGGAAATTCGGTGGAACGGTTATTGGTAATTGTCGCGGCCGAAATGTGTCAAATTCGTGAACTTTGACCATATGAAAGTAGGGGGTTATTGGGCCTGGAGACAAACCTTTTTTCTTTAAATTGATGTACTCTTCGAGAGAGACATTTTGGCTATCTCGGATTTTTAAAATTCGCGAATGGAGTTTCTGTAGGGAATTTCCGTTCGAATTTTGGGCTATTTTTTAAACATTCAAAAATTCGCCATATAAAAACTATGGAAGCTAGGACCACCAAATTTGGAGGGTTTGTAGGTAAATGTAGGGTGCCCTTTCACACCAAAATTTGCGACATTCTATCGAACCGTTTCGGAGATATTCGCGAGTTTTTGTTTTAACATTACGGCGAAAAGGCCTGTGGCGAGCATGGGGAGGAAGGCCGAAACCCTGTTAGGCCACGTTTCAAATTTCAAGTCGATCGGACAATTAGGGCCCGAGATATGGGGGGTCAAAATTTGGCCCATTTCCGTGACCATTGGGGCGGCCCTCATCGAAATTTCGGTCGCTTGCGCCGGGGTCAAAAATTGAGCTACGAGAAAACGCTTGCGGGGGATTGTTCATGTGTCTCAATGGGAAGTACTGTGTGAGCGGTTGGAAATTCGGTGGAACGGTTATTGGTAATTGTCGCGGCCGAAATATGTCGAATTCGTGAACTTTGACCCTATGAAAGTCGGGTCCTATTGGTCCTGGAGACAAACCTTTGTTTTTTAAATTGGAAATACTCTTCGAGAGCAACATTTTGGCTATCTCGGATTTTTAAAATTCGCGAATGGAGTTTCTGTAGGGTATTTCCGTTCGATTTTTGGGCTATTTTTTAAACCTTCAAAAATTCGCCATAAAAAAACTATGGAAGCTAGGACCACCAAATTTGGAGGGTTTGTAGGTAAATCTAGGGTGCCCTTTCACACCAAAATTTGCGACATTCTATCGAACCGTTTCGGAGATATTCGCGAGTTTTTGTTTTAACATTACGGCGTAAAGGCCCGGCCCCCCATGGGGGCCGCGATTGGCGAGCGTAGGGAGGAAGGCCGAAACCCTGTTAGGCCACGTTTGAAATTTCAAGTCGATCGGACACTTAGAGCCCGAGATATGGGGGGTCAAAGTTTGGCCCATTGCCGTGACCATTGGGGCGGCCCCCATCGAAATTTCGGTCGCTTGCGCCGGGGTCAAAAATTGAGCTACGAGAAAACGCTTGCGGGGGATTGTTCATGTGTCTCAATGGGAAGTACTGTGTGAGCAGTTGGAAATTCGGTGGAACGGTTATTGGTAATTGTCGCGGCCGAAATGTGTCAAATTCGTGAAATTTGACCCTATGAAAGTCGGGTCCTATTGGGCCTGGAGACAAACGTTTTTTTTTTAAATTGATGTACTCTTCGAGAGCAACATTTTGGCTATCTCGGATTTTTAAAATTCGCGAATGGAGTTTCTGTAGGGTATTTCCGTTCGATTTTTGGGCTATTTTTTAAACCTTCAAAAATTCGCCATAAAAAAACTATGGAAGCTAGGACCACCTAATTTGGGGGGTTTGTAGGTAAATCTAGGGTGCCCTTTCACAACAAAATTTGCGACATTCTATCGAACCGTTTCGGAGATATTCGCGAGTTTTTGTTTTAACATTACGGCGAAAAGGCCCGGACACCCCTGGTGAGCTGCGATTAGCAAGCATAGGGAGGAAGGCCGAAACCCTGTCAGGCCACGTTTCAAATTTCATGTCGATCGGACAATTAGGGCCCGAGATATGGTGGGTCAAAGTTGGGCCCATTTCCGTTACCTTTGGGGCGGCCCCCATCGAAATTTCGGTTGCTTGCGAAGGGGTCAAAAATTGAGCTACGAGAAAACGCTTGCGGGGGATTTTTCATGTGTCTCAATGGGAAGTACTGTGTGAGCGGTTTGAAATTCGGTGCAACGGTTATAGGTAATTGTCGCGGCCGAAATGTGTCAAATTTGTGAAATTTGACCCTATGAAAGTCGGGTCCTATTGGACCTGGAGACAAACCTTTTTTTTCATATCGATGTACTCTTCGAGAGCGACATTTTGGCTATCTCGGATTTTTAAAATTCGCGAATGGAGTTTCTGTAGGGAATTTCCGTTCGATTTTTGGGCTATTTTTTAAACTTTCAAAAATTCGCCATAAAAAAACTATGGAAGCTAGGACCACCAAATTTGGAGGGTTTGTAGGTAAATCTAGGGTGCCCTTTCACACCAAAATTTGCGACATTCTATCGAACCGTTTCGGAGATATTCGTGAGTTTTTGTTTTAACATTACGGCGTAAAGGCCCGGACCCCCCATGGCAGGCCGCGATTGGCGAGCATAGGGAGGAAGGCCGAAACCCTGTTAGGCCACGTTTCAAATTTCAAGTCGATCGGACACTTAGAGCCCGAGATATGGGGGGTCAAAGTTTGGCCCATTTCCGTGACCATTGGGGCGGCCCCCATCGAAATTTCGGTCGCTTGCGCCGGGGTCAAAAATTGAGCTACGAGAAAACGCTTGCGGGGGATAGTTCATGTGTCTCAATGGGAAGTACTGTGTGAGCGGTTGGAAATTCGGTGGAACGGTTATTGGTAATTGTCGCGGCCGAAATGTGTCAAATTCGTGAACTTTGACCATATGAAAGTAGGGGGTTATTGGGCCTGGAGACAAACCTTTTTTCTTTAAATTGATGTACTCTTCGAGAGAGACATTTTGGCTATCTCGGATTTTTAAAATTCGCGAATGGAGTTTCTGTAGGGAATTTCCGTTCGAATTTTGGGCTATTTTTTAAACATTCAAAAATTCGCCATATAAAAACTATGGAAGCTAGGACCACCAAATTTGGAGGGTTTGTAGGTAAATGTAGGGTGCCCTTTCACACCAAAATTTGCGACATTCTATCGAACCGTTTCGGAGATATTCGCGAGTTTTTGTTTTAACATTACGGCGAAAAGGCCTGTGGCGAGCATGGGGAGGAAGGCCGAAACCCTGTTAGGCCACGTTTCAAATTTCAAGTCGATCGGACAATTAGGGCCCGAGATATGGGGGGTCAAAATTTGGCCCATTTCCGTGACCATTCGGGCGGCCCTCATCGAAATTTCGGTCGCTTGCGCCGGGGTCAAAAATTGAGCTACGAGAAAACGCTTGCGGGGGATTGTTCATGTGTCTCAATGGGAAGTACTGTGTGAGCGGTTGGAAATTCGGTGGAACGGTTATTGGTAATTGTCGCGGCCGAAATATGTCGAATTCGTGAACTTTGACCCTATGAAAGTCGGGTCCTATTGGTCCTGGAGACAAACCTTTGTTTTTTAAATTGGAAATACTCTTCGAGAGCAACATTTTGGCTATCTCGGATTTTTAAAATTCGCGAATGGAGTTTCTGTAGGGTATTTCCGTTCGATTTTTGGGCTATTTTTTAAACCTTCAAAAATTCGCCATAAAAAAACTATGGAAGCTAGGACCACCAAATTTGGAGGGTTTGTAGGTAAATCTAGGGTGCCCTTTCACACCAAAATTTGCGACATTCTATCGAACCGTTTCGGAGATATTCGCGAGTTTTTGTTTTAACATTACGGCGTAAAGGCCCGGACCCTCCATGGGGGCCGCGATTGGCGAGCGTAGGGAGGAAGGCCGAAACCCTGTTAGGCCACGTTTGAAATTTCAAGTCGATCGGACACTTAGAGCCCGAGATATGGGGGGTCAAAGTTTGGCCCATTTCCGTGACCATTGGGGCGGCCCCCATCGAAATTTCGGTCCCTTGCGCCGGGGTCAAAAATTGAGCTACGAGAAAACGCTTGCGGGGGATAGTTCATGTGTCTCAATGGGAAGTACTGTGTGAGCGGTTGGAAATTCGGTGGAACGGTTATTGGTAATTGTCGCGGCCGAAATGTGTCAAATTCGTGAACTTTGACCATATGAAAGTAGGGGGTTATTGGGCCTGGAGACAAACCTTTTTTCTTTAAATTGATGTACTCTTCGAGAGAGACATTTTGGCTATCTCGGATTTTTAAAATTCGCGAATGGAGTTTCTGTAGGGAATTTCCGTTCGAATTTTGGGCTATTTTTTAAACATTCAAAAATTCGCCATATAAAAACTATGGAAGCTAGGACCACCAAATTTGGAGGGTTTGTAGGTAAATGTAGGGTGCCCTTTCACACCAAAATTTGCGACATTCTATCGAACCGTTTCGGAGATATTCGCGAGTTTTTGTTTTAACATTACGGCGAAAAGGCCTGTGGCGAGCATGGGGAGGAAGGCCGAAACCCTGTTAGGCCACGTTTCAAATTTCAAGTCGATCGGACAATTAGGGCCCGAGATATGGGGGGTCAAAATTTGGCCCATTTCCGTGACCATTGGGGCGGCCCTCATCGAAATTTCGGTCGCTTGCGCCGGGGTCAAAAATTGAGCTACGAGAAAACGCTTGCGGGGGATTGTTCATGTGTCTCAATGGGAAGTACTGTGTGAGCGGTTGGAAATTCGGTGGAACGGTTATTGGTAATTGTCGCGGCCGAAATATGTCGAATTCGTGAACTTTGACCCTATGAAAGTCGGGTCCTATTGGTCCTGGAGACAAACCTTTGTTTTTTAAATTGGAAATACTCTTCGAGAGCAACATTTTGGCTATCTCGGATTTTTAAAATTCGCGAATGGAGTTTCTGTAGGGTATTTCCGTTCGATTTTTGGGCTATTTTTTAAACCTTCAAAAATTCGCCATAAAAAAACTATGGAAGCTAGGACCACCAAATTTGGAGGGTTTGTAGGTAAATCTAGGGTGCCCTTTCACACCAAAATTTGCGACATTCTATCGAACCGTTTCGGAGATATTCGCGAGTTTTTGTTTTAACATTACGGCGTAAAGGCCCGGCCCCCCATGGGGGCCGCGATTGGCGAGCGTAGGGAGGAAGGCCGAAACCCTGTTAGGCCACGTTTGAAATTTCAAGTCGATCGGACACTTAGAGCCCGAGATATGGGGGGTCAAAGTTTGGCCCATTGCCGTGACCATTGGGGCGGCCCCCATCGAAATTTCGGTCGCTTGCGCCGGGGTCAAAAATTGAGCTACGAGAAAACGCTTGCGGGGGATTGTTCATGTGTCTCAATGGGAAGTACTGTGTGAGCGGTTGGAAATTCGGTGGAACGGTTATTGGTAATTGTCGCGGCCGAAATGTGTCAAATTCGTGAAATTTGACCCTATGAAAGTCGGGTCCTATTGGGCCTGGAGACAAACGTTTTTTTTTTAAATTGATGTACTCTTCGAGAGCAACATTTTGGCTATCTCGGATTTTTAAAATTCGCGAATGGAGTTTCTGTAGGGTATTTCCGTTCGATTTTTGGGCTATTTTTTAAACCTTCAAAAATTCGCCATAAAAAAACTATGGAAGCTAGGACCACCTAATTTGGGGGGTTTGTAGGTAAATCTAGGGTGCCCTTTCACAACAAAATTTGCGACATTCTATCGAACCGTTTCGGAGATATTCGCGAGTTTTTGTTTTAACATTACGGCGAAAAGGCCCGGACACCCCTGGTGAGCTGCGATTAGCAAGCATAGGGAGGAAGGCCGAAACCCTGTCAGGCCACGTTTCAAATTTCATGTCGATCGGACAATTAGGGCCCGAGATATGGTGGGTCAAAGTTGGGCCCATTTCCGTTACCGTTGGGGCGGCCCCCATCGAAATTTCGGTTGCTTGCGAAGGGGTCAAAAATTGAGCTACGAGAAAACGCTTGCGGGGGATTTTTCATGTGTCTCAATGGGAAGTACTGTGTGAGCGGTTTGAAATTCGGTGCAACGGTTATAGGTAATTGTCGCGGCCGAAATGTGTCAAATTTGTGAAATTTGACCCTATGAAAGTCGGGTCCTATTGGACCTGGAGACAAACCTTTTTTTTCATATCGATGTACTCTTCGAGAGCGACATTTTGGCTATCTCGGATTTTTAAAATTCGCGAATGGAGTTTCTGTAGGGAATTTCCGTTCGATTTTTGGGCTATTTTTTAAACTTTCAAAAATTCGCCATAAAAAAACTATGGAAGCTAGGACCACCAAATTTGGAGGGTTTGTAGGTAAATCTAGGGTGCCCTTTCACACCAAAATTTGCGACATTCTATCGAACCGTTTCGGAGATATTCGTGAGTTTTTGTTTTAACATTACGGCGTAAAGGCCCGGACCCCCCATGGCAGGCCGCGATTGGCGAGCATAGGGAGGAAGGCCGAAACCCTGTTAGGCCACGTTTCAAATTTCAAGTCGATCGGACACTTAGAGCCCGAGATATGGGGGGTCAAAGTTTGGCCCATTTCCGTGACCATTGGGGCGGCCCCCATCGAAATTTCGGTCGCTTGCGCCGGGGTCAAAAATTGAGCTACGAGAAAACGCTTGCGGGGGATAGTTCATGTGTCTCAATGGGAAGTACTGTGTGAGCGGTTGGAAATTCGGTGGAACGGTTATTGGTAATTGTCGCGGCCGAAATGTGTCAAATTCGTGAACTTTGACCATATGAAAGTAGGGGGTTATTGGGCCTGGAGACAAACCTTTTTTCTTTAAATTGATGTACTCTTCGAGAGAGACATTTTGGCTATCTCGGATTTTTAAAATTCGCGAATGGAGTTTCTGTAGGGAATTTCCGTTCGAATTTTGGGCTATTTTTTAAACATTCAAAAATTCGCCATATAAAAACTATGGAAGCTAGGACCACCAAATTTGGAGGGTTTGTAGGTAAATGTAGGGTGCCCTTTCACACCAAAATTTGCGACATTCTATCGAACCGTTTCGGAGATATTCGCGAGTTTTTGTTTTAACATTACGGCGAAAAGGCCTGTGGCGAGCATGGGGAGGAAGGCCGAAACCCTGTTAGGCCACGTTTCAAATTTCAAGTCGATCGGACAATTAGGGCCCGAGATATGGGGGGTCAAAATTTGGCCCATTTCCGTGACCATTCGGGCGGCCCTCATCGAAATTTCGGTCGCTTGCGCCGGGGTCAAAAATTGAGCTACGAGAAAACGCTTGCGGGGGATTGTTCATGTGTCTCAATGGGAAGTACTGTGTGAGCGGTTGGAAATTCGGTGGAACGGTTATTGGTAATTGTCGCGGCCGAAATATGTCGAATTCGTGAACTTTGACCCTATGAAAGTCGGGTCCTATTGGTCCTGGAGACAAACCTTTGTTTTTTAAATTGGAAATACTCTTCGAGAGCAACATTTTGGCTATCTCGGATTTTTAAAATTCGCGAATGGAGTTTCTGTAGGGTATTTCCGTTCGATTTTTGGGCTATTTTTTAAACCTTCAAAAATTCGCCATAAAAAAACTATGGAAGCTAGGACCACCAAATTTGGAGGGTTTGTAGGTAAATCTAGGGTGCCCTTTCACACCAAAATTTGCGACATTCTATCGAACCGTTTCGGAGATATTCGCGAGTTTTTGTTTTAACATTACGGCGTAAAGGCCCGGACCCCCCATGGGGGCCGCGATTGGCGAGCGTAGGGAGGAAGGCCGAAACCCTGTTAGGCCACGTTTGAAATTTCAAGTCGATCGGACACTTAGAGCCCGAGATATGGGGGGTCAAAGTTTGGCCCATTTCCGTGACCATTGGGGCGGCCCCCATCGAAATTTCGGTCGCTTGCGCCGGGGTCAAAAATTGAGCTACGAGAAAACGCTTGCGGGGGATATTTCATGTGTCTCAATGGGAAGTACTGTGTGAGCGGTTGGAAATTCGGTGGAACGGTTATTGGTAATTGTCGCGGCCGAAATGTGTCAAATTCGTGAACTTTGACCCTATGAAAGTCGGGTCCTATTGGTCCTGGAGACAAACCTTTTTTTTTAAATTGATGTACTCTTCGAGAGCAACATTTTGGCTATCTCGGATTTTTAAAATTCGCGAATGGAGTTTCTGTAGGGTATTTCCGTTCGATTTTTGGGTTATTTTTTAAACCTTCAAAAATTCGCCATAAAAAAACTATGGAAGCTAGGACCACCTAATTTGGGGGGTTTGTAGGTAAATCTAGGGTGCCCTTTCACAACAAAATTTGCGACATTCTATCGAACCGTTTCGGAGATATTCGCGAGTTTTTGTTTTAACATTACGGCGAAAAGGCCCGGACACCCCTGGTGAGCTGCGATTAGCAAGCATAGGGAGGAAGGCCGAAACCCTGTCAGGCCACGTTTCAAATTTCATGTCGATCGGACAATTAGGGCCCGAGATATGGTGGGTCAAAGTTGGGCCCATTTCCGTTACCGTTGGGGCGGCCCCCATCGAAATTTCGGTTGCTTGCGAAGGGGTCAAAAATTGAGCTACGAGAAAACGCTTGCGGGGGATTTTTCATGTGTCTCAATGGGAAGTACTGTGTGAGCGGTTTGAAATTCGGTGCAACGGTTATAGGTAATTGTCGCGGCCGAAATGTGTCAAATTCGTGAACTTTGACCCTATGAAAGTCGGGTCCTATTGGACCTGGAGACAAACCTTTTTTTTCATATCGATGTACTCTTCGAGAGCGACATTTTGGCTATCTCGGATTTTTAAAATTCGCGAATGGAGTTTCTGTAGGGAATTTCCGTTCGATTTTTGGGCTATTTTTTAAACTTTCAAAAATTCGCCATAAAAAAACTATGGAAGCTAGGACCACCAAATTTGGAGGGTTTGTAGGTAAATCTAGGGTGCCCTTTCACACCAAAATTTGCGACATTCTATCGAACCGTTTCGGAGATATTCGTGAGTTTTTGTTTTAACATTACGGCGTAAAGGCCCGGACCCCCCATGGCAGGCCGCGATTGGCAAGCATAGGGAGGAAGGCCGAAACCCTGTTAGGCCACGTTTCAAATTTCAAGTCGATCGGACACTTAGAGCCCGAGATATGGGGGGTCAAAGTTTGGCCCATTTCCGTGACCATTGGGGCGGCCCCCATCGAAATTTCGGTCGCTTGCGCCGGGGTGAAAAATTGAGCTACGAGAAAACGCTTGCGGTGGATTGTTCATGTATCTCAATGGGAAGTACTGTGTGAGCGGTTGGAAATTCGGTGGAACGGTTATTGGTAATTGTCGCGGCCGAAATGTGTCAAATTCGTGAACTTTGACCCTATGAAAGTCGGGGGTTATTGGGCCTGGAGACAAACCTTTTTTCTTTAAATTGATGTACTCTTCGAGAGAGACATTTTGGCTATCTCGGATTTTTAAAATTCGCGAATGGAGTTTCTGTAGGGAATTTCCGTTCGAATTTTGGGCTATTTTTTAAACATTCAAAAATTCGCCATATAAAAACTATGGAAGCTAGGACCACCAAATTTGGAGGGTTTGTAGGTAAATGTAGGGTGCCCTTTCACACCAAAATTTGCGACATTCTATCGAACCGTTTCGGAGATATTCGCGAGTTTTTGTTTTAACATTAGGGCGAAAAGGCCCGGACCCCCCTTGTGAGCCGCGATTGACGAGCATGGGGAGGAAGGCCGAAACCCTGTTAGGCCACGTTTCAAATTTCAAGTCGATCGGACAATTAGAGCCCGAGATATGGGGGGTCAAATTTTGGCCCATTGCCGTGACCATTGGGGCGGCCTTCATCGAAATTTCGGTCTCGTGCGCCGGGGTCAAAAATTGAGCTACGAGAAAACGCTTGCGGTGGATTGTTCATGTATCTCAATGGGAAGTACTGTGTGAGCGGTTTGAAATTCGGTGCAACGGTTATAGGTAATTGTCGCGGCCGAAATGTGTCAAATTCGTGAACTTTGACCCTATGAAAGTCGGGTCCTATTGGGCCTAGAGACAAACCTTTTTTTTTTAAATTCATGTACTCTTCGAGAGCAACATTTTGGCTATCTCGGATTTTTAAAATTCGCGAATGGAGTTTCTGTAGGGTATTTCCGTTCGATTTTTGGGCTATTTTTTAAACCTTCAAAAATTCGCCATAAAAAAACTATGGAAGCTAGGACCACCAAAATTTGGAGGGTTTGTAGGTAAATCTAGGGTGCCCTTTCACACCAAAATTTGCGACATTCTATCGAACCGTTTCGGAGATATTCGCGAGTTTTTGTTTTAACATTATGGCGAAAAGGCCCGGACCCCCCTGGTGAGCCGAGATTGACGAGCATGGGGAGGAAGGCCGAAACCCTGTTAGGCCACGTTTCAAATTTCATGTCGATCGGACAATTAGGGCCCGAGATATGGGGGGTCAAATTTGTGCCCATTTCCGTTACCGTTGGGGCGGCCCGCATCGAAATTTCGGTCGCTTGCGAAGGCGTCAAAAATTGAGCTACGAGAATACGCTTGCTGGGGATTGTTCATGTGTCTCAATGGGAAGTACTGTGTGAGCGGTTTGAAATTCGGTGCAACGGTTATAAACTATTACTGAATAATTCTAATATTCAGGCAAATAGAATAAACAATTGTCGTTGGACCCCACTTTATTGGGCAAAACAGAATGGTCATTGCTAATAAATAATTCATAATTAAAATTTTACACAATATGAAATACTAGACAATCGAAAAAATTAAGACACTCAGATTTTGGGCCTCCAAGTGTCCATATTCAGATAGAGGACTACGTTACTCAAAAGTTGATGGTTCTAGGTACCGTTGTTTTTCACAATGCGAGAAACATACAGATTCTTCATTAATTTCTTTAATATATTACAGGGTGATAATATTTGGTGGCAATAAGTCAGACTTATGATGAAAATATTAACACTGCCATTTAAGTGTGAATTAAGTGTAACGTACCGAACTGAATGCATAAAGTAATTCAAATTAATGATATGGCGTCGTTTACGGCTCTATTTACTATTTAAAACTATGATTATTATTAACTTACTTATCAAAAAATTCTCACTCATTAAGTGTAATTCGACTAGTTTTGATAATGAGAAATTAAGGCCAACAGCCTGTTTCATAACTGATACTCTAACTCATACTGAATTTTTTACCACTAATATTTATGTTATAAAAAGAGACACATCACTTGATGGTGTAATTAGAATTGTAATGTAGACTCGGGTGAATACTCGTAGTTCAATTTAGACTGGATTCTATTGCAGGCAAACGGGCTAGCTGGGATTCGGCAAACTGACTAGTTGGGAAACCCATTTGAACAGCAAAATGGCTAAACAGTTAAAAGTAGCACATGTTTAGAATTCCCTGTATACAGTCTCCATGGCTGGGAATAAATGTATTTTATTTCATACTTTAAAAATACAGATACTTAAACCACGCATCTTTGTTATGTCTTCATTTTTAGTTCCCTGCAAATGAATCTTGACAGTTTTATTGTTGTCCTTGGTACTCCTTAGGCCTCAATTCAATCATAAAAAATTAGAGAAGGTGAATGTGCAGCTCACTCGGCGAAGTTGTAGACGGAATGTCAGTTTGTGTTCGCTTCCCAGAAAAATAAAAATCACACACTGTTTAAACTATACAATTTAGATCTCTTATAAAATGTACAATAAAAGTTATAATGTAAGACAATTCTGCTTTTATATATTCAGCGTATAATAGCATCATTTTTTCTTACGTCTTGCATGCAAACAATTAGCGTATTTCTCGCGTAAGTCCCTTTTCTCCCTTGCGTATATTTCCTCTTTGATCTTAAGCGCCAGGTTCTGAAATTTTTAAAAATATTCGCGTGATTTTTCTCCTTTCTCAATGCGTTCAGAAAACGAACTCCCTTAAATTCTAAAATGAATTTGTTCATATAGTGATTGTTTTCATCTTACTAACAGACAAACTCTCGCAAAATACTTGCGAGGATACCGCCGAAACGTTCCTATCTAACTGTTGAATTTTATGTTAGTCTAATTCAATAACCGACAAGTCAGAGCGAAGCAAACACCAACTGACATTCAGTTTACCATTTCGCTGAGCCAGCTGCATAATTATTTTGAGGAATAACAACGGCGAGATCTATGTTACAGGGATGTAGACATGAAGATATCATATTAGTTAAACTAATGTTAATATTACTACTCATTCTTGTTGGAATAAAGATTACTTAAAAAAAGTAATATTGTGATAGTTACATGTAGGTCATTCAAAGAATACTTTTCTTTTCTGATGTTCTTGCTGTAACCACGTCCTTTGGAAATTAAGGTATTCGCATAATTTTTCCCTCTCGATTTACTTACGAAACATTTACTACAAAAAGGGGGGAAGTGCGTAAGGAAGTACGGTGTTCCATTTAACGGCCGACATCTCTCAGTTTCATATCTTCTAGCCCACCAGCGGCCGAGCGGTAAAATCGCTGAACACTGGTAGTTCGATCCGAAGTTCGAACGGGCTGGCTGCATGAGCGTTTTCGAGGTTATTCCCATGTGTAACCTGTATAAGAGCCAGTTTCCCTTAGAAAGTCCTCCACGAAAGCATCAGTCCTCTTAGGCAGATAGCCCTCGAGGCTTTACCATAATCACACACACACACACACACACATCTTCTTCTAAACAAGGGTTTAATTTGCTACCAGAAAACGTTTTGACTGAATGAAAGCTGAAGTTAAACTCTGAAACTTTAAGCTTGGCTTAGAGCATTTGTCATTCCATTTCTCAATACCTCATCATTTTATTCACACTCTTAGGAACAGATTGACCAAGTTCTACTGTATACAAATTTTTACTTTAGCTTTCTTCTAATTGCATGAAACATTACTCATATTGATTGCATAAATAGTATTAGTTTTATGTATGAGATATAATTTTGGGCCAAAGCGTATTTTGTTTGCCTATCACATTTCTATCATTATTGTGGTTTATTGCCCTCTAGAACATCGGTACAGTTTTAGTTCAGACTTTAAAGCCTGGGTTAGCAGAGAATGATGTATTTCTTTGCAACAAAAATGGTCAATATCCATATATATATATATATAATTCTACAGAGAAACAACCTACCTATCTATAAAACTGTTGCCACAATTATATGCCCACAAGGAGATTATATGCCCACATGAAACTCCACAAGGAGATTGTGGGTGAATTCCTTGGTAAAAATGATTTTACAACTCTCTCGCTTTTAATTGCTAGGCAACAACTGATAATTTATTTATAATTTTTTAACACTGTAATGGATTTTTGATTAACACACTTAAAGATTGATTTGATTAACACACTCAGCGCAACACTATTCCAAATAAAGCATTTTCCCAGAGCGCCAGAATCTCCAGAGCTCCTACAGACATTTGTCATTAAAAAAAAAAAATATATATATATATATATATATATATATATATGTGAGATAATTATCTTTCGATCTGTGCTAACAAATTCGACTCTATGAAAGCAAAGTGTTGCAGCGGCCAGAATTAAATATCTTTATCTTTCACGTGCCAGCGTGTTGCCATTCAGTAAAGCTTAAGATATTTTCAAATTTGTTCAGGAAGGTTATCGAGTAATAAATGAAGCGGTTTAAAAGCAATTAACAGAGTTCTTAAGAACAGTTTTGTGTACTTTTTAATGTGATTGAATTAAATACGTTTTAAAATCTTGACATGTCTAATTAGAAATATTCAATATTTGTATAAAATTACACTTCACCGACTCATTAAAATCATCATATACTTTTTTTATGATTACTGTTTTAGGCTGCTGGTTACATGAGTGGTTAGTTTTTAAAGAAATGATCTAGCGAATATAATAATCTGCATTGTGCGAATGTAATATAGTGCTATCAGAAAACTTAGATATGCTGTTTTTATGTATTCTCTTCCTAGAGAAATTTTAATGGCAATTTGTAGTATTTGAAACTGGCTAAAATGACCTGCACCAGGTAAGCCTTTAGTTTTTACGTATAAATATAAACTCACGTATTTACCATCAGTTTCCAATAAACCAAATTCCAGATCCGGGCTTTCAGGTGCTAAGCTTCCGGTGGATGACTACGTTATTCAAAATTTGATGCCTTTAGATACCGTTGTTTTTTCTGAATGCCAGAAACACGTGATGGAAACAGTTTAAAAAATGTAAAACACATGTAGTGATTTTGTTCGTGATTTTACGCGAATTTTAAGCCCTTTTTATTTCATTTACAGACACATACATGTTCTGAGAGCATTTGGGCAAATGTTCCTTTGTGTTGAGACATTTAAAAACAGCATATCTTTAAAATATTCGATAGACAGCCACCCAGCTGGAGATTTGTTTTTCGTACAGTGTTACCGCTGCTCGCTTTGGAAGCATTGAGTTTGTTAGTCCAAAATTCATTAAAGTTTTACAAAATATTAAATAGACTATAAAACAAATTCCAAATTCGGGCTACCACAGCAACTGTAATTGAATCATGAGAGGTAGTCAACTATTTGTTGCCAAGACACACTAGAAATTTGTTTGGTAACAAAAAATACTAAACAAACTGTTTCTGTTTTAGCGATTTTACATTTTTTAGTGAATTTTTAGGCGTGTTTTTAATTTACGCAAACATAAGCATTTCAGAGCATTTGGGCTAACGTCCCTTTAGGCTAAAAGCATTCAAAAACAGCATATGTTCACAATTTCGGATAGAGAGTCTCCGCCCGCTTTTGAATCCTTGAGTCTGTCAATCAAAAATTCGTTAAAGCTTTACAAAATATGAAATTCACAATAAATCAAATTGCACAGCCGAGCTGGACGACGATATACGATATTCAAAATTTGATGACTTTAGCAATCGTTGTATTTTCACAATGAGAGAAACGCAAGCTGGTCACATTATCCTCATACAGTAGTACCTCGGTATACTTCATTATTCAATTTGGGGTGCATACGGCCAACTAGCGGCTGAGCGGTGAAGTCGCTGAACACTGGTAGTTCGGTCTCAGGTTTTAATCCCGTGAACATGCTAACTGCATGGTCGTTTTCGGGGTTTTCACCTTGCGTAACGTGTAAACGAGCCATTTCCCTTTGGAAAGTCCTCCACGAAGGCATCCTTCCCCTGAGGCAGATAGCCCTCCAGTTCTTTGCTGTAACCTAATAAACCAACCAAAAAAACTTTGTGTGTATACCAAAGGAATTTTTCCAAGAACAAATAAAGGCAAAATAATTAGACCGCTTGGCTTAATAATGAGACCAAATTAATGACCGCTTGTAGAGTCATTAGGTGTGCAGGGCTCTAATATTGGATGTTTACAATTTGAAATGTGAAAGGACATTTATAGTGAATCAAAGTAAAATTCCAAAACAAAATTAATATTTCTTCTGGCAAATTACCCCTTTGGAATAATTTTGTTAGCGATTATAGACGCTTTTTACAAGAAATATAGTGGACTGTATTTTAAAAATTAGCGATTTTTTTATTTAATTTTATTTACCTTCATTTAGAAAATACTCACTGCACTTTTTTAACTCTATTCTCTTAAACCGTTAGATTGCAGAATCTAAAAAGAAAAAGTCATCTGCGATTATTTATTTTATTTTTATTCAATTTTATCAATCATCATGATTTTATGATTGTAACACGATGAGAAGCTTTTCTTATAATTAGCAAACAGAAACAAGACAAAAAATTCAGGAATCTTTTGTACAATTGGAGATTTATTTCTGAAATCTGTAGTTGCTGAAATTGATGCCTCATTCTCTGAATAAATGTTGATAAGTTTCACGTTTCGCTGTGTTGCTCAGATAATTGCTCGTTTTATAGCATCAGCTCGCCTCCGAACACGCTGTTATATTCATGCAGGTGGCTTTTCAGTATTTTCTCTTCATGTTCTGAAATTAGAATAACATAAGCACTCTCGAATTTGTTGTTTATTTTCGAATCGTCCCTACAAGGTCATGGAGTATTTGTTCGTTTGTTTGATTATATGATTACGGCAAAGCCTCGAGTGTTGTCTGCCTAAGGGGAGGGAAGCCTAGAGGACTTCCTAAGGGAAACCGATTCCTGTATACGTTACACATTGGGAACACCACGAAAACGCTCATGCCCGTTCTCGGGATTCGAACCTCGGACCGAACTACGAGCGTTCGGAGACTTTACCGCTCGGCTGCTGGCGAGTCATTGGGTACTCGATTACGGCATTAATGTTTGGTTCTGCGCATGCTCGGCGCCATTGCTGTCTCTGGTTCTGCGAGCTCTTCAATTTATCATTATTTTTTGGTAATTACATAGTGTATCTGAAATTTTGCGTTATATTTTACATTAAAATGTGATCTGAAGTTGATTCAGAGATATAGTGTGCATTTAAAACATTTATTTGGAGAGCTACAAGCATATTCAGCGGGTTTAGCATAAGCGGAATGGATTGTTTATGTTTTGATTTGAAGTTATTAGGACTAAAAGATGTGATTGTTGGTTCACCTTGAAGCGATTCGGTATGTATTTGGTTTTGCTTCGTTATTTTGCACATTAAACTGATTTATATAAATTTCACAGGAATTTGTGAATAATTTTGTTTCGTCGCTTATGATAGTGAGAAATTGCACATTACTCAATGTTTTGAAGTGATATTGATGAATGCGAGTGTAAACTGTATTAACAAATCTTCCTTGAATAACTTTCTTTCTATTTATGTGCGTTATTTGGAGGTAAACATGATAATTGTTTATAATCTGATATGTATACATGAGTACGATTGGGTACTGAAATTATGGTTAATCTTTGGATTATGGTAACTTGGCGATTTTTCGGCTAAAATGTGGCGACCAACCCTGCTACAGCAACCTGCTAGTTTTGTTTTGGTCGCCATTTTGTTTTCACGAAGTAAAGGCATTTTTTTTTTTTTTTTTTTTTTTTTTTACTCAACATTTTTTTTCCAACAATCTGCTAGCCGAATTACACTTATGCTAGAACTTTTATGGAACAAAACTGCTTAATCATGACGAAGATTAGGTGCGAAATTGGGGCAAAGTGCAGAATCGCCCACTGCTTGCCGCCTTTTTAAGAATTGCACATACACGTTATTATCCATGTACACGTCGACCTATTTTCACTTAAAAAAAATCCCAGAATTGCACAAAAATGGCATTGCGCACACTCTTGACTTTATCCATGTACACTGCTAAAGTCCTAGCTAGTAACCTTTATCGCCTTACCAAAATGTCGCCAAACTACCTGTTACCATATTCCAAAAATTAGCTCCTTATTATATTTTTTTTTAAATTAAGAAACAATTATACATCTAAAAAGTACTTCATTGTGAATAAGAATTTTATGAGTGGTTTCTGTGTATTAGGAATGTGTTGGAGTATTTTCACATCGTATGCACGGATTTATGTATTGAATATTACTTTTATATACTGAACTGAAATTGTGAGGCAGAGCTGAATTAGAATACTGTGTAATTGGCATACACTTTCTACGAGCATTTTCAGTGTATTTAGAGCAGTCTTTTGAACTATAGGTTGCAACCTGCAGTAGCAGTTTTAATATTGCTTTAACTTGTAATAATAATTTTACAGTTAACAAATATTTTTACACAATATATCTGAAGATGGTTAAAGATAAGACCATTCAGACAAAATAGAAAAACGAAAACGTTTTGACGGATTCTTTTTACAATATAAACTTTCATTTTACTTGCTTTGCACGTGACGCTGTCATTTCGTCTGTTACTTGTTTAAAATGTTCACATTGTTCTGCGTCTTAAAATTAGAAATAAAGTTAATGACCTAAAATTGCAGTAGGATTT
The DNA here is from genome assembly GCF_044657685.1 of Stegodyphus dumicola. Classification (NCBI taxonomy): domain Eukaryota; kingdom Metazoa; phylum Arthropoda; class Arachnida; order Araneae; family Eresidae; genus Stegodyphus; species Stegodyphus dumicola. The sequence goes on along the minus strand of NC_140780.1, from coordinate 568,823 downwards.
GCCGCAATGCTTATGGGGTCCTGGGGTTGCGAAAAATTCTCAGTCGAGAAAAGGGGTCGCGACTGAAAAAAGTCTAAGAAGCCCTGATTTAGAGTGTGCTGGATTATTTTCACCCACGATTTGCACAGAAACACTAAAGCAAGCGCGTCAACTCGCTAGTGAAAGAAACAAAGCAAAATATATATATATTACTTTACTATATTTTCTCTACTGGGAGGTAACATGCAACTTTTATAAGATGTAATCCTCGCATGTAATGAGTTTGGGTAAAAAGGATGCATTATAAATATAACAGAAGCATATATAGCTGCTGTTCGTATCTAGGGGATATATATCAGATGAATACGTAGGTTTGCAGTTCCTTTTATTTAATTTTATCCATCGTAATAGATTCATTGCAGTATTTGCCTACAGAAAACATTTTTTTTAAAGTAATAGTTGAATTTTTAATTACTAAATGTCCAATTCCCAATTACGTTTTAGTCCAAAGGGGTTTTGTCTCTGAAGGACTATTGTTTTCGCTTTGCGATTTTTGCGTTGTTTCAGTATCAATGTCCGTTTCACTTTTCAAACTGCTGCCACCAAATGTTACAGTTCTGCATTATATTTAAATGAATTTCCATTTCGTTTTATAATCTATTGCAAATTATGTAAAACTTTAACGAACTTTTTATTAACAAACTCGACGCTTTCAAAGTGAGCAGTGGTAACACTGTACGGAAAGAGAGAGAGAAAAAAAAAAAAAAAAAGAAATATGTCTGTAGTGTGAGAGACTATCTATCGGAAATTATCAAGATATGCTATTTTTAAACATTTATCTCCAGCTCGCGAGACTGTATCGGAAATTCTAACAATATGCTATTTTGCATTTTTTAAAATATTCATTGTTATTGTTGTTGAATTGAATTTTATGTGGTTTAAGTGTGAACAAGTGTGTTTTCTTTATTAAATAAAGGTAACACACAAAACGTTTAAAAAACGCCCTTCTGGGCGTAATATAAAATCTGAAAGCTTTCAGATTTCATTTTTCTTTTTTCTAATCGAATGGAGGAACGATAATTATGGTGTTAATTTGTCACTACACAAAAATATGTGAAAAAGAAATAATTTTCGAATCTTGCACACTTTCTTAGATACTTCTTTCTTCAGATACTTCTTTAAACTGAATGCATTTCCCAAAAAGTTTCGTTCAAGATGCTTTAAACTCCTACGATTGAAAACAATTGACGTATAGAGTACAGCAGCCCTGGTGGCCAGAAGGAGATTTTCGTACAAACTCGTGTGGTAGTCATCGTGTGAACGTGATAAGTTCCAAATCATTTTCGCTTAAAAATGTGAACAATACACATGCAAGAAAGTAGGAATTTCCGGAAGACGTCGATTTCGATGCAGGATGCTATGTGATTTGGTTTATGCGATTAAGCATAGAGGTCTATTATTTGAAGTTCAGATTTTGAGCGTAAGGTGCATTTGCCCCTCGCTCCCTATTTTAACTTCGCTAATTTTTCATGCTCGATCAGATAGCCTGGCTCAGTAAAAGTAGGCGGCCAGTGCAACTCTTGATTAAAAGTCTAGTTATAACCACGTGCAGTGCTGATAAGGACCACGTGTTTCTGTGACTCCTTCTCCTTTATTTTCTTCTTTCTAGGTATTTCTTTCTTCTGATGAGGAGGGACCTTTAGCTGCTCTCGAAATCGATTGAGTGTTTCATTATACCTACGCTAAATACAAGGTTGTTTTTACGATTTTGATAGAGGTCTATATCTGCCTAACTGGAAGCATGCCTTCGTGGAAGACTTTCTAAGGGAAATCGACTCATATAGACTACGCCATGAGACACTCCGTTCGCGGCATTCGAACCTCGGATGAACTACCAGTGTTCAACGGCTCAGCCGCTGGCGGGCCGCAGCATGCTAGTTGAAAAGTGTAGATGCGTTAGCGAAATTATTAAGGTTTACTTTTCCCAGTGCCAATAAAGGCATAAATGGATGCAAATCCAAAGATCTGAAGGTACAGACGTTTGCATACAAACATTTGTATTTTTATTTATGCTTCGAACAAATTTTAATAGTTAACAGAAACAGGCTAGATTGTAATTTTTTTTTTTTTTTTCAAGTTATGTCCCACTTCCAAAATTTTCATAACTCATTTATTTTTCAGCTTTCCAAATATTAAATGGACAATAAATCAAATTGTAAATTCGGGCTTTCAATTGCTCATTTTCGGGTATGGAGGACTATTTTTTTTCAACATTTGCTGGCTTTAGGTACTGTTGGGTTTTCGTAATGAGAGAAAAACATGATGACAGCTGTTTTAAAAGTGACAAATCGCTTTTAGTGATTTTTTTGTGTGATTTTACATGATCATTTTCGTAATTTGTTAGTTGCATTTAGGCATGTCTTTCATTTACACTCTCATACATAACATCGAGAGCATTTGCGGTAATGTCCATTTGTATTGAAAATGTTTAAAAACAGCATATCTTGATAATTTCCGATAGATAGTCTTTCACACTAGAGATATATTTCTTTTTTTTTTTTTTTCCCCTTACAGTGTTACCACTGCTTACTTAGAAATCTTTGAGCTTGTTAATCAAAAATTCGTTAAAGCTTTACAAAATATGACATAGACAAAAATATTCCTGATCCGGGCTTTCAGGTGTTCATAATCGGGTAGAGGACAATGTTATTCAAAATATGATTTCTTTAGCAACATACTGGAACCTGGACTCTCTCCAATAAGCGCCGAGTGTGCTACAGTTACACAACAAAGGCATACAGGAACGAGGAAGAAAATAACTTATATAATCCCCTTTTAAAGAGTGACTGGTGGTAAGGGGACTCAATCGCCAAATTCTGTTGGTGAAGAATCATCATCCTCCACCTTTTAGTTCGGGCGCCACTGTAGAGACGTTAGGTTATTTAGAATCAGAAGACATGAAAAATAAGCAGTACCCTCGCCAGTATTCGAACCTGGACCTCATGGCACTACACCACGAAAGCATGAATTTTGAAAAAAAGCGATTCGAGGTGCACTGGCTTTTGTCTAGATCAGTGTTTCTTAACCTTTCTAGCGAGTCGCACCCCACTGAATCTGAAAATATATCTCCGCACCCCATTGAAAAAAGTGTTTTAATCTTTTTAGTCTAGAAAAATACATTTTTTGCGAAACTTATTGTTTATTGAAAAACATTGTACATTTTATATAAATACAAAATAAAATTTAGTTTAATTAGAGCTGTTATGCCTTAATTTAAAAAGATGCTTTGATCATCAGATTTAATTGTATAGAAGGCTAAAAATGTAAACACAGTGCAGTAAAAAATTATTATTAGAATTGTGGCAAAATATGCCACCCTAGAGGAAGAATATGCCTTCGTGGAGGATTTTTTGATAAAAACTGGCTCGTATTCTCACGTCACTTGCGAGGAAAATCACGCAAACTTTCATGCTGTCAGCCCATTCGTTTTGTGTTAACGAAGAGTTTGAGTCAAACCTATTAATCGGAAAATGTGTAAAATGCAGTAAATGCCCCTTAATATTATCATTTGGATATTGTCATCGAATTGCACGACTCCCTCCAGTTTGTATATGAAAACAAGGAAAATTCGTCGCTTATTGTGATCAACAGTTCTGTTAATACGATCTAAATATTACAAATACATTTTTTTTAAACAAAGGTTCTTTTAAATATTAATATGGTTTATCAGTAGAGTTTATGTATGGACATGGAGCAAGTGGAATAGCGACACATTTTATAGGACATTAGGTGACTAGATATTGATAGATATAGATTTGTAGGACATTAGACTAACATATAATATAACATCTTTCATGTATTTGGAAAGGAAAAAGATTGGTAATGTAATTCGATAAAAATACTGAATGTTATTAATTAGACATAGCGTTAATTAAATGTATTTTATAGTCAATCCCATTAACAGTAAAGAAAAAGAACTTTATATTATATCTATAAAATAACTGAGAAAATGGGCAACGCTCTCGCCGAGATTCGAACGCCGGACCTTCCGAATAACGCCTCGAACATACTTCCACTTAGAGCAGGAAGGAAGGAACGTGCAGAGAAGGGAGAAAAAACTTCCATGCTTTTAAATAGTTTAATTTGTTAATTAATAAGAGATTGAAAGAATAATATCTTACGTTGCAGGGCTCTAATATTTGGTGGCAATAGTTTGAAAAGTAAACTGATATTTATAGTGAATGAACGTAACATGCCAAAACGAAAGTAATAGTCCTTCTCGGCCCCTTTTGGACTAATAAAACATTTTGTTGCTGATTATAGACACTTGTTACAAGAATTTCAGTGAACTGTATTTTAAGAAGAGCTCATTTCATTTACTTTTATTTATAAAACACTCACAGCACTTTTTAACTCTATTCTCTCAAACCGTTAGAATCCAAAATCTAAAAATAAAAATCTGATGTGTACACCACATGACTTCTTTGAACGTAATATTAAATTATACGCATTTTTTCTTGCATTTCATTTAAACTCATTGGATTGAATTAAATCTACTTCGCCGACAGCGCATAAACCACAATAGAATAAATGCATTCTTTAAAATTCACTCTAGTATTTGTTTACCATAGCGACACTCTGGCGCTAGATTCACTTAACAGTATTATTCCTGAGTATTATATTTCGTTCATATTATAACTCATAATGCACAAAATTTATATCATTTAAAGAATAGAATTATCTAATCGTTGCCACATGTTCTATTCAAATAGTATAATGCAGCTAGAACGATGTATAAAAGAAATTAAGCAAACAAAACAAAAAAGAAACAGTTTTTCACAGACGATTGAGTATTTCTCATTCAATTAATTCAGTTTTCACTTCGCGACAAGGCACAAATACATAAAAACTCAAAATATCTATATTAAAAATTACGAAGTAAATCTTAAATACTTATTTCCTCGAAACACTTACAGACAGGATTAAGCATGATTTAATTGGCAATAATAAATGGAGGCGTTATCTTTGTTGTTGCGAAGCTAAGTTTCTCTAGATTGGCAACAAATCCACTAGTCTCCTGTTTCAAATGTATACATCAATGGCCGGCATTAAAAGCAGGCTTAGCGGCAATTAAACAACTTTAAAATTGCTGATACTTCTAAACGTATTGCACACAGATTTACCAAAAGCATAAAATCCTCGTTCTGAGGCTACTCGTTTTTGAGTTATGCGAGATACGTACGCACGTACGTTCGTACAGACGCCTCGAAAAATTCTCTTCAGAATTAATTTCAAAGCAGTTTTATAATTTTTTTTCGAGAAAAAGAGTCTTTTATTCTGTCCTTACGTACAGATATCACGCAAAAACATCGTTAAATTGCATTCGATAGCGGTCAAAATGGATATTTTCATTGAAATATGCTGCCTGAAACTTTTCGCGGTTACATTACTTCCTTTTTACTTCGTACAAGGAAGTAAAAAGTCCTCTGCGATTTCCAAGGCAACTGGAATAATTTTCTTTGTCTTGATCTCGCTGCTACAATTGAAAAGTACAACTGAAAAATGTCAGAAAGAAAAGTATTTTTGAATAGTGGGAGTTGAACTTGGATTCGATCACACGCGAACGAGCTGGCTGCATGGTGGTAATATGTAGAACGTGATACAGGCCAGTTTTCCTTATAAAGTTATTAACGAAAAAGTCCCTTCCATTTGACAGATAGCCCATATTTGTTTTGACATAATCCAAACAACCTAATCTTGCATAAAAAGTATAATTAATCCAAGGTAATGTATCAGTACGTCGTAAATGGAGAAAATGGAACATTCCTGGATAAACCCTAGATACTGATGAAGTAGTGCTATGAATCAAGATGACATGAATAGTGATGGATAAGAATTCGAAGTTGCGCTTATGTTCTTTATTACAAATTAAATGTAATTACTTTGGGTTTCATGCAAGTTTTGATATGGACTTTTAAAGCTTGTTATTGCTTATGTGTTATGTGTTACTTCTCTTTTACATATATACTTTATAGACTCTCTGGATAAAAAGCTACCGTTTTAGTACCATCGGTGAACTTTAGATTCTTGGAAGCATTTTTAGTTTAACATTTTGCTACACGCATCTCATTACGTAGCAAAATGTGACGGCACAAGGAATTGATTGAGCAATTATGGAAGTTACAGTTTTTTAAATCGGGACGTATTGTTCCTCAAATATGAATCAGTACTGTTAGCTAATGCGCGAGAAATTACATTCATTTTTTCCCCACTTAGTGAGGTTATACACAGGCAAATTAATGTTGGAACAGCGATGGCGCGTCATGCATCTTCCAATACTAAATGCATTTTCAGAATAAAATATGGGTTCCGAACGCAGTCGAAATTGAATTTACTTAATGTTCCTGTATTAATCAGGACATAATCATTTTAAATAATTTTGCTCGTTATTCCGATTTGTTCCTTTCCCTCTGGAATATAAATTTTGTTCGTAAGTTTCTCACGTCACAAACAAAAAGTAATTCTTGAGCTCATTTACAGTAATGTTCCATCAGCAAACAAAATAGTTCTTGAAACAAAACAAAGTATTTCCTGAGTTAATTTACAATATTGCCTCATAAACTTATTATTGTTGAGTGCTTTTTAGAATTATTTAATTAATTAAGGCAAAATACACGAAGGCTCTCTGATTGAACACAAACTACTATATTTCATGTCTTACGAAATGTGTTTTGTGTAAATAAAAATGTAAACAAGACCAAACGGCGATAAAATATGAGAGTCTTGCACCTCACTTCCTACAGTTTAGACCGGGCATGACTGCCTTGCTGCTCATTTGTTTCGTTTTAATCCGACTGCCTTACTTTTATGTACTTTGCGTGATTCTGGACAAGTCATGGACGCTACTCATCTGGACGTGTGCTCTGCACTTAAAAGTTTGCACTGTATTCTAAAGATGTACCGGAGAGCTCTTTGCCTAATGACCTGATGGTCAATGGCCACGCATTTGATAAATAAAATTAAAAAAAATCTGATGTGTACACCACATGACTTCCTTGTACGGAATAGAATAAATGCATTCTTTAAAATTCACTTTGTTTACCACAGCGACACTCTGGCGCAACAGTATTATATTTCGTTCATATTATAACTCAAAATGCACAAAATTTATATCATTTAAAGAATTATCCAATCGCTGCCACATGTTCTATTCAAATACTATAATAAAGCTAGAACGATGTATAAAAGAAATTAAGCAAACAAAAAAGAAACAGTTTTTCACAGACAATTGAGTATTTCTCATTCAATTAATTCAGTTTTCACTTCGGGACAAGGCAAAAATACATAAAAACTCAAAATATCTGTATTAAAAATTACGAAGTAAATCTTAAACGCTTATTTCCTCGAAAAAATTCCAGAAAGGATTAAGCATGATTTAAATAATAAATGAAGGCGTTATCTTTGTTGTTGCGAAGCTAAGTTTCTCTAGATTCGCAACAAATCCACTATCCTGCTGTTTCAAATGTAAACAAGAGCAATGGCGGCCATCAAAAACGTTATTAGGCTTAGCGGCACTTAAACAATTTTAAAATTGTTGATAATTCTTAAAATATTGCATACAGATTTACTAAAGGCATAAAACCCTTAACCGGAAGATAAAAACAACATAATCATTTTTAAAGCAAAAAATGTACAATTTACAAACATATAAGAGTAAAGAAACTGAGATCACTGAGCCGGGTAACAGAGTGGATATATATATAAATATATTTATATACGTTTGGCGCGGCCGATTGCAACCAAAATACGAGGTGCACATCTACATGTTATAGCAGTCCTATATACAAAATTTCAACGTTCTGAGGCTACTCGTTTTTGAGTTATGCGAGATGCGCACGTTCGTACAGACGCCACGAAAAATTCTCTTCAGAATCATTTTAAAAGCAGTTTTATCATTTTTTTTGGAGGAAAAGAGTGTTTTATTCTGTCCTTACATACAGATATCGCGGAAATACATCGTTAAATTGCATTCGAAAGAGGTCAAAATGGGGTATTTTCGTTGAAATATGCTGCCTGAAACTTTTCGCGATTACAATACTTCCTTTTTTACTTCGTACAAGGAAGTAAAAATGCACTTCAATTCCTCTTCGACTAACGTCTTGGAGAGGTTATTCAGCCAACAGATTGCAAGCGTTTCTCGTGCCTTCAAGGCTCTGCAGTTACAAACGCTCATGCCTTATACTGGATTCGAACGTGAGCCAAACGGCATCGCAGACATCGTTCGGTAACCTCCATACATCCAAGCAGGTAAGTGTTACGTAACGTACGAAAGAAAATTTCACAACAGATCTATGATGATGTTTCCCACTTCAATCCAAATCAAGAGCAAGCCAAACGGCTTTTATATGCGGAGGTACTTCGGTATACCTCATTAATCCGTTCCAGATCTTCGGATTTATATAAAATTAGAAACTGGACGTGTATCAAACGAAGGTTATGCATTGTATTTCTTTTACAAATACAGATTATTTCAACTGAAAGATTCAAGTATGAAAAGCTTGATTACAATCATGGTATCAACGGACTTTACGATAAAATCTCTACCATCTCCATGCAATGGTTTTTGAATGCTGAATTTACTAGGTCTTCCTGTTGCTGATCTATTTCTGGCTAATTCTACAATCTCAATAGGAGTTTTCAAAAGGAATAATGCATTCTCGTATAATCTTCATAATATTCCCTACACAAAACCATCTGCTGGTATAAAATGTCTTAGATAGTTATATTTATATACCCATTTATTTTGACCGTTGCGTCAACGCAACACCAGCGGCTAATGTGTTAATTCCGTTCAAAATGAAAATTTTTAAATGTATTCTTTCACATACTTAGGCCTCTAAAATATCGCAGAAAAAGAAAATATATACATTTATACTTATATTTACGTCATAGTTACCAAATGTTTACCTCCAATCGTCAAAGCGTATTGATCTCGATAAGAAGTCACTGAAGTCCGGTTCATAAATTATTCACGTTTTTTTGCTGTACTTCACGTAAACATATTTCTTTGAATTATTCTGACTTAATTAACCGATTCCTCAAGGCATGTAGGAAACGACATAAAAAACTGAAAATTTTAAACTTAAATATTATTGTTGTACGAGAGTCAAACTTCTTATTTTATTTTTCCATAACGAGTAGTAAATATTCCCATATGTATGTTCAAGGACCGGGACATCGCAATAAAGTTGTATTTCGTTATCCGTTCGATTTTTGGGCTATTTTTTAAACCTTCAAAAATTCGCCATAAAAAAACTATGGAAGCTAGGACCACCTAATTTGGGGGGTTTGTAGGTAAATCTAGGGTGCCCTTTCACAACAAAATTTGCGACATTCTATCGAACCGTTTCGGAGATATTCGCGAGTTTTTGTTTTAACATTACGGCGAAAAGGCCCGGACACCCCTGGTGAGCTGCGATTAGCGAGCATAGGGAGGAAGGCCGAAACCCTGTCAGGCCACGTTTCAAATTTCATGTCGATCGGACAATTAGGGCCCGAGATATGGTGGGTCAAAGTTGGGCCCATTTCCGTTACCGTTGGGGCGGCCCCCATCGAAATTTCGGTTGCTTGCGCCGGGGTCAAAAATTGAGCTACGAGAAAACGCTTGCCGGGGATTGTTCATGTGTCTCAATGGGAAGTACTGTGTGAGCGGTTTGAAATTCGGTGCAACGGTTATAGGTAATTGTCGCGGCCGAAATGTGTCAAATTCGTGAAATTTGACCCTATGAAAGTCGGGTCCTATTGGGCCTGGAGACAAAGATTTTTTTTTTAAATTGATGTACTCTTCGAGAGCAACATTTTGGCTATCTCGGATTTTTAAAATTCGCGAATGGAGTTTCTGTAGGGTATTTCCGTTCGATTTTTGGGCTATTTTTTAAACCTTCAAAAATTCGCCATAAAAAAACTATGGAAGCTAGGACCACCTAATTTGGGGGGTTTGTAGGTAAATCTAGGGTGCCCTTTCACAACAAAATTTGCGACATTCTATCGAACCGTTTCGGAGATATTCGCGAGTTTTTGTTTTAACATTACGGCGAAAAGGCCCGGACACCCCTGGTGAGCTGCGATTAGCAAGCATAGGGAGGAAGGCCGAAACCCTGTCAGGCCACGTTTCAAATTTCATGTCGATCGGACAATTAGGGCCCGAGATATGGTGGGTCAAAGTTGGGCCCATTTCCGTTACCGTTGGGGCGGCCCCCATCGAAATTTCGGTTGCTTGCGAAGGGGTCAAAAATTGAGCTACGAGAAAACGCTTGCGGGGGATTTTTCATGTGTCTCAATGGGAAGTACTGTGTGAGCGGTTTGAAATTCAAAGCAACGGTTATAGGTAATTGTCGCGGCCGAAATGTGTCAAATTCGTGAACTTTGACCCTATGAAAGTCGGGTCCTATTGGACCTGGAGACAAACCTTTTTTTTCATATCGATGTACTCTTCGAGAGCGACATTTTGGCTATCTCGGATTTTTAAAATTCGCGAATGGAGTTTCTGTAGGGAATTTCCGTTCGATTTTTGGGCTATTTTTTAAACTTTCAAAAATTCGCCATAAAAAAACTATGGAAGCTAGGACCACCAAATTTGGAGGGTTTGTAGGTAAATCTAGGGTGCCCTTTCACACCAAAATTTGCGACATTCTATCGAACCGTTTCGGAGATATTCGTGAGTTTTTGTTTTAACATTACGGCGTAAAGGCCCGGACCCCCCATGGCAGGCCGCGATTGGCGAGCATAGGGAGGAAGGCCGAAACCCTGTTAGGCCACGTTTCAAATTTCAAGTCGATCGGACACTTAGAGCCCGAGATATGGGGGGTCAAAGTTTGGCCCATTTCCGTGACCATTGGGGCGGCCCCCATCGAAATTTCGGTCGCTTGCGCCGGGGTCAAAAATTGAGCTAGGAGAAAACGCTTGCGGGGGATAGTTCATGTGTCTCAATGGGAAGTACTGTGTGAGCGGTTGGAAATTCGGTGGAACGGTTATTGGTAATTGTCGCGGCCGAAATGTGTCAAATTCGTGAACTTTGACCCTATGAAAGTCGGGGGTTATTGGGCCTGGAGACAAACCTTTTTTCTTTAAATTGATGTACTCTTCGAGAGAGACATTTTGGCTATCTCGGATTTTTAAAATTCGCGAATGGAGTTTCTGTAGGGAATTTCCGTTCGAATTTTGGGCTATTTTTTAAACATTCAAAAATTCGCCATATAAAAACTATGGAAGCTAGGACCACCAAATTTGGAGGGTTTGTAGGTAAATGTAGGGTGCCCTTTCACACCAAAATTTGCGACATTCTATCGAACCGTTTCGGAGATATTCGCGAGTTTTTGTTTTAACATTAGGGCGAAAAGGCCCGGACCCCCCTGGTGAGCCGCGATTGGCGAGCATGGGGAGGAAGGCCGAAACCCTGTTAGGCCACGTTTCAAATTTCAAGTCGATCGGACAATTAGAGCCCGAGATATGGGGGGTCAAATTTTGGCCCATTGCCGTGACCATTGGGGCGGCCCCCATCGAAATTTCGGTCGCTTGCGCCGGGGTCAAAAATTGAGCTACGAGAAAACGCTTGCGGGGGATTGTTCATGTGTCTCAATGGGAAGTACTGTGTGAGCGGTTGGAAATTCGGTGGAACGGTTATTGGTAATTGTCGCGGCCGAAATGTGTCAAATTCGTGAACTTTGACCCTATGAAAGTCGGGTCCTATTGGTCCTGGAGACAAACCTTTGTTTTTTAAATTGGAAATACTCTTCGAGAGCAACATTTTGGCTATCTCGGATTTTTAAAATTCGCGAATGGAGTTTCTGTAGGGTATTTCCGTTCGATTTTTGGGCTATTTTTTAAACCTTCAAAAATTCGCCATAAAAAAACTATGGAAGCTAGGACCACCAAAATTTGGAGGGTTTGTAGGTAAATCTAGGGTGCCCTTTCACACCAAAATTTGCGACATTCTATCGAACCGTTTCGGAGATATTCGCGAGTTTTTGTTTTAACATTATGGCGAAAAGGCCCGGACCCCCCTGGTGAGCCGAGATTGACGAGCATGGGGAGGAAGGCCGAAACCCTGTTAGGCCACGTGTCAAATTTCATGTCGATCGGACAATTAGGGCCCGAGATATGGGGGGTCAAATTTGTGCCCATTTCCGTTACCGTTGGGGCGGCCCGCATCGAAATTTCGGTCGCTTGCGAAGGCGTCAAAAATTGAGCTACGAGAATACGCTTGCTGGGGATTGTTCATGTGTCTCAATGGGAAGTACTGTGTGAGCGGTTTGAAATTCGGTGCAACGGTTATAGGTAATTGTCGCGGCCGTAATGTGTCAAATTCGTGAACTTTGACCCTATGAAAGTCGGGGGTTATTGGGCCTGGAGACAAACCTTTTTTTTTAACTTGATGTACTCTTCGAGAGAGACATTTTGGCTATCTCGGATTTTTAAAATTCGCGAATGGAGTTTCTGTAGGGAATTTCCGTTCGGTTTTTGGGCTATTTTTTAAACATTCAAAAATTCGCCATAAAAAAACTATGGAAGCTAGGACTACCAAATTTGGAGGGTTTGTAGGTAAATCTAGGGTGCCCTTTCACACTAAAATTTGCGACATTCTATCGAACCGTTTCGGAGATATTCGCGAATTTTTGTTTTAACATTACGGCGTAAAGGCCCGGACCCCCCATGGTGAGCCGAGATTGGCGAGCATGGGGAGGAAGGCCGAAACCCTGTTAGGCCACGTTTCAAATTTCATGTCGATCGGACAATTAGGGCCCGAGATAGGGGAGGTCAAAATTTGGCCCATTTCCGTGACCATTGGGGCGGCCCTCATTGAAATTTCGGTCGCTTGCGCCGGGGTCAAAAATTGAGCTACGAGAAAACGCTTGCCGGGGATTGTTCATGTGTCTCAATGGGAAGTACTGTGTGAGCGGTTTGAAATTCGGTGCAACGGTTATAGGTAATTGCCGCGGCCGAAATGTGTCAAATTCGTGAAATTTGACCCTATGAAAGTCGGGCCCTATTGGGCCTGGAGACAAACGTTTTTTTTTTAAATTGATGTACTCTTCGAGAGCAACATTTTGGCTATCTCGGATTTTTAAAATTCGCGAATGGAGTTTTTGTAGGGTATTTCCGTTCGATTTTTGGGCTATTTTTTAAACCTTCAAAAATTCGCCATAAACAAACTATGGAAGCTAGGACCACCTAATTTGGGGGGTTTGTAGGTAAATCTAGGGTGCCCTTTCACAACAAAATTTGCGACATTCTATCGAACCGTTTCGGAGATATTCGCGAGTTTTTGTTTTAACATTACGGCGAAAAGGCCCGCACCCCCCTGGTGAGCCGCGATTGGCGAGCATGGGGAGGAAGGCCGAAACCCTGTTAGGCCACGTTTCAAATTTCATGTCGATCGGACAATTAGGGCCCGAGATATGGGGGGTCAAATTTGGGCCCATGTCCGTTACCGTTGGGGCGACCCGCATCGAAATTTCGGTCGCTTGCGAAGGGGTCAAAAATTGAGCTACGAGAAAACGCTTGCGGGGGATTTTTCATGTGTCTCAATGGGAAGTACTGTGTGAGCGGTTTGAAATTCGGTGCAACGGTTATAGGTAATTGTCGCGGCCGAAATGTGTCAAATTCGTGAACTTTGACCCTATGAAAGTCGGGTCCTATTGGTCCTGGAGACAAACCTTTTTTTTTAAATTGATGTACTCTTCGAGAGCAACATTTTGGCTATCTCGGATTTTTAAAATTCGCGAATGGAGTTTCTGTAGGGAATTTCCGTACGATTTTTGGGCTATTTTTTAAACCGTCAAAAATTCGCCATAAAAAAACTATGGAAGCTAGGACCACCAAATTTGGAGGGTTTGTAGGTAAATCTAGGGTGCCCTTTCACACCAGAATTTGCGACATTCTATCGAACCGTTTCGGAGATATTCGCGAGTTTTTGTTTTAACATTACTGCGAAAAGGCCCGGACCCCCCATGGTGAGCCGCGATTGGCGAACATAGGGAGGAAGGCCGAAACCCTGTTAGGCCACGTTTCAAATTTCAAATCAATCGGACAATAAGAGCCCGAGATATGGGGGGTCAAAGTTTGGCCCATTTCCGTGACCATTGGGGCGGCCCCCATCGAAATTTCGGTCGCTTGCGCCGGGGTCAAAAATTGAGCTACGAGAAAACGCTTGCGGGGGATTGTTCATGTGTCTCAATGGGAAGTACTGTGTGAGCGGTTGGAAATTCGGTGGAACGGTTATTGGTAATTGTCGCGGCCGAAATGTGTCAAATTCGTGAACTTTGACCCTATGAAAGTCGGGTCCTATTGGTCTTGGAGACAAACCTTTGTTTTTTAAATTGGAAATACTCTTCGAGAGCAACATTTTGGCTATCTCGGATTTTTAAAATTCGCGAATGGAGTTTCTGTAGGGTACTTCCGTTCGATTTTTGGGCTGTTTTTTAAACCTTCAAAAATTCGCCATAAAAAAACTATGGAAGCTAGGACCACCTACTTTGGGGGGTTTGTAGGTAAATCTAGGGTGCCCTTTCACACCAAAATTTGCGACATTCTATCGAACCGTTTCGGAGATATTCGCGAGTTTTTGTTTTAACATTAGGGCGAAAAGGCCCGGACCCCCCTGGTGAGCCGCGATTGGCGAGCATGGGGAGGAAGGCCGAAACCCTGTTAGGCCACGTTTCAAATTTCAAGTCGATCGGACAATTAGAGCCCGAGATATGGGGGGTCAAATTTTGGCCCATTGCCGTGACCATTGGGGCGGCCCTCATCGAAATTTCGGTCTCTTGCGCCGGGGTCAAAAATTGAGCTACGTGAAAACGCTTGCGGTGGATTGTTCATGTATCTCAATGGGAAGTACTGTGTGAGCGGTTTGAAATTCGGTGCAACGGTTATAGGTAATTGTCGCGGCCGAAATGTGTCAAATTCGTGAACTTTGACCCTATGAAAGTCGGGTCCTATTGGGCCTAGAGACAAACCTTTTTTTTTTAAATTCATGTACTCTTCGAGAGCAACATTTTGGCTATCTCGGATTTTTAAAATTCGCGAATGGAGTTTCTGTAGGGTATTTCCGTTCGATTTTTGGGCTATTTTTTAAACCTTCAAAAATTCGCCATAAAAAAACTATGGAAGCTAGGACCACCAAAATTTGGAGGGTTTGTAGGTAAATCTAGGGTGCCCTTTCACACCAAAATTTGCGACATTCTATCGAACCGTTTCGGAGATATTCGCGAGTTTTTGTTTTAACATTATGGCGAAAAGGCCCGCACCCCCCTGGTGAGCCGAGATTGACGAGCATGGGGAGGAAGGCCGAAACCCTGTTAGGCCACGTGTCAAATTTCATGTCGATCGGACAATTAGGGCCCGAGATATGGGGGGTCAAATTTGTGCCCATTTCCGTTACCGTTGGGGCGGCCCGCATCGAAATTTCGGTCGCTTGCGAAGGCGTCAAAAATTGAGCTACGAGAATACGCTTGCTGGGGATTGTTCATGTGTCTCAATGGGAAGTACTGTGTGAGCGGTTTGAAATTCGGTGCAACGGTTATAGGTAATTGTCGCGGCCGTAATGTGTCAAATTCGTGAACTTTGACCCTATGAAAGTCGGGGGTTATTGGGCCTGGAGACAAACCTTTTTTTTTTAACTTGATGTACTCTTCGAGAGAGACATTTTGGCTATCTCGGATTTTTAAAATTCGCGAATGGAGTTTCTGTAGGGAATTTCCGTTCGGTTTTTGGGCTATTTTTTAAACATTCAAAAATTCGCCATAAAAAAACTATGGAAGCTAGGACCACCAAATTTGGAGGGTTTGTAGGTAAATCTAGGGTGCCCTTTCACACTAAAATTTGCGACATTCTATCGAACCGTTTCGGAGATATTCGCGAATTTTTGTTTTAATATTACGGCGTAAAGGCCCGGACCCCCCATGGTGAGCCGAGATTGGCGAGCATGGGGAGGAAGGCCGAAACCCTGTTAGGCCACGTTTCAAATTTCATGTCGATCGGACAATTAGGGCCCGAGATAGAGGGGTCAAAATTTGGCCCATTTCCGTGACAATTGGGGCGGCCCTCATTGAAATTTCGGTCGCTTGCGCCGGGGTCAAAAATTGAGCTACGAGAAAACGCTTGCCGGGGATTGTTCATGTGTCTCAATGGGAAGTACTGTGTGAGCGGTTTGAAATTCGGTGCAACGGTTATAGGTAATTGCCGCGGCCGAAATGTGTCAAATTCGTGAAATTTGACCCTATGAAAGTCGGGCCCTATTGGGCCTGGAGACAAACGTTTTTTTTTTAAATTGATGTACTCTTCGAGAGCAACATTTTGGCTATCTCGGATTTTTAAAATTCGCGAATGGAGTTTTTGTAGGGTATTTCCGTTCGATTTTTGGGCTATTTTTTAAACCTTCAAAAATTCGCCATAAACAAACTATGGAAGCTAGGACCACCTAATTTGGGGGGTTTGTAGGTAAATCTAGGGTGCCCTTTCACAACAAAATTTGCGACATTCTACCGAACCGTTTCGGAGATATTCGCGAGTTTTTGTTTTAACATTACGGCGAAAAGGCCCGGACCCCCCTGGTGAGCCGCGATTGGCGAGCATGGGGAGGAAGGCCGAAACCCTGTTAGGCCACGTTTCAAATTTCATGTCGATCGGACAATTAGGGCCCGAGATATGGGGGGTCAAATTTGGGCCCATGTCCGTTACCGTTGGGGCGACCCGCATCGAAATTTCGGTCGCTTGCGAAGGGGTCAAAAATTGAGCTACGAGAAAACGCTTGCGGGGGATTTTTCATGTGTCTCAATGGGAAGTACTGTGTGAGCGGTTTGAAATTCGGTGCAACGGTTATAGGTAATTGTCGCGGCCGAAATGTGTCAAATTCGTGAACTTTGACCCTATGAAAGTCGGGTCCTATTGGTCCTGGAGACAAACCTTTTTTTTTAAATTGATGTACTCTTCGAGAGCAACATTTTGGCTATCTCGGATTTTTAAAATTCGCGAATGGAGTTTCTGTAGGGAATTTCCGTACGATTTTTGGGCTATTTTTTAAACCTTCAAAAATTCGCCATAAAAAAACTATGGAAGCTAGGACCACCAAATTTGGAGGGTTTGTAGGTAAATCTAGGGTGCCCTTTCAAACCAGAATTTGCGACATTCTATCGAACCGTTTCGGAGATATTCGCGAGTTTTTGTTTTAACATTACGGCGAAAAGGCCCGGACCCCCCATGGTGAGCCGCGATTGGCGAACATAGGGAGGAAGGCCGAAACCCTGTTAGGCCACGTTTCAAATTTCAAATCAATCGGACAATAAGAGCCCGAGATATGGGGGGTCAACGTTTGGCCCATTTCCGTGACCATTGGGGCGGCCCCCATCGAAATTTCGGTCGCTTGCGCCGGGGTCAAAAATTGAGCTACGAGAAAACGCTTGCGGGGGATTGTTCATGTGTCTCAATGGGAAGTACTGTGTGAGCGGTTGGAAATTCGGTGGAACGGTTATTGGTAATTGTCGCGGCCGAAATGTGTCAAATTCGTGAACTTTGACCCTATGAAAGTCGGGTCCTATTGGGCCTAGAGACAAACCTTTTGTTTTAAATTCATGTACTCTTCGAGAGCAACATTTTGGCTATCTCGGATTTTTAAAATTCGCGAATGGAGTTTCTGTAGGGTATTTCCGTTCGATTTTTGGGCTATTTTTTAAACCTTCAAAAATTCGCCATAAACAAACTATGGAAGCTAGGACCACCTAATTTGGGGGGTTTGTAGGTAAATCTAGGGTGCCCTTTCACAACAAAATTTGCGACATTCTACCGAACCGTTTCGGAGATATTCGCGAGTTTTTGTTTTAACATTACGGCGAAAAGGCCCGGACCCCCCTGGTGAGCCGCGATTGGCGAGCATGGGGAGGAAGGCCGAAACCCTGTTAGGCCACGTTTCAAATTTCATGTCGATCGGACAATTAGGGCCCGAGATATGGGGGGTCAAATTTGGGCCCATGTCCGTTACCGTTGGGGCGACCCGCATCGAAATTTCGGTCGCTTGCGAAGGGGTCAAAAATTGAGCTACGAGAAAACGCTTGCGGGGGATTGTTCATGTGTCTCAATGGGAAGTACTGTGTGAGCGGTTTGAAATTCGGTGCAACGGTTATAGGTAATTGTCGCGGCCGAAATGTGTCAAATTCGTGAACTTTGACCCTATGAAAGTCGGGTCCTATTGGTCCTGGAGACAAACCTTTTTTTTTAAATTGATGTACTCTTCGAGAGCAACATTTTGGCTATCTCGGATTTTTAAAATTCGCGAATGGAGTTTCTGTAGGGAATTTCCGTACGATTTTTGGGCTATTTTTTAAACCTTCAAAAATTCGCCATAAAAAAACTATGGAAGCTAGGACCACCAAATTTGGAGGGTTTGTAGGTAAATCTAGGGTGCCCTTTCAAACCAGAATTTGCGACATTCTATCGAACCGTTTCGGAGATATTCGCGAGTTTTTGTTTTAACATTACGGCGAAAAGGCCCGGACCCCCCTGGTGAGCCGCGATTGGCGAGCATGGGGAGGAAGGCCGAAACCCTGTTAGGCCACGTTTCAAATTTCATGTCGATCGGACAATTAGGGCCCGAGATATGGGGGGTCAAATTTGGGCCCATGTCCGTTACCGTTGGGGCGACCCGCATCGAAATTTCGGTCGCTTGCGAAGGGGTCAAAAATTGAGCTACGAGAAAACGCTTGCGGGGGATTGTTCATGTGTCTCAATGGGAAGTACTGTGTGAGCGGTTTGAAATTCGGTGCAACGGTTATAGGTAATTGTCGCGGCCGAAATGTGTCAAATTCGTGAACTTTGACCCTATGAAAGTCGGGTCCTATTGGTCCTGGAGACAAACCTTTTTTTTTAAATTGATGTACTCTTCGAGAGCAACATTTTGGCTATCTCGGATTTTTAAAATTCGCGAATGGAGTTTCTGTAGGGAATTTCCGTACGATTTTTGGGCTATTTTTTAAACCTTCAAAAATTCGCCATAAACAAACTGTGGAAGCTAGGACCACCTAATTTGGGGGGTTTGTAGGTAAATCTAGGGTGCCCTTTCACAACAAAATTTGCGACATTCTACCGAACCGTTTCGGAGATATTCGCGAGTTTTTGTTTTAACATTACGGCGAAAAGGCCCGGACCCCCCTGGTGAGCCGCGATTGGTGAGCATGGGGAGGAAGGCCGAAACCCTGTTAGGCCACGTTTCAAATTTCATGTCGATCGGACAATTAGGGCCCGAGATATGGGGGGTCAAATTTGGGCCCATGTCCGTTACCGTTGGGGCGGCCCGCATCGAAATTTCGGTCGCTTGCGAAGGGGTCAAAAATTGAGCTACGAGAAAACGCTTGCGGGGGATTGTTCATGTGTCTCAATGGGAAGTACTGTGTGAGCGGTTTGAAATTCGGTGCAACGGTTATAGGTAATTGTCGCGGCCGAAATGTGTCAAATTCGTGAACTTTGACCCTATGAAAGTCGGGTCCTATTGGTCCTGGAGACAAACCTTTTTTTTGAAATTGATGTACTCTTAGAGAGCAACATTTTGGCTATCTCGGATTTTTAAAATTCGCGAATGGAGTTTCTGTAGGGAATTTCCGTACGATTTTTGGGCTATTTTTTAAACCTTCAAAAATTCGCCATAAAAAAACTATGGAAGCTAGGACCACCAAATTTGGAGGGTTTGTAGGTAAATCTAGGGTGCCCTTTCAAACCAGAATTTGCGACATTCTATCGAACCGTTTCGGAGATATTCGCGAGTTTTTGTTTTAACATTACGGCGAAAAGGCCCGGACCCCCCATGGTGAGCCGCGATTGGCGAACATAGGGAGGAAGGCCGAAACCCTGTTAGGCCACGTTTCAAATTTCAAATCAATCGGACAATAAGAGCCCGAGATATGGGGGGTCAAAGTTTGGCCCATTTCCGTGACCATTGGGGCGGCCCCCATCGAAATTTCGGTCGCTTGCGCCGGGGTCAAAAATTGAGCTACGAGAAAACGCTTGCGGGGGATTGTTCATGTGTCTCAATGGGAAGTACTGTGTGAGCGGTTGGAAATTCGGTGGAACGGTTATTGGTAATTGTCGCGGCCGAAATGTGTCAAATTCGTGAACTTTGACCCTATGAAAGTCGGGTCCTATTGGTCCTGGAGACAAACCTTTTTTTTTAAATTCATGTACTCTTCGAGAGCAACATTTTGGCTATCTCGGATTTTTAAAATTCGCGAATGGAGTTTCTGTAGGGAATTTCCGTACGATTTTTGGGCTATTTTTTAAACCTTCAAAAATTCGCCATAAAAAAACTATGGAAGCTAGGACCACCAAATTTGGAGGGTTTGTAGGTAAATCTAGGGTGCCCTTTCAAACCAGAATTTGCGACATTCTATCGAACCGTTTCGGAGATATTCGCGAGTTTTTGTTTTAACATTACGGCGAAAAGGCCCGGACCCCCCTGGTGAGCCGCGATTGGCGAGCATGGGGAGGAAGGCCGAAACCCTGTTAGGCCACGTTTCAAATTTCATGTCGATCGGACAATTAGGGCCCGAGATATGGGGGGTCAAATTTGGGCCCATGTCCGTTACCGTTGGGGCGACCCGCATCGAAATTTCGGTCGCTTGCGAAGGGGTCAAAAATTGAGCTACGAGAAAACGCTTGCGGGGGATTGTTCATGTGTCTCAATGGGAAGTACTGTGTGAGCGGTTTGAAATTCGGTGCAACGGTTATAGGTAATTGTCGCGGCCGAAATGTGTCAAATTCGTGAACTTTGACCCTATGAAAGTCGGGTCCTATTGGTCCTGGAGACAAACCTTTTTTTTTAAATTGATGTACTCTTCGAGAGCAACATTTTGGCTATCTCGGATTTTTAAAATTCGCGAATGGAGTTTCTGTAGGGAATTTCCGTACGATTTTTGGGCTATTTTTTAAACCTTCAAAAATTCGCCATAAACAAACTATGGAAGCTAGGACCACCTAATTTGGGGGGTTTGTAGGTAAATCTAGGGTGCCCTTTCACAACAAAATTTGCGACATTCTACCGAACCGTTTCGGAGATATTCGCGAGTTTTTGTTTTAACATTACGGCGAAAAGGCCCGGACCCCCCTGGTGAGCCGCGATTGGTGAGCATGGGGAGGAAGGCCGAAACCCTGTTAGGCCACGTTTCAAATTTCATGTCGATCGGACAATTAGGGCCCGAGATATGGGGGGTCAAATTTGGGCCCATGTCCGTTACCGTTGGGGCGGCCCGCATCGAAATTTCGGTCGCTTGCGAAGGGGTCAAAAATTGAGCTACGAGAAAACGCTTGCGGGGGATTGTTCATGTGTCTCAATGGGAAGTACTGTGTGAGCGGTTTGAAATTCGGTGCAACGGTTATAGGTAATTGTCGCGGCCGAAATGTGTCAAATTCGTGAACTTTGACCCTATGAAAGTCGGGTCCTATTGGTCCTGGAGACAAACCTTTTTTTTGAAATTGATGTACTCTTAGAGAGCAACATTTTGGCTATCTCGGATTTTTAAAATTCGCGAATGGAGTTTCTGTAGGGAATTTCCGTACGATTTTTGGGCTATTTTTTAAACCTTCAAAAATTCGCCATAAAAAAACTATGGAAGCTAGGACCACCAAATTTGGAGGGTTTGTAGGTAAATCTAGGGTGCCCTTTCAAACCAGAATTTGCGACATTCTATCGAACCGTTTCGGAGATATTCGCGAGTTTTTGTTTTAACATTACGGCGAAAAGGCCCGGACCCCCCATGGTGAGCCGCGATTGGCGAACATAGGGAGGAAGGCCGAAACCCTGTTAGGCCACGTTTCAAATTTCAAATCAATCGGACAATAAGAGCCCGAGATATGGGGGGTCAAAGTTTGGCCCATTTCCGTGACCATTGGGGCGGCCCCCATCGAAATTTCGGTCGCTTGCCCCGGGGTCAAAAATTGAGCTACGAGAAAACGCTTGCGGGGGATTGTTCATGTGTCTCAATGGGAAGTACTGTGTGAGCGGTTGGAAATTCGGTGGAACGGTTATTGGTAATTGTCGCGGCCGAAATGTGTCAAATTCGTGAACTTTGACCCTATGAAAGTCGGGTCCTATTGGGCCTGGAGACAAACCTTTTTTTTTTAAATTGGAAGTACTCTTCGAGAGCAACATTTTGGCTATCTCGGATTTTTAAAATTCGCGAATGGAGTTTCTGTAGGGTATTTCCGTTCGATTTTTGGACTATTTTTTAAACCTTCAAAAATTCGCCATAAAAAAACTATGGAAGCTAGGACCACCAAAATTTGGAGGGTTTGTAGGTAAATCTATGGTGCCCTTTCACACCAAAATTTGCGACATTCTATCGAACCCTTTCGGAGATATTCGCGAGTTTTTGTTTTAACATTAAGGCGAAAAGGCCCGGACCCCCCTGGTGAGCCGCGATTGACGAGCATGGGGAGGAAGGCCGAAACCCTGTTAGGCCACGTTTCAAATTTCATGTCGATCGGACAATTAGGGCCCGAGATATGGGGGGTCAAAGTTGGGCCCATTTCCGTTACCGTTGGGGCGGCCCGCATCGAAATTTCGGTCGCTTGCGAAGGGGTCAAAAATTGAGCTACGAGAAAACGCTTGCTGGGGATTGTTCATGTGTCTCAATGGGAAGTACTGTGTGAGCGGTTTGAAATTCGGTGGAACGGTTATTGGTAATTGTCGCGGCCGAAATGTGTCAAATTCGTGAACATTGACCCTATGAAAGTCGGGTCCTATTGGTCCTGGAGACAAACCTTTGTTTTTTAAATTGGAAATACTCTTCGAGAGCAACATTTTGGCTATCTCGGATTTTTAAAATTCGCGAATGGAGTTTCTGTAGGGTATTTCCGTTCGATTTTTGGGCTATTTTTTAAACCTTCAAAAATTCGCCATAAAAAAACTATGGAAGCTAGGACCACCTAATTTGGGGGGTTTGTAGGTAAATCTAGGGTGCCCTTTCACACCAAAATTTGCGACATTCTATCGAACCGTTTAGGAGATATTCGCGAGTTTTTGTTTTAACATTACGGCGAAAAGGCCCGGACCCCCCTGGTGAGCCGCGATTGGCGAGCATGGGGAGGAAGGCCGACACCCTGTTAGGCCACGTTTCAAATTTCATGTCGATCGGACAATTAGGGCCCGAGATATGGGGGGTCAAAGTTGGGCCCATTTCCGTTACCGTTGGGGCGGCCCGTATCGAAATTTCGGTCGCTTGCGAAGGGGTCAAAAATTGAGCTACGAGAAAACGCTTGCTGGGGATTGTTCATGTGTCTCAATGGGAAGTACTGTGTGAGCGGTTTGAAATTCGGTGCAACGGTTATAGGTAATTGTCGCGGCCGAAATGTGTCAAATTCGTGAACTTTGACCCTATGAAAGTCGGGGGTTATTGGGCCTGGAGACAAACCTTTTTTTTTAAATTGATGTACTCTTCGAGAGAGACATTTTGGCTATCTCGGATTTTTAAAATTCGCGAATGGAGTTTCTGTAGGGTATTTCCGTTCGATTTTTGGGCTATTTTTTAAACCTTCAAAAATTCGCCATAAAAAAACTATGGAAGCTAGGACCACCTAATTTGGGGGGTTTGTAGGTAAATCTAGGGTGCCCTTTCACACCAAAATTTGCGACATTCTATCGAAACGTTTAGGAGATATTCGCGAGTTTTTGTTTTAACATTACGGCGAAAAGGCCCGGACCCCCCTGGTGAGCCGCGATTGGCGAGCATGGGGAGGAAGGCCGACACCCTGTTAGGCCACGTTTCAAATTTCATGTCGATCGGACAATTAGGGCCCGAGATATGGGGGGTCAAAGTTGGGCCCATTTCCGTTACCGTTGGGGCGGCGCGTATCGAAATTTCGGTCGCTTGCGAAGGGGTCAAAAATTGAGCTACGAGAAAACGCTTGCTGGGGATTGTTCATGTGTCTCAATGGGAAGTACTGTGTGAGCGGTTTGAAATTCGGTGCAACGGTTATAGGTAATTGTCGCGGCCGAAATGTGTCAAATTCGTGAACTTTGACCCTATGAAAGTCGGGGGTTATTGGGCCTGGAGACAAACCTTTTTTTTTAAATTGATGTACTCTTCGAGAGAGACATTTTGGCTATCTCGGATTTTTAAAATTCGTGAATGGAGTTTCTGTAGGGAATTTCCGTTCGATTTTTGGGCTATTTTTTAAACATTTAAAAATTCGCCATAAAAAAACTGTGGAAGCTAGGACCACCTAATTTGGGGGGTTTGTAGGTAAATCTAGGGTGCCCTTTCACACCAAAATTTGCGACATTCTATCGAACCGTTTCGGAGATATTCGCGAGTTTTTGTTTTAACATTATGGCGAAAAGGCCCGGACCCCCCCTGGTGAGCCGAGATTGACGAGCATGGGGAGGAAGGCCGAAACCCTGTTAGGCCACGTTTCAAATTTCAAGTCGATCGGACAATTAGGGCCCGAGATAGGGGGGTCAAAGTTGTGCCCATTTCCGTGACCATTGGGGCGGCCCTCATTGAAATTTCGGTCGCTTGCGCCGGGGTCAAAAATTGAGCTACGAGAAAACGCTTGCCGGGGATTGTTCATGTGTCTCAATGGGAAGTACTGTGTGAGCGGTTTGAAATTCGGTGCAACGGTTATAGGTAATTGTCGCGGCCGAAATGTGTCAAATTCGTGAAATTTGACCCTATGAAAGTCGGGCCCTATTGGGCCTGGAGACAAACGTTTTTTTTTTAAATTGATGTACTTCTCGAGAGCAACATTTTGGCTATCTCGGATTTTTAAAATTCGCGAATGGAGTTTCTGTAGGGTATTTCCGTTCGATTTTTGGGCTATTTTTTAAACCTTCAAAAATTTGCCATACAAAAACTATGGAAGCTAGGACCACCAAATTTGGAGGGTTTGTAGGTAAATCTAGGGTGCCCTTTCACACCAAAATTTGCGACATTCTATCGAACCGTTTCGGAGGTATTCGCGAGTTTTTGTTTTAACATTACGGCGTAAAGGTCCGGACCCCCCATGGCAGGCCGCGATTGGCGAGCATAGGGAGGAAGGCCGAAACCCTGTTAGGCCACGTTTCAAATTTCAAGTCGATCGGACACTTAGAGCCCGAGATATGGGGGGTCAAAGTTGGGCCCATTTCCGTTACCGTTGGGGCGGCCCGCATCGAAATTTCGGTCGCTTGCGAAGGGGTCAAAAATTGAGCTACGAGAAAACGCTTGCGGGGGATTGTTCATGTGTCTCAATGGGAAGTACTGTGTGAGCGGTTGGAAATTCGGTGGAACGGTTATTGGTAATTGTCGCGGCCGAAATGTGTCAAATTCGTGATATTTGACCCTATGAATGTCGGGTCCTATTGGGCCTGGAGACAAACCTTTTTTTTTTAAATTGGAAATACTCTTCGAGAGCAACATTTTGGCTGTCTCGGATTTTTAAAATTCGCGAATGGAGTTTCTGTAGGGTATTTCCGTTCGATTTTTCTGCTATTTTTTAAACCTTCAAAAATTCGCCATAAAAAAACTATGGAAGCTAGGACCACCTAATTTGGGGGGTTTGTAGGTAAATCTAGGGTGCCCTTTCACACCAAAATTTGCGACATTCTATCCAACCGTTTCGGAGATATTCGCGAGTTTTTGTTTTAACATTACGGCGAAAAGGCCCGGACCCCCCTGGTGAGCCGCGATTGGCGAGCATGGGGAGGAAGGCCGCACCCTGTTAGGCCACGTTTCAAATTTCATGTCGATCGGACAATTAGGGCCCGAGATATGGGGGGTCAAAGTTGGGCCCATTTCCGTTACCGTTGGGGCGGCCCGCATCGAAATTTCGGTCGCTTGCGAAGGGGTCAAAAATTGAGCTACGA
Organism: Stegodyphus dumicola; assembly: GCF_044657685.1. Taxonomy (NCBI): domain Eukaryota; kingdom Metazoa; phylum Arthropoda; class Arachnida; order Araneae; family Eresidae; genus Stegodyphus; species Stegodyphus dumicola. The sequence continues at coordinate 542,962 of NC_140780.1, read as the reverse complement.
GAAAACGCTTGCGGGGGATTGTTCATGTGTCTCAATGGGAAGTACTGTGTGAGCGGTTGGAAATTCGGTGGAACGGTTATTGGTAATTGTCGCGGCCGAAATGTGTCAAATTCGTGAACTTTGACCCTATGAAAGTCGGGTCCTATTGGGCCTGGAGACAAACCTTTTTTTTTTAAATTGGAAGTACTCTTCGAGAGCAACATTTTGGCTATCTCGGATTTTTAAAATTCGCGAATGGAGTTTCTGTAGGGTATTTCCGTTCGATTTTTGGACTATTTTTTAAACCTTCAAAAATTCGCCATAAAAAAACTATGGAAGCTAGGACCACCAAAATTTGGAGGGTTTGTAGGTAAATCTATGGTGCCCTTTCACACCAAAATTTGCGACATTCTATCGAACCCTTTCGGAGATATTCGCGAGTTTTTGTTTTAACATTATGGCGAAAAGGCCCGGACCCCCCTGGTGAGCCGCGATTGACGAGCATGGGGAGGAAGGCCGAAACCCTGTTAGGCCACGTTTCAAATTTCATGTCGATCGGACAATTAGGGCCCGAGATATGGGGGGTCAAAGTTGGGCCCATTTCCGTTACCGTTGGGGCGGCCCGCATCGAAATTTCGGTCGCTTGCGAAGGGGTCAAAAATTGAGCTACGAGAAAACGCTTGCTGGGGATTGTTCATGTGTCTCAATGGGAAGTACTGTGTGAGCGGTTTGAAATTCGGTGGAACGGTTATTGGTAATTGTCGCGGCCGAAATGTGTCAAATTCGTGAACATTGACCCTATGAAAGTCGGGTCCTATTGGTCCTGGAGACAAACCTTTGTTTTTTAAATTGGAAATACTCTTCGAGAGCAACATTTTGGCTATCTCGGATTTTTAAAATTCGCGAATGGAGTTTCTGTAGGGTATTTCCGTTCGATTTTTGGGCTATTTTTTAAACCTTCAAAAATTCGCCATAAAAAAACTATGGAAGCTAGGACCACCTAATTTGGGGGGTTTGTAGGTAAATCTAGGGTGCCCTTTCACACCAAAATTTGCGACATTCTATCGAACCGTTTAGGAGATATTCGCGAGTTTTTGTTTTAACATTACGGCGAAAAGGCCCGGACCCCCCTGGTGAGCCGCGATTGGCGAGCATGGGGAGGAAGGCCGACACCCTGTTAGGCCACGTTTCAAATTTCATGTCGATCGGACAATTAGGGCCCGAGATATGGGGGGTCAAAGTTGGGCCCATTTCCGTTACCGTTGGGGCGGCCCGTATCGAAATTTCGGTCGCTTGCGAAGGGGTCAAAAATTGAGCTACGAGAAAACGCTTGCTGGGGATTGTTCATGTGTCTCAATGGGAAGTACTGTGTGAGCGGTTTGAAATTCGGTGCAACGGTTATAGGTAATTGTCGCGGCCGAAATGTGTCAAATTCGTGAACTTTGACCCTATGAAAGTCGGGGGTTATTGGGCCTGGAGACAAACCTTTTTTTTTAAATTGATGTACTCTTCGAGAGAGACATTTTGGCTATCTCGGATTTTTAAAATTCGCGAATGGAGTTTCTGTAGGGTATTTCCGTTCGATTTTTGGGCTATTTTTTAAACCTTCAAAAATTCGCCATAAAAAAACTATGGAAGCTAGGACCACCTAATTTGGGGGGTTTGTAGGTAAATCTAGGGTGCCCTTTCACACCAAAATTTGCGACATTCTATCGAAACGTTTAGGAGATATTCGCGAGTTTTTGTTTTAACATTACGGCGAAAAGGCCCGGACCCCCCTGGTGAGCCGCGATTGGCGAGCATGGGGAGGAAGGCCGACACCCTGTTAGGCCACGTTTCAAATTTCATGTCGATCGGACAATTAGGGCCCGAGATATGGGGGGTCAAAGTTGGGCCCATTTCCGTTACCGTTGGGGCGGCGCGTATCGAAATTTCGGTCGCTTGCGAAGGGGTCAAAAATTGAGCTACGAGAAAACGCTTGCTGGGGATTGTTCATGTGTCTCAATGGGAAGTACTGTGTGAGCGGTTTGAAATTCGGTGCAACGGTTATAGGTAATTGTCGCGGCCGAAATGTGTCAAATTCGTGAACTTTGACCCTATGAAAGTCGGGGGTTATTGGGCCTGGAGACAAACCTTTTTTTTTAAATTGATGTACTCTTCGAGAGAGACATTTTGGCTATCTCGGATTTTTAAAATTCGTGAATGGAGTTTCTGTAGGGAATTTCCGTTCGATTTTTGGGCTATTTTTTAAACATTTAAAAATTCGCCATAAAAAAACTGTGGAAGCTAGGACCACCTAATTTGGGGGGTTTGTAGGTAAATCTAGGGTGCCCTTTCACACCAAAATTTGCGACATTCTATCGAACCGTTTCGGAGATATTCGCGAGTTTTTGTTTTAACATTATGGCGAAAAGGCCCGGACCCCCCCTGGTGAGCCGAGATTGACGAGCATGGGGAGGAAGGCCGAAACCCTGTTAGGCCACGTTTCAAATTTCAAGTCGATCGGACAATTAGGGCCCGAGATAGGGGGGTCAAAGTTGTGCCCATTTCCGTGACCATTGGGGCGGCCCTCATTGAAATTTCGGTCGCTTGCGCCGGGGTCAAAAATTGAGCTACGAGAAAACGCTTGCCGGGGATTGTTCATGTGTCTCAATGGGAAGTACTGTGTGAGCGGTTTGAAATTCGGTGCAACGGTTATAGGTAATTGTCGCGGCCGAAATGTGTCAAATTCGTGAAATTTGACCCTATGAAAGTCGGGCCCTATTGGGCCTGGAGACAAACGTTTTTTTTTTTAAATTGATGTACTTCTCGAGAGCAACATTTTGGCTATCTCGGATTTTTAAAATTCGCGAATGGAGTTTCTGTAGGGTATTTCCGTTCGATTTTTGGGCTATTTTTTAAACCTTCAAAAATTTGCCATACAAAAACTATGGAAGCTAGGACCACCAAATTTGGAGGGTTTGTAGGTAAATCTAGGGTGCCCTTTCACACCAAAATTTGCGACATTCTATCGAACCGTTTCGGAGGTATTCGCGAGTTTTTGTTTTAACATTACGGCGTAAAGGCCCGGACCCCCCATGGCAGGCCGCGATTGGCGAGCATAGGGAGGAAGGCCGAAACCCTGTTAGGCCACGTTTCAAATTTCAAGTCGATCGGACACTTAGAGCCCGAGATATGGGGGGTCAAAGTTGGGCCCATTTCCGTTACCGTTGGGGCGGCCCGCATCGAAATTTCGGTCGCTTGCGAAGGGGTCAAAAATTGAGCTACGAGAAAACGCTTGCGGGGGATTGTTCATGTGTCTCAATGGGAAGTACTGTGTGAGCGGTTGGAAATTCGGTGGAACGGTTATTGGTAATTGTCGCGGCCGAAATGTGTCAAATTCGTGATATTTGACCCTATGAATGTCGGGTCCTATTGGGCCTGGAGACAAACCTTTTTTTTTTATATTAATGTACTCTTCGAGAGCAACATTTTGGCTATCTCGGATTTTTAAAATTCGCGAATGGAGTTTCTGTAGGGAATTTCCGTTCGATTTTTGGGCTATTTTTTAAACATTGCAAAATTCGCCATAAAAAAACTATGGAAGCTAGGACCACCAAATTTGGAGTGTTTGTAGGTAAATCTAGGGTGCCCTTTCGCACCGAAATTTGCGACATTCTATCGAACCGTTTCGGAGATATTCGCGAGTTTTTGTTTTAACATTACGGCGTAAAGGCCCGGACCCCCCATGGTAGGCCGCGATTGGCGAGCATATGGAGGAAGGCCGAAACCCTGTTAGGCCACGTTTCAAATTTCAAGTCGATCAGACACTTAGAGCCCGACACATGGGGGGTCAAAGTTTGGCCCATTTCCGTGACCATTGGGGCGGCCCCCATCGAAATTTCGGTCTCTTGCGCCGGGGTCAAAAATTGAGCTACGAGAAAACGCTTGCGGGGGATTGTTCATGTGTCTCAATGGGAAGTACTGTGTGAGCGGTTGGAAATTCGGTGGAACGGTTATTGGTAATTCTCGCGGCCGAAATGTGTCAAATTCGTGAACTTTGACCCTATGAAAGTCGGGTCCTATTGGGCCTGGAGACAAACCTTTTTTTTTAAATTGATGTACTCTTCGAGAGCAACATTTTGGCTATCTCGGATTTTTAAAATTCGCGAATGGAGTTTCTGTAGGGTATTTCCGTTCGAATTTTGGGCTATTTTTTAAACCTTCAAAAATTCGCCATAAAAAAACTGTGGGAGCTAGGACCACCTAATTTGGGGGGTTTGTAGGTAAATCTAGGGTGCCCTTTCACACCAAAATTTGCGACATTCTATCGAACCGTTTCGGAGATATTCGCGAGTTTTTGTTTTAACATTATGGCGAAAAGTCCCGGACCCCCCTGGTGAGCTGAGATTGACGAGCATGGGGAGGAAGGCCGAAACCCTGTTAGGCCACGTTTCAAATTTCAAGTCGATCGGACAATTAGGGCCCGAGATAGGGGGGGGTCAAAGTTGTGCCCATTTCCGTGACCATTGGGGCGGCCCTCATTGAAATTTCGGTCGCTTGCGCCGGGGTCAAAAATTGAGCTACGAGAAAACGCTTCCCGGGGATTGTTCATGTGTCTCAATGGGAAGTACTGTGTGAGCGGTTTGAAATTCGGTGCAACGGTTATAGGTAATTGTCGCGGCCGAAATGTGTCAAATTCGTGAAATTTGACCCTATGAAAGTCGGGCCCTATTGGGCCTGGAGACAAACGTTTTTTTTTAAATTGATGTACTCTTCGAGAGCAACATTTTGGCTATCTCGGATTTTTAAAATTCGCGAATGGAGTTTCTGTAGGGTATTTCCGTTCGATTTTTGGGCTATTTTTTAAACCTTCAAAAATTCGCCATAAAAAAACTATGGAAGCTAGGACCACCTAATTTGGGGGGTTTGTAGGTAAATCTAGGGTGCCCTTTCACAACAAAATTTGCGACATTCTATCGAACCGTTTCGGAGATATTCGCGAGTTTTTGTTTTAACATTACGGCGAAAATGCCCGGACACCCCTGGTGAGCTGCGATTAGCGAGCATAGGGAGGAAGGCCGAAACCCTGTCAGGCCACGTTTCAAATTTCATGTCGATCGGACAATTAGGGCCCGAGATATGGGGGGTCAAAGTTGGGCCCATTTCCGTTACCGTTGGGGCGGCCCCCATCGAAATTTCGGTCGCTTGCGAAGGGGTCAAAAATTGAGCTACGAGAAAACGCTTGCGGGGGATTTTTCATGTGTCTCAATGGGAAGTACTGTGTGAGCGCTTTGAAATTCGGTGCAACGGTTATAGGTAATTGTCGCGGCCGAAATGTGTCAAATTCGTGAACTTTGACCCTATGAAAGTCGGGTCCTATTGGACCTGGAAACAAACCTTTTTTTTCATATTGATGTACTCTTCGAGAGCAACATTTTGGCTATCTCGGATTTTTAAAATTCGCGAATGGAGTTTCTGTAGGGAATTTCCGTTCGATTTTTGGGCTATTTTTTAAACCGTCAAAAATTCGCCATAAAAAAACTATGGAAGCTAGGACCACCAAAATTTGGAGGGTTTGTAGGTAAATCTATGGTGCCCTTTCACACCAAAATTTGCGACATTCTATCGAACCGTTTCGGAGATATTTGCGAGTTTTTATTTTAACATTATGGCGAAAAGGCCCGGACCCCCCTGGTGAGCCGCGATTGACGAGCATGGGGAGAAAGGCCGAAACGCTGTTAGGCCACGTTTCAAATTTCATGTCGATCGGACAATTAGGGCCCGAGATATGGGGGGTCAAAGGTGGCCCATTTCCGTTACCGTTGGGGCGGCCCGCATCGAAATTTCGGTCGCTTGCGCCGGGGTCAAAAATTGAGCTACGAGAAAACGCTTGCGGGGGATTGTTCATGTGTCTCAATGGGAAGTACTGTGTGAGCGGTTGGAAATTCGGTGGAACGGTTATTGGTAATTGTCGCGGCCGAAATGTGTCAAATTCGTGATCTTTGACCCTATGAATGTCGGGTCGTATTGGGCCTGGAGACAAACCTTTTTTTTTATATAATTGTACTCTTCGAGAGCAACATTTTGGCTATCTCGGATTTTTAAAATTCGCGAATGGAGTTTCTGTAGGGAATTTCCGTTCGATTTTTGGGCTATTTTTTAAACATTCAAAAATTCGCCATAAAAAAACTATGGAAGCTAGGACCACCAAATTTGGAGTGTTTGTAGGTAAATCTAGGGTGCCCTTTCGCACCAAAATTTGCGACATTCTATCGAACCGTTTCGGAGATATTCGCGAGTTTTTGTTTTAACATTACGGCGTAAAGGCCCGGACCCCCCATGGTAGGCCGCGATTGGCGAGCATAGGGAGGAAGGCCGAAACCCTGTTAGGCCACGTTTCAAATTTCAAGTCGATCGGACACTTAGAGCCCGACACATGGGGGGTCAAAGTTTGGCCCATTTCCGTGACCATTGGGGCGGCCCCCATCGAAATTTCGGTCGCTTGCGCCGGGGTCAAAAATTGAGCTACGAGAAAACGCTTGCGGGGGATTGTTCATGTGTCTCAATGGGAAGTACTGTGTGAGCGGTTGGAAATTCGGTGCAACGGTTATAGGTAATTGTCGCGGCCGTAATGTGTCAAATTCGTGAACTTTGACCCTATGAAAGTCGGGGGTTATTGGGCCTGGAGACAAACCTTTTTTTTGTAATTTGATGTACTCTTCGAGAGAGACATTTTGGCTATCTCGGATTTTTAAAATTCGCGAATGGAGTTTCTGTAGGGAATTTCCGTTCGATTTTTGGGCTATTTTTTAAACATTCAAAAATTCGCCATAAAAAAACTATGGAAGCTAGGACCACCAAAATTTGGAGGGTTTGTAGATAAATCTATGGTGCCCTTTCACACCAAAATTTGCGACATTCTATCAAACCCTTTCGGAGATATTCGCGAGTTTTTATTTTAACATTACGGCGAAAAGACCTGGACCCCCATGGTCAGCCGAGATTGGCGAGCATGGGGAGGAAGGCCGAAACCCTGTTAGGCCACGTTTCAAATTTCATGTCGTTCGGACAATTAGGGCCCGAGATATGGGGGGTCAAATTTGGGCCCATTTCCGTTACCGTTGGGGCGGCCCGCATCGAAATTTCGGTCGCTTGCGAAGGGGTCAAAAATAGAGCTACGAGAAAACGCTTGCAGGGGATTGTTCATGTGTCTCAATGGGAAGTACTGTGTGAGCGGTTTGAAATTCGGTGCAACGGTTATAGGTAATTGTCGCGGCCGAAATGTGTCAAATTCGTAAACTTTGACCCTATGAACGTCGGGGGTTATTGGGCCTGGAGACAAACCTTTTTTTTTTAATTGATGTACTCTTCGAGAGAGACATTTTGGCTATCTCGGATTTTTAAAATTCGTGAATGGAGTTTCTGTAGGGAATTTCCGTTCGAATTTTGGGCTATTTTTTAAACATTCAAAAATTCGCCATAAAAAAACTATGGAAGCTAGGACCACCAAATTTCGAGGGTTTGTAGGTAAATCTAGGGTGCCCTTTCACACCAAAATTTGCGACATTCTATCGAACCGTTTCGGAGATATTCGCGAGTTTTTGTTTTAACATTACGGCATAAAGGCCCGGACCCCCCATGGTAGGCCGCGATTGGCGAGCATAGGGAGGAAGGCCGAAACCCTGTTAGGCCACGTTTCAAATTTCAAGTCGATCGGACAATTAGGGCCCGAGATAGGGGGGTCAAAGTTGTGCCCATTTCCGTGACCATTGGGGCGGCCCTCATTGAAATTTCGGTCGCTTGCGCCGGGGTCAAATATTGAGCTACGAGAAAACGCTTGCGGGGGATTGTTCATGTGTCTCAATGGGAAGTACTGTGTGAGCGGTTGGAAATTCGGTGCAACGGTTATAGGTAATTGTCGCGGCCGTAATGTGTCAAATTCGTGAACTTTGACCCTATGAAAGTCGGGGGTTATTGGGCCTGGAGACAAACCTTTTTTTTTAACTTGATGTACTCTTCGAGAGCAACATTTTGTCTATCTCGGATTTTTAAAATTCGCGAATGGAGTTTCTGTAGGGAATTTCCGTTCGATTTTTGGGCTATTTTTTAAACATTCAAAAATTCGCCATAAAAAAACTATGGAAGCTAGGACCACCAAATTTGGAGTGTTTGTAGGTAAATCTAGGGTGCCCTTTCGCACCAAAATTTGCGACATTCTATCGAACCGTTTCGGAGATATTCGCGAGTTTTTGTTTTAACATTACGGCGTAAAGGCCCGGACCCCCCATGGTAGGCCGCGATTGGCGAGCATAGGGAGGAAGGCCGAAACCCTGTTAGGCCACGTTTCAAATTTCAAGTCGATCGGACACTTAGAGCCCGACACATGGGGGGTCAAAGTTTGGCCCATTTCCGTGACCATTGGGGCGGCCCCCATCGAAATTTCGGTCGCTTGCGCCGGGGTCAAAAATTGAGCTACGAGAAAACGCTTGCGGGGGATTGTTCATGTGTCTCAATGGGAAGTACTGTGTGAGCGGTTGGAAATTCGGTGCAACGGTTATAGGTAATTGTCGCGGCCGTAATGTGTCAAATTCGTGAACTTTGACCCTATGAAAGTCGGGGATTATTGGGCCTGGAGACAAACCTTTTTTTTTAACTTGATGTACTCTTCGAGAGAGACATTTTGGCTATCTCGGATTTTTAAAATTCGCGAATGGAGTTTCTGTAGGGAATTTCCGTTCGATTTTTGGGCTATTTTTTAAACATTCAAAAATTCGCCATAAAAAAACTATGGAAGCTAGGACCACCAAAATTTGGAGGGTTTGTAGATAAATCTATGGTGCCCTTTCACACCAAAATTTGCGACATTCTATCGAACCCTTTCGGAGATATTCGCGAGTTTTTATTTTAACATTACGGCGAAAAGACCTGGACCCCCATGGTGAGCCGAGATTGGCGAGCATGGGGAGGAAGGCCGAAACCATGTTAGGCCACGTTTCAAATTTCAAGTCGATCGGACAATTAGGGCCCGAGATAGGGGGGGTCAAAATTTGGCCCATTTCCGTGACCATTGTGGCGGCCCTCATTGAAATTTCGGTCGCTTGCGCCGGGGTCAAAAATTGAGCTACGAGAAAACGCTTGCCGGGGATTGTTCATGTGTCTCAATGGGAAGTACTGTGTGAGCGGTTTGAAATTCGGTGCAACGGTTATAGGTAATTGTCGCGGCCGAAATGTGTCAAATTCGTGAAATTTGAGCCTATGAAAGTCGGGCCCTATTGGGCCTGGAGACAAACGTTTTTTTTTTAAATTGATGTACTTCTCGAGAGCAACATTTTGGCTATCTCGGATTTTTAAAATTCGCGAATGGAGTTTCTGTAGGGTATTTCCGTTCGATTTTTGGGCTATTTTTTAAACATTCAAAAATTTGCCATAAAAAAACTATGGAAGCTAGGACCACCAAATTTGGAGGGTTTGTAGGTAAATCTAGGGTGCCCTTTCACACCAAAATTTGCGACATTCTATCGAACCGTTTCGGAGGTATTCGCGAGTTTTTGTTTTAACATTACGGCGTAAAGGCCCGGACCCCCCATGGCAGGCCGCGATTGGCGAGCATAGGGAGGAAGGCCGAAACCCTGTTAGGCCACGTTTCAAATTTCAAGTCGATCGGACACTTAGAGCCCGAGATATGGGGGGTCAAATTTGGCCCATTTCCGTGACTATTGGGGCGGCCCCCATCGAAATTTCGGTCGCTTGCGCCGGGGTCAAAAATTGAGCTACGAGAAAACGCTTGCGGGGGATTGTTCATGTGTCTCAATGGGAAGTACTGTGTGAGCGGTTGGAAATTCGGTGGAACGGTTATTGGTAATTGTCGCGGCCGAAATGTGTCAAATTCGTGATCTTTGACCCTATGAAAGTCGGGTCCTATTGGGCCTGGAGACAAACCTTTTTTTATATTAATGTACTCTTCGAGAGCAACATTTTGGCTATCTCGGATTTTTAAAATTCGCGAATGGAGTTTCTGTAGGGAATTTCCGTTCGATTTTTGGGCTATTTTTTAAACCTTCAAAAATTCGCCATAAAAAAACTATGGAAGCTAGGACCACCAAATTTGGAGGGTTTGTAGGTAAATCTAGGGTGCCCTTTCACACCAAAATTTGCGACATTCTATCGAACCGTTTCGGAGATATTCGCGAGTTTTTGTTTTAACATTACGGCGTAAAGGCCCGGACCCCCCATGGTGAGCCGAGATTGGCGAGCATGGGGAGGAAGGCCGAAACCCTGTTAGGCCACGTTTCAAATTTCATGTCGTTCGGACAATTAGGGCCCGAGATATGGGGGGTCAAATTTGGGCCCATTTCCGTTACCGTTGCGGCGGCCCGCATCGAAATTTCGGTCGCTTGCGAAGGGGTCATAAATAGAGCTACGAGAAAACGCTTGCTGGGGATTGTTCATGTGTCTCAATGGGAAGTACTGTGTGAGCGGTTTGAAATTCGGTGCAACGGTTATAGGTAATTGTCGCGGCCGAAATGTGTCAAATTCGTGAACTTTGACCCTATGAACGTCGGGGGTTATTGGGCCTGGAGACAAACCTTTTTTTTTTTAATTGATGTACTCTTCGAGAGAGACATTTTGGCTATCTCGGATTTTTAAAATTCGTGAATGGAGTTTCTGTAGGGAATTTCCGTTCGAATTTTGGGCTATTTTTTAAACATTCAAAAATTCGCCATAAAAAAACTATGGAAGCTAGGACCACCAAATTTCGAGGGTTTGTAGGTAAATCTAGGGTGCCCTTTCACACCAAAATTTGCGACATTCTATCGAACCGTTTCGGAGATATTCGCGAGTTTTTGTTTTAACATTACGGCATAAAGGCCCGGACCCCCCATGGTAGGCCGCGTATGGCGAGCATAGGGAGGAAGGCCGAAACCCTGTTAGGCCACGTTTCAAATTTCAAGTCGATCGGACAATTAGGGCCCGAGATAGGGGGGGTCACAGTTGTGCCCATTTCCGTGACCATTGGGGCGGCCCTCATTGAAATTTCGGTCGCTTGCGCCGGGGTCAAAAATTGAGCTACGAGAAAACGCTTGCGGGGGATTGTTCATGTGTCTCAATGGGAAGTACTGTGTGAGCGGTTGGAAATTCGGTGCAACGGTTATAGGTAATTGTCGCGGCCGTAATGTGTCAAATTCGTGAACTTTGACCCTATGAAAGTCGGGGGCTATTGGGCCTGGAGACAAACCTTTTTTTTTAACTTGATGTACTCTTCGAGAGAGACATTTTGGCTATCTCGGATTTTTAAAATTCGCGAATGGAGTTTCTGAAGGGAATTTCCGTTCGATTTTTGGGCTATTTTTTAAACATTCAAAAATTCGCCATAAAAAAACTATGGAAGCTAGGACCACCAAAATTTGGAGGGTTTGTAGATAAATCTATGGTGCCCTTTCACACCAATATTTGCGACATTCTATCGAACCCTTTCGGAGATATTCGCGAGTTTTTATTTTAACATTACGGCGAAAAGGCCTGGACCCCCATGGGGAGCCGAGATTGGCGAGCATGGGGAGGAAGGCCGAAACCCTGTTAGGCCACGTTTCAAATTTCAAGTCGATCGGACAATTAGGGCCCGAGATAGGGGGGTCAAAATTTGGCCCATTTCCGTGACCATTGGGGCGGCCCTCATTGAAATTTCGGTCGCTTGCGCCGGGGTCAAAAATTGAGCTACGAGAAAACGCTTGCCGGGGATTGTTCATGTGTCTCAACGGGAAGTACTGTGTGAGCGGTTTGAAATTCGGTGCAACGGTTATAGGTAATTGTCGCGGCCGAAATGTGTCAAATTCGTGAAATTTGACCCTATGAAAGTCGGGCCCTATTGGGCCTGGAGACAAACGTTTTTTTTTAAATTGATGTACTTCTCGAGAGCAACATTTTGGCTATCTCGGATTTTTAAAATTCGCGAATGGAGTTTCTGTAGGGTATTTCCGTTCGATTTTTGGGCTATTTTTTAAATCTTCAAAAATTTGCCATAAAAAAACTATGGAAGCTAGGACCACCAAATTTGGAGGGTTTGTAGGTAAATCTAGGGTGCCCTTTCACACCAAAATTTGCGACATTCTATCGAACCGTTTCGGAGATATTCGCGAGTTTTTGTTTTAACATTACGGCGCAAAGGCCCGGACCCCCCATGGAAGGCCGCGATTGGCGAGCATAGGGAGGAAGGCCGAAACCCTGTTAGGCCACGTTTCAAATTTCAAGTCGATCGGACACTTAGAGCCCGAGATATGGGGGGTCAAAGTTTGGCCCATTTCCGTGACCATTGGGGCGGCCCCCATCGAAATTTCGGTCGCTTGCGCCGGGGTCAAAAATTGAGCTACGAGAAAACGCTTGCGGGGGATTGTTCATGTGTCTCAATGGGAAGTACTGTGTGAGCGGTTGGAAATTCGGTGGAACGGTTATTGGTAATTGTCGCGGCCGAAATGTGTCAAATTCGTGATCTTTGACCCTATGAAAGTCGGGTCCTATTGGGCCTGGAGACAAACCTTTTTTTTATATTAATGTACTCTTCGAGAGCAACATTTTGGCTATCTCGGATTTTTAAAATTCGCGAATGGAGTTTCTGTAGGGAATTTCCGTTCGATTTTTGGGCTATTTTTTAAACCTTCAAAAATTCGCCATAAAAAAACTATGGAAGCTAGGACCACCAAATTTGGAGTGTTTGTAGGTAAATCTAGGGTGCCCTTTCACACCAAAATTTGCGACATTCTATCGAACCGTTTCGGAGATATTCGCGAGTTTTTGTTTTAACATTACGGCGAAAAGGCCCGGACACCCCTGGTGAGCTGCGATTGACGAGCATGGGGAGGAAGGCCGAAACCCTGTTAGGCCACGTTTCAAATTTCATGTCGTTCGGACAATTAGGGCCCGAGATATGGGGGGTCAAATTTGGGCCCATTTCCGTTACCGTTGGGGCGGCCCGCATCGAAATTTCGGTCGCTTGCGAAGGGGTCAAAAATTGAGCTACGAGAAAACGCTTGCTGGGGATTGTTCATGTGTCTCAATGGGAAGTACTGTGTGAGCGGTTTGAAATTCGGTGCAACGGTTATAGGTAATTGTCGCGGCCGTAATGTGTCAAATTCGTGAACTTTGACCCTATGAAAGTCGGGGGTTATTGGGCCTGGAGACAAACCTTTTCTTTTTAATTGATGTACTCTTCGAGAGAGACATTTTGGCTATCTCGGATTTTTAAAATTCGCGAATGGAGTTTCTGTAGGGAATTTCCGTTCGATTTTTGGGCTATTTTTTAAACATTCAAAAATTCGCCATAAAAAAACTATGGAAGGTAGGACCACCAAAATTTGGAGGGTTTGTAGGTAAATCTATGGTGCCCTGTCACACCAAAATTTGCGACATTCTATCGAACCGTTTCGGAGATATTCGCGAGTTTTTGTTTTAACATTATGGCGAAAAGGCCCGGACACCCCTGGTGAGCCGCGATTGACGAGCATGGGGAGGAAGGCCGAAACCCTGTTAGGCCACGTTTCAAATTTCATGTCGTTCGGACAATTAGGGCCCGAGATATGGGGGGTCAAATTTGGGCCCATTTCCGTTACCGTTGGGGCGGCCCGCATCGAAATTTCGGTCGCTTGCGAAGGGGTCAAAAATAGAGCTACGAGAAAACGCTTGCAGGGGATTGTTCATGTGTCTCAATGGGAAGTACTGTGTGAGCGGTTTGAAATTCGGTGCAACGGTTATAGGTAATTGTCGCGGCCGAAATGTGTCAAATTCGTGAACTTTGACCCTATAAAAGTCGGGGGTTATTGGGCCTGGAGACAAACCTTTTTTTTTTAATTGATGTACTCTTCGAGAGAGACATTTTGGCTATCTCGGATTTTTAAAATTCGCGAATGGAGTTTCTGTAGGGAATTTCCGTTCGATTTTTGGGCTATTTTTTAAACATTCAAAAATTCGCCATAAAAAAACTATGGAAGCTAGGACCACCAAATTTGGAGGGTTTGTAGGTAAATCTAGGGTGCCCTTTCACACCAAAATTTGCGACATTCTATCGAACCGTTTCGGAGATATTCGCGAGTTTTTGTTTTAACATTACGGCGTAAAGGCCCGGACCCCCCATGGTAGGCCGCGATTGGCGAGCATAGGGAGGAAGGCCGAAGCCCTGTTAGGCCACGTTTCAAATTTCAAGTCGATCGGACAATTAGGGCCCGAGATAGGGGGGGTCAAAGTTGTGCCCATTTCCGTGACCATTGGGGCGGCCCTCATTGAAATTTCGGTCGCTTGCGCCGGGGTCAAAAATTCAGCTACGAGAAAACGCTTGCAAGGGATTGTTCATGTGTCTCAATGGGAAGTACTGTGTGAGCGGTTGGAAATTCGGTGCAACGGTTGTAGGTAATTGTCGCGGCCGTAATGTGTCAAATTCGTGAACTTTGATTCTATGAAAGTCGGGGGTTATTGGGCCTGGAGACAAACCTTTTTTTTTAACTTGATGTACTCTTCGAGAGAGACATTTTGGCTATCTCGGATTTTTAAAATTCGCGAATGGAGTTTCTGTAGGGTATTTCCGTTCGATTTTTGGGCTATTTTTTAAACCTTCAAAAATTTGCCATAAAAAAACTATGGAAGCTAGGACCACCAAATTTGGAGGGTTTGTAGGTAAATCTAGGGTGCCCTTTCACACCAAAATTTGCGACATTCTATCGAACCGTTTCGGAGATATTCGCGAGTTTTTGTTTTAACATTACGGCGCAAAGGCCCGGACCCCCCATGGCAGGCCGCGATTGGCGAGCATAGGGAGGAAGGCCGAAACCCTGTTAGGCCACGTTTCAAATTTCAAGTCGATCGGACACTTAGAGCCCGAGATATGGGGGGTCAAAGTTTGGCCCATTTCCGTGACCATTGGGGCGGCCCCCATCGAAATTTCGGTCGCTTGCGCCGGGGTCAAAATTTGAGCTACGAGAAAACGCTTGCGGGGGATTGTTCATGTGTCTCAATGGGAAGTACTGTGTGAGCGGTTGGAAATTCGGTGGAACGGTTATTGGTAATTGTCGCGGCCGAAATGTGTCAAATTCGTGATCTTTGACCCTATGAAAGTCGGGTCCTATTGGGCCTGGAGACAAACCTTTTTTTTTATATTAATGTACTCTTCGAGAGCAACATTTTGGCTATCTCGGATTTTTAAAATTCGCGAATGGAGTTTCTGTAGGGAATTTCCGTTCGATTTTTGGGCTATTTTTTAAACCTTCAAAAATTCGCCATAAAAAAACTATGGAAGCTAGGACCACCAAATTTGGAGGGTTTGTAGGTAAATCTAGGGTGCCCTTTCACACCAAAATTTGCGACATTCTATCGAACCGTTTCGGAGATATTCGCGAGTTTTTGTTTTAACATTACGGCGTAAAGGCCCGGACCCCCCATGGTGAGCCGAGATTGGCGAGCATGGGGAGGAAGGCCGAAACCCTGTTAGGCCACGTTTCAAATTTCAAGTCGATCGGACAATTAGGGCCCGAGATAGGGGGGTCAAAATTTGGCCCATTTCCGTGAGCATTGGGGCGGCCCTCATTGAAATTTCGGTCGCTTGCGCCGGGGTCAAAAATTGAGCTACGAGAAAACGCTTGCCGGGGATTGTTCATGTGTCTCAATGGGAAGTACTGTGTGAGCGGTTTGAAATTCGGTGCAACGGTTATAGGTAATTGTCGCGGCCGAAATGTGTCAAATTCGTGAAATTTGACCCTATGAAAGTCGGGTCCTATTGGGCCTGGAGACAAACCTTTTTTTTTATATTAATGTACTCTTCGAGAGCAACATTTTGGCTATATCGGATTTTTAAAATTCGCGAATGGAGTTTCTGTAGGGTATTTCCGTTCGATTTTTGGGCTATTTTTTAAACATTCAAAAATTCGCCATAAAAAAACTATGGAAGCTAGGACCACTTAATTTGGGGGGTTTGTAGGTAAATCTAGGGTGCCCTTTCACAACAAAATTTGCGACATTCTATCGAACCGTTTCGGAGATATTCGCGAGTTTTTGTTTCAACATTACGGCGAAAAGGCCCGGACACCCCTGGTGAGCTGCGATTGACGAGCATGGGGAGGAAGGCCGAAACCCTGTTAGGCCACGTTTCAAATTTCATGTCGTTCGGACAATTAGGGCCCGAGATATGGGGGGTCAAATTTGGGCCCATTTCCGTTACCGTTGGGGCGGCCCGCATCGAAATTTCGGTCGCTTGCGAATGGGGTCAAAAATTGAGCTACGAGAAAACGCTTGCGGGGGATTGTTCATGTGTCTCAATGGGAAGTACTGTGTGAGCGGTTGGAAATTCGGTGCAACGGTTATAGGTAATTGTCGCGGCCGTAATGTGTCAAATTCGTGAACTTTGACCCTATGAAAGTCGGGGGTTATTGGGCCTGGAGACAAACCTTTTTTTTTAACTTGATGTACTCTTCGAGAGAGACATTTTGGCTATCTCGGGTTTTTAAAATTCGCGAATGGAGTTTCTGTAGGGAATTTTCGTTCGATTTTTGGGCTATTTTTTAAACATTCAAAAATTCGCCATAAAAAAACTATGGAAGCTAGGACCACCAAAATTTGGAGGGTTTGTAGATAAATCTATGGTGCCCTTTCACACCAAAATTTGCGACATTCTATCGAACCCTTTCGGAGATATTCGCGAGTTTTTATTTTAACATTACGGCGAAAAGGCCTGGACCCCCATGGGGAGCCGAGATTGGCGAGCATGGGGAGGAAGGCCGAAACCCTGTTAGGCCACGTTTCAAATTTCAAGTCGATCGGACAATTAGGGCCCGAGATAGGGGGGTCAAAATTTGGCCCATTTCCGTGACCATTGGGGCGGCCCTCATTGAAATTTCGGTCGCTTGCGCCGGGGTCAAAAATTGAGCTACGAGAAAACGCTTCCCGGGGATTGTTCATGTGTCTCAATGGGAAGTACTGTGTGAGCGGTTTGAAATTCGGTGCAACGGTTATAGGTAATTGTCGCGGCCGAAATGTGTCAAATTCGTGAAATTTGACCCTATGAAAGTCGGGCCCTATTGGGCCTGGAGACAAACGTTTTTTTTTAAATTGATGTACTTCTCGAGAGCAACATTTTGGCTATCTCGGATTTTTAAAATTCGCGAATGGAGTTTCTGTAGGGTATTTCCGTTCGATTTTTGGGCTATTTTTTAAACCTTCAAAAATTTGCCATAAAAAAACTATGGAAGCTAGGACCACCAAATTTGGAGGGTTTGTAGGTAAATCTAGGGTGCCTTTTCACACCAAAATTTGCGACATTCCATCGAACCGTTTCGGAGATATTCGCGAGTTTTTGTTTTAACATTACGGCGCAAAGGCCCGGACCCCCCATGGCAGGCCGCGATTGGCGAGCATAGGGAGGAAGGCCGAAACCCTGTTAGGCCACGTTTCAAATTTCAAGTCGATCGGACACTTAGAGCCCGAGATATGGGGGGTCAAAGTTTGGCCCATTTCCGTGACCATTGGGGCGGCCCCCATCGAAAATTCGGTCGCTTGCGCCGGGGTCAAAAATTGAGCTACGAGAAAACGCTTGCGGGGGATTGTTCATGTGTCTCAATGGGAAGTACTGTGTGAGCGGTTGGAAATTCGGTGGAACGGTTATTGGTAATTGTCGCGGCCGAAATGTGTCAAATTCGTGATCTTTGACCCTATGAAAGTCGGGTCCTATTGGGCCTGGAGACAAACCTTTTTTTTTATATTAATGTACTCTTCGAGAGCAACATTTTGGCTATCTCGGATTTTTAAAATTCGCGAATGGAGTTTCTGTAGGGAATTTCCGTTCGATTTTTGGGCTATTTTTTAAACCTTCAAAAATTCGCCATAAAAAAACTATGGAAGCTAGGACCACCAAATTTGGAGGGTTTGTAGGTAAATCTAGGGTGCCCTTTCACACCAAAATTTGCGACATTCTATCGAACCGTTTCGGAGATATTCGCGAGTTTTTGTTTTAACATTACGGCGTAAAGGCCCGGACCCCCCATGGTGAGCCGAGATTGGCGAGCATGGGGAGGAAGGCCGAAACCCTGTTAGGCCACGTTTCAAATTTGAAGTCGATCGGACAATTAGGGCCCGAGATAGGGGGGTCAAAATTTGGCCCATTTCCGTGAGCATTGGGGCGGCCCTCATTGAAATTTCGGTCGCTTGCGCCGGGGTCAAAAATTGAGCTACGAGAAAACGCTTGCCGGGGATTGTTCATGTGTCTCAATGGGAAGTACTGTGTGAGCGGTTTGAAATTCGGTGCAACGGTTATAGGTAATTGTCGCGGCCGAAATGTGTCAAATTCGTGAAATTTGACCCTATGAAAGTCGGGTCCTATTGGGCCTGGAGACAAACCTTTTTTTTTATATTAATGTACTCTTCGAGAGCAACATTTTGGCTATATCGGATTTTTAAAATTCGCGAATGGAGTTTCTGTAGGGTATTTCCGTTCGATTTTTGGGCTATTTTTTAAACATTCAAAAATTTGCCATAAAAAAACTATGGAAGCTAAGACCACCAAATTTGGAGGGTTTGTAGGTAAATCTAGGGTGCCCTTTCACACCAAAATTTGCGACATTCTATCGAACCGTTTCGGAGATATTCGCGAGTTTTTGTTTTAACATTACGGCGCAAAGGCCCGGACCCCCCATGTCAGGCCGCGATTGGCGAGCATAGGGAGGAAGGCCGACACCCTGTTAGGCCACGTTTCAAATTTCAAGTCGATCGGACACTTAGAGCCCGAGATATGGGGGGTCAAAGTTTGGCCCATTTCCGTGACCATTGGGGCGGCCCCCATCGAAATTTCGGTCGCTTGCGCCGGGGTCAAAAATTGAGCTACGAGAAAACGCTTGCGGGGGATTTTTCATGTGTCTCAATGGGAAGTACTGTGTGAGCGGTTGGAAATTCGGTGGAACGGTTATTGGTAATTGTCGCGGCCGAAATGTGTCAAATTCGTGATCTTTGACCCTATGAAAGTCGGGTCCTATTGGGCCTGGAGACAAACCTTTTTTTTTATATTAATGTACTCTTCGAGAGCAACATTTTGGCTATCTCGGATTTTTAAAATTCGCGAATGGAGTTTCTGTAGGGAATTTCCGTTCGATTTTTGGGCTATTTTTTAAACCTTCAAAAATTCGCCATAAAAAAACTATGGAAGCTAGGACCACCAAATTTGGAGGGTTTGTAGGTAAATCTAGGGTGCCCTTTCACACCAAAATTTGCGACATTCTATCGAACCGTTTCGGAGATATTCGCGAGTTTTTGTTTTAACATTACGGCGTAAAGGCCCGGACCCCCATGGTGAGCCGAGATTGGCGAGCATGGGGAGGAAGGCCGAAACCCTGTTAGGCCACGTTTCAAATTTCAAGTCGATCGGACAATTAGGGCCCGAGATAGGGGGGTCAAAATTTGGCCTATTTCCGTGACCATTGGGGCGGCCCTCATTGAAATTTCGGTCGCTTGCGCCGGGGTCAAAAATTGAGCTACGAGAAAACGCTTGCCGGGGATTGTTCATGTGTCTCAATGGGAAGTACTGTGTGAGCGGTTTGAAATTCGGTGCAACGGTTATAGGTAATTGTCGCGGCCGAAATGTGTCAAATTCGTGAACTTTGACCCTATGAAAGTCGGGGGTTATTGGGCCTGGAGACAAACCTTTTTTTTTTAATTGATGTACTCTTCGAGAGAGACATTTTGGCTATCTCGGATTTTTAAAATTCGCGAATGGAGTTTCTGTAGGGAATTTCCGTTCGATTTTTGGGCTATTTTTTAAACATTCAAAAATTCGCCATAAAAAAACTATGGAAGCTAGGACCACCAAATTTGGAGGGTTTGTAGGTAAATCTAGGGTGCCCTTTCACACCAAAATTTGCGACATTCTATCGAACCGTTTCGGAGATATTCGCGAGTTTTTGTTTTAACATTACGGCGTAAAGGCCCGGACCCCCCATGGTAGGCCGCGATTGGCGAGCATAGGGAGGAAGGCCGAAACCCTGTTAGGCCACGTTTCAAATTTCAAGTCGATCGGACAATTAGGGCCCGAGATAGGGGGGGGTCAAATTTGTGCCCATTTCCGTGACCATTGGGGCGGCCCTCATTGAAATTTCGGTCGCTTGCGCCGGGGTCAAAAATTGAGCTACGAGAAAACGCTTGCGGGGGATTGTTCATGTGTCTCAATGGGAAGTACTGTGTGAGCGGTTGGAAATTCGGTGCAACGGTTATAGGTAATTGTCGCGGCCGTAATGTGTCAAATTCGTGAACTTTGACCCTATGAAAGTCGGGGGTTATTGGGCCTGGAGACAAACCTTTTTTTTTAACTTGATGTACTCTTCGAGAGAGACATTTTGGCTATCTCGGGTTTTTAAAATTCGCGAATGGAGTTTCTGTAGGGAATTTTCGTTCGATTTTTGGGCTATTTTTTAAACATTCAAAATTCGCCATAAAAAAACTATGGAAGCTAGGACCACCAAAATTTGGAGGGTTTGTAGATAAATCTATGGTGCCCTTTCACACCAAAATTTGCGACATTCTATCGAACCCTTTCGGAGATATTCGCGAGTTTTTATTTTAACATTACGGCGAAAAGGCCTGGACCCCCATGGGGAGCCGAGATTGGCGAGCATGGGGAGGAAGGCCGAAACCCTGTTAGGCCACGTTTCAAATTTCAAGTCGATCGGACAATTAGGGCCCGAGATAGGGGGGTCAAAATTTGGCCCATTTCCGTGACCATTGGGGCGGCCCTCATTGAAATTTCGGTCGCTTGCGCCGGGGTCAAAAATTGAGCTACGAGAAAACGCTTCCCGGGGATTGTTCATGTGTCTCAATGGGAAGTACTGTGTGAGCGGTTTGAAATTCGGTGCAACGGTTATAGGTAATTGTCGCGGCCGAAATGTGTCAAATTCGTGAAATTTGACCCTATGAAAGTCGGGCCCTATTGGGCCTGGAGACAAACGTTTTTTTTTAAATTGATGTACTTCTCGAGAGCAACATTTTGGCTATCTCGGATTTTT
Organism: Stegodyphus dumicola; assembly: GCF_044657685.1. Classification (NCBI taxonomy): domain Eukaryota; kingdom Metazoa; phylum Arthropoda; class Arachnida; order Araneae; family Eresidae; genus Stegodyphus; species Stegodyphus dumicola. The sequence goes on along the minus strand of NC_140780.1, from coordinate 521,981 downwards.
AAAATTCGCGAATGGAGTTTCTGTAGGGTATTTCCGTTCGATTTTTGGGCTATTTTTTAAACCTTCAAAAATTTGCCATAAAAAAACTATGGAAGCTAGGACCACCAAATTTGGAGGGTTTGTAGGTAAATCTAGGGTGCCTTTTCACACCAAAATTTGCGACATTCCATCGAACCGTTTCGGAGATATTCGCGAGTTTTTGTTTTAACATTACGGCGCAAAGGCCCGGACCCCCCATGGCAGGCCGCGATTGGCGAGCATAGGGAGGATGGCCGAAACCCTGTTAGGCCACGTTTCAAATTTCAAGTCGATCGGACACTTAGAGCCCGAGATATGGGGGGTCAAAGTTTGGCCCATTTCCGTGACCATTGGGGCGGCCCCCATCGAAATTTCGGTCGCTTGCGCCGGGGTCAAAAATTGAGCTACGAGAAAACGCTTGCGGGGGATTGTTCATGTGTCTCAATGGGAAGTACTGTGTGAGCGGTTGGAAATTCGGTGCAACGGTTATAGGTAATTGTCGCGGCCGAAATGTGTCAAATTCGTGAAATTTGACCCTATGAAAGTCGGGTCCTATTGGGCCTGGAGACAAACCTTTTTTTTTATATTAATGTACTCTTCGAGAGCAACATTTTGGCTATCTCGGATTTTTAAAATTCGCGAATGGAGTTTCTGTAGGGAATTTCCGTTCGATTTTTGGGCTATTTTTTAAACCTTCAAAAATTCGCCATAAAAAAACTATGGAAGCTAGGACCACCAAATTTGGAGGGTTTGTAGGTAAATCTAGGGTGCCCTTTCACACCAAAATTTGCGACATTCTATCGAACCGTTTCGGAGATATTCGCGAGTTTTTGTTTTAACATTACGGCGTAAAGGCCCGGACCCCCCATGGTGAGCCGAGATTGGCGAGCATGGGGAGGAAGGCCGAAACCCTGTTAGGCCACGTTTCAAATTTGAAGTCGATCGGACAATTAGGGCCCGAGATAGGGGGGTCAAAATTTGGCCCATTTCCGTGAGCATTGGGGCGGCCCTCATTGAAATTTCGGTCGCTTGCGCCGGGGTCAAAAATTGAGCTACGAGAAAACGCTTGCCGGGGATTGTTCATGTGTCTCAATGGGAAGTACTGTGTGAGCGGTTTGAAATTCGGTGCAACGGTTATAGGTAATTGTCGCGGCCGAAATGTGTCAAATTCGTGAAATTTGACCCTATGAAAGTCGGGTCCTATTGGGCCTGGAGACAAACCTTTTTTTTTATATTAATGTACTCTTCGAGAGCAACATTTTGGCTATATCGGATTTTAAAATTCGCGAATGGAGTTTCTGTAGGGTATTTCCGTTCGATTTTTGGGCTATTTTTTAAACATTCAAAAATTTGCCATAAAAAACTATGGAAGCTAAGACCACCAAATTTGGAGGGTTTGTAGGTAAATCTAGGGTGCCCTTTCACACCAAAATTTGCGACATTCTATCGAACCGTTTCGGAGATATTCGCGAGTTTTTGTTTTAACATTACGGCGCAAAGGCCCGGACCCCCCATGTCAGGCCGCGATTGGCGAGCATAGGGAGGAAGGCCGACACCCTGTTAGGCCACGTTTCAAATTTCAAGTCGATCGGACACTTAGAGCCCGAGATATGGGGGGTCAAAGTTTGGCCCATTTCCGTGACCATTGGGGCGGCCCCCATCGAAATTTCGGTCGCTTGCGCCGGGGTCAAAAATTGAGCTACGAGAAAACGCTTGCGGGGGATTTTTCATGTGTCTCAATGGGAAGTACTGTGTGAGCGGTTGGAAATTCGGTGGAACGGTTATTGGTAATTGTCGCGGCCGAAATGTGTCAAATTCGTGATCTTTGACCCTATGAAAGTCGGGTCCTATTGGGCCTGGAGACAAACCTTTTTTTTTATATTAATGTACTCTTCGAGAGCAACATTTTGGCTATCTCGGATTTTTAAAATTCGCGAATGGAGTTTCTGTAGGGAATTTCCGTTCGATTTTTGGGCTATTTTTTAAACCTTCAAAAATTCGCCATAAAAAAACTATGGAAGCTAGGACCACCAAATTTGGAGGGTTTGTAGGTAAATCTAGGGTGCCCTTTCACACCAAAATTTGCGACATTCTATCGAACCGTTTCGGAGATATTCGCGAGTTTTTGTTTTAACATTACGGCGTAAAGGCCCGGACCCCCATGGTGAGCCGAGATTGGCGAGCATGGGGAGGAAGGCCGAAACCCTGTTAGGCCACGTTTCAAATTTCAAGTCGATCGGACAATTAGGGCCCGAGATAGGGGGGTCAAAATTTGGCCTATTTCCGTGACCATTGGGGCGGCCCTCATTGAAATTTCGGTCGCTTGCGCCGGGGTCAAAAATTGAGCTACGAGAAAACGCTTGCCGGGGATTGTTCATGTGTCTCAATGGGAAGTACTGTGTGAGCGGTTTGAAATTCGGTGCAACGGTTATAGGTAATTGTCGCGGCCGAAATGTGTCAAATTCGTGAAATTTGACCCTATGAAAGTCGGGTCCTATTGGGCCTGGAGACAAACCTTTTTTTTTATATTAATGTACTCTTCGAGAGC